>NC_079199.1:63995982-64318482 GCF_029499605.1 Hyla sarda
TATGTGTCCCTAAACTGTTTCCTTGAAATACGACAGGGCTCCGAAGTGAGGTTGCGCAATTGAGGACTAAATTAGGAATTGCATAGGGTATTCTACACCAGTGATTCCCAAACAGGGAGCCTCCAGCTGTTTCTAAATTCCCAGCATGCCTGGACAGTCAGTGGCTGTCCGGAAATGCTGGGAGTTGTTGTTTTGCAACAGCTGGAGGCTCCGTTTTGGAAACACTGCCATACAATACGTTTTTCATTTTTATTGGGGGGGACAGTGTACGGGGGGTGTATATGTTGTGTTTTACTCTTTATTATGTGTTAGTGTAGTGTAGTGTTTTTATTGTACATTCGCACTGGCGGGTTACGGTGAGTTTCTCGCTAGAAGTTTGAGCTGCGGCGAAAAATTTGCCGCAGCCCAAATTTGAAGCAGGAAACTTACTGTAAGCCTGCCTGTGTGAATGTACCCTGTACGTTCACAAGGGGGGGCAAACCTCCAGGTGTTTCAAAGCTACAACTCCCAGCATGTACTGACAGACAGTGCATGCTGGGAGTTGTACTTTTGCAACAGCTGGAGGCACACTGGTTGGAAAACCTTCAGTTAGGTTCTGTTACCTAACTCAGCATTTTCTAACCAGTGTGCCTCCAGCTGTTGAAAAACTACAAATCCCAGCATGTACTGATCGCCGAAGGGCATGCTGGGAGATGTAGTTATGCAATAGCTGGAGGTACGCAACTACAACTCCCAGCATGCCGAGACAGCTGATTGCTGTTTGGACATGCTGGGGTTTTGCAACATCTGGAGGGCTACAGTTTTAGAGAACACTGCAAAGTGATCTCCAAACTGTGGTCCTCCAGCTGTTGCAAAACTACAATTTCCAGCATGCCCTGCCAGCAAACAGTTATTTGAGCATGCTAGGAGTTGTAGTTTTGCAAGATCTGGAGGGCTACAGTTTAGGGACCACTATATAGTGGTCTCAAACTGTAGCCCTCCAGCTGTTGCAAAACTACATATTCCAGCATGCCCAAACAGCTGTCTGGACATGCTGGGAGTTGTAGTTTTGCAACATCTGGAGTGCTACAGTTAGACACCACTGTATAATGGTCTCAAACTGTACCCTCCAGATGTTGCTAGGCAACTCACCGGCTTCCGTCGGATCCAGCCGCACGTCATCGCCGCCCGCCGATCTCCGTCGCCCGCAGCCTCCGTCGCCCGCCCGGATCGTTAAGTGGATCTTCGGCGCCGGTCCCCGTCGTTTCCCCGTCCTGCCCCGCCTATTGTGGGTGGGCAGGATGGGGAAAACGAAAGTAAACCTCCCGCCCCCGATCTGCTATTCGTGGTCGCGTCTAGACCACCAATAGCAGAGATAGGAGGGGTGGCACCCCTGCCACCTCACTCCTATGCCTTCAGGGGGATCGTGGGTGTCTTAGACACCCGCGATCCCCCTTACATTCCGGGTCACCGGGTCACTATAGACCCGGAACGACCCGGAATCGCGCAAATCACAAGTGTGAATTCACTTGCGATTTGCCGCGATCGCCGACATGGGGGGGTCTGATGACCCCCCTGGGCATTTTCACGGGATGCCTGCTGAATCATTTCATCAGGCATCCCGCTCCGATCCCCGCATGGCGCACGGCGGGGACTAGAACTGCCCATGACGTAAATGTACGTCCCTGGTCCTTAAGACCCAGGGTGTCGGTCCGTACCGTTACATCATGGGTCCTGTAGGGGTTAAAGAAAAAAAGCTTGCCAGCGGAGTTCCCCTTTTAAGCAGTGGTCCCCAACCAGGGTGCCTCCAGCTGTTGCAAAACACACGGACTGATATATTTCAGCCCTTTGAATACTGTAGTAGTTAGTTGCTTTAAAGAAAAAAAGCTTACCAGTGGAGTTCCCCTTTTAAGCAGTGGTCCCCAACCAGCGTGCCTCCAGCTGTTGCAAAACACACAGACTGATATCTTTCATCCCTTTGAATACTGTAGTAGATAGTTGCTTGAAGGAACTTAAGTTTTATACTAGAGTACCCCTTTTAACCTGCGGTTCCCTCCCAACCAGGGTGCCTCCAGCTGTTGCAAGACACACCGACTGATATCTTTAAGCCCTTTGAATACTGTAGTAGTTAGTTGCTTGAAGGAAATTAAGTTTTATTCTGGAGTACCCCTTTTAACCAGCGGTTCCCTCCCAACGAGGGTGCCTCCAGCTGTTGCAAGACACACGGACTCATATTTGAGCCCTAAAAAGGTTTTATTGGGTGCTGTCCTTAAAGCAGATGTTACACTAGTGCTTTAGGAGTAAACTGGACCCTGAATACACCACCTAGCAGCAACCTAGCTATCACTTTCCCTATACAGCAGGAGCAGCTTCTCTGACCCTCCACTTCCTAAGCCTGCAGCATGTCGAATGAGGGTAAAATGGCGTCCGTGCAAGAGGTAGGAGGGTCTGGAAGGGAGGGACTGCTGCTGATTGGCTGTAATATGTCTGCTGACTCTGACTCACAGGGTCAAAGTTTACCGCAATGTTAAAGTATAGGGGCGGATCGAACTTCACATATGTTCGCCTGGCGAGGCGAACGCGAACATGCTAAATTCACCGGGAACTGTTCGCCGGCGAACAATTCGCTAGATCTCTATGTCTGAATGGTACAGCCTGGAGGTGGCTGAAGCATGAGGAGACCATATAGTGGCTGAATGGCACAGCTTGGAGTAGGCAAAAGCATAAGGAGACAATAGTGGCTGAATGAAACAGCCTTTAGGTGGCAGCAGCAGCATCAGGAGGTCTGAAAGTGACCTAGTGACAGAGTGGTGCGGTGGGTGGCAATATCAGTACCCATTGATGAAGGTGGCTGGAATGTTTGTAACTGGGGAGCAATGCCTTAAATCTGTTTGGCACTATCCATATTTGTGCAGTGTTGGTGTAGCACCATGGTCAATCTACTCTGATGCATCTGGCATTGGTGGGTGGAAATCCTGGCTGATCCATGCCTGATTCATCTTCACAAAGGTCAGTCTGTCCACATTTTTCGTGGACAGACAATTTCTCCTTGGGGCGACTATGGCCCCCGTCGCACTAAACACCCGCTCTGATGGCACACTACTGGCCGGGCAGGACAGCTTTTCCAGGACAAACTCTGCTAGTTGCTGCCATAAATCAAGTTTGTCTACCCAGAAGTTCAGCAGATCTTCAAGGTTTCTTGGCATGGCCATGTCAAGGTATGCCACCACCTGCTGGTTCAGGTCCTGCTCCATGTCTACCTTCTGCTGATGAGTTGCTTCACTATGCGGGTGAAGAAAGCTACTCATCAGCCACTGTAGACTTAGGCTGCTGCTGATGGAGCTGGTACTGCTCCTGCCACCCCACCCCTCCCCAGCAGCCATGGCAGTGGAAGGTGAGCGCAGAGGGCCCCCCGAGTCAGACCTGCTAGTGGATGGACGATGGCGCCGATAGGCATCGGCCAACTGACTACGTAGGATCTCTCTGTATTAGGTCAGTTTATCCTCCCTCTCAGTGAGTGTAAAAAAGGCCCCCATTCTGTGCCGGTAGTGAGGGTCCAATAAGGTGGAGAGCCAGAAGTCATCCCGCTGACTAATGTTGACAATTCGGCGGTCACTACGCAAGCAACCGAGCATGCATCGTACCCTTTTGTGCAAGTGACTCGGAGGGACTCCCTGCCTCCAACTCCACTGCATACTGCCACGGTGTGTCTGGGTCCTCTGTCTCGCCTTCCTCATAACCCTCTAGCTCCTCTAGCTGATCATGCTCCACCTCTCCTGTCAGATGACTAGAAACACCGCCCATCGCATGAAACCTAAACTGTGCTCCACTCTGCCCCTCATCCTCCCCCTCCCCCAGTTCAGCCCCCGCAGGGCTCATGTGGCCATGAGATATAGGCACAACGTCTCCATTGCCCTGACCAGCCATTCTTTACAACACTTGTAGGAAATTAAGCAGTGGAATTACGTTATTCATCCCGTAATCCTGGCGACTTACGTATAATGTGGCTTCCTCAAAGGGCCTGAGCTACGGCAGGTGTCACGTATGAGCTGCCACTGGTTCATATTGAAGTTACACAGGAGAGTACCCCTATCCGCTTGGATCATCAAGAAATCGGTGATGGCTTTTCTCTGTTCGTACAGAGGGTGGAATTCCAACGTGTGGCAACATCACAAATCAGACTATGTTGGGGGATACAATTCTGACGCTGCAGCTGAAAGAGGGTGTGCTTTGCGGTGTACGAGTGGCTGAAGTGCATGCAAAGTTTCTTTCCCATTGTTAGGATGTCTTGCAAATGGGGGGAACATGGAGGGAACTGCTTGACAACCAGATTTAACACGTTTGCCATGCAGGGCGCATGGCTCACCCTTCCTTGTCGCAGCGCGGCCAAGATGTTCTTCCCGTTGTCGGTCACCATGGTTCCCATTTCCAGTTTTCGTGGAGTAAGCCATGCTCCAATTTCTTTACGAATTATATTTAGCACTCCCTCCCCTGTGTGACTCTTTTCACCAAGGCAAACCATGTGAAGAACAGCGTGACACTGCCGTATCCTGCACACATGGTATGCTGAAGGGCCACTGAGACTTGTCCGGGCAGTGGAGGCTGGGAACACGGTGGAGGATGAGGAGGCGGAGGCGCATGCTGTCACAGGACCAACGGGCTGACAGCCTGGAGGAGGAAGCGGCGTGACCTGTCCAAGTTGGGGTTGTGGCTGTTCAGGAACCACATTCACCCAGTGAGCCATAAAGGACATGTATTGTCCCTGTCCGTAGTTACTAGTGTTGAGCGGCATAGGCCATATTCAAATTCACGATATTTCGCAAATATATGGACGAATATTCATCATATATTCGCTAAATTCGCATATTCGTAATATTCACGTTTTATTTTCGTATATGCGAAAATTAGCATAGGTGAAAATTAGCATATACAAAAATTTGCACGCCAGTCTCACACAGTAGTATTAGAGCCTTCTTTACATCACACAAGCTGGAAGCAGAGAGGGGTGATCACTGTGATGTGTACTGTGAAAAAAGAAAACAAAAACAAATATTCGTAATTATGAATATATAGTGCTATATTCGCGAATATTCACGATTTCGCGAATATGGGATATTCGCGAATAAAGTTCGCATTGCGAATATTCACGAGCAACACTAGTAGTTACATCTCCAGATGTCAGCGCTGCTGTGCACTTTGGTACACACCGACAGGTTCAAGGACTGGCCCACCTTCTCTTGCACAAAATTGTGCAGGCCATGCACTTATGAGGGCAAAAGAATGCGCTACAATCAGCCTAAAAACTCTGCAGTTTTTTACAAACACCAGCTGGTGATTACTTTTGGCTGTCCTTTGACAGTATGTAGGCCCTTGAGAGATTAACAGGTACAAAATAGTACACTACTTAGATGTACGTATGTGGTATGCACTGATGAGGGCAGAAAAACATATATATATTTTTGTGAAACACCAGCAGTACACAACAGTGCTAAAGCCAAAAAAAGCTGTGTACTAAACACAAAATTGCACAGACTGTTAGGTATGGACTGCTGGTTATTATACCATCTACAGACTAGTATAACCAGTAGATGATTTTTTGAGGAACAAATACACTGAATTGCGCTGAAAAATTATTCCAGACTCCTCTGCTAAGGTTTATGAAGTTCATGCAGCTTGTTGAAATGTATGAGGCAACACACAGCTATCTGCCCCTCTATGTAATACTATGCCGAAGAAAGTGACTGGGAGGTTAATGCCTGCAGCTGCAGTAAAAGTCCTTTTCAGTGAAAAAAAACAATGCTCTCTGTCCAAAAGAACGCTGATCTGACTAGGAGGATGTTAAACGCTGCTGGAATGCACTTTTCTCTGCTGTAACACGCACACACAGGGTGTCCATCCTATCTTTTTACAGTGTAATGAATGAAGTGACTGGCCGCAATATGGCTGCCGATTATATAGGGCTGTGACATCACAGGGGTGACTGGCTGCTGATAGGCTGCATTCTGCATCCCTTCCCGCCTTGCCTTCCCAGCATCCCTTGTCCCATGTACTGACATGTGGATCCCCAAAAAAAAATCCCCAGAATGGGTTAGGGTCAAAAACATATAGAATCTATTGACCAGGGGTTGCCCCCTGATCACAATTACCCTTATTAACTCCCACCCCTAAAACTTAGTTTTTATTAGATTATAAATTATGTATAATGAAAAGTAGAGTCTATTAAAACCACAGTCCTGTAGTGTGTATATTAATATGTATACACATTATCACATAATCACATAATGTCTAATGAATTGGCAATCACCAGTGGCCTGCAGATACCCTGGTTGATTATAGTATTAGCACACTTTTAAGACTACACTTAAAACCAAACACTGCCCCCTCTACATGTTTTGTTACATCAGTAACGTCCTCAGGAGGAAACGGGCATCAACCTGTTCACACAGCTATCACTCTATTTATGGGCGCTCTTCATAAGAATGTTCCACCCTCTGATTACCTCCCGGCCAATCAGAGTGGCACCTCGAGCGGCTCCATAGGGTTAACTCATCTGTATACAATCTTCTTCTAATTCATCCAAACCTGATAACCAATGCTCTTACTTACTTCTTCCGACATCATCTTCCCGCATCTGTGAGGTCCTGTAATATCGGTCGCACACACAGCTTCGTGGCTGGTGCATGCGCAGACCGCAGATCAGGTAACGGCACTCACTCTGACCTGGCTTATACTTGCGACTTTTTGAAGGGGTTTGCGATGGGCTGATTGGTGTTTTTTGCTTACCCACAAAAGTCGCACAAAAAATTGCTTAGGCACACATGCGACTTTTTGTGCGACTTCTGTAAGGAAAAAAACTGCTTAAATCCCTTGATAAATGTCCCTCAAAGTGATTAAAGAGACCCATCTAAACTAAAATGATACCATTAAAAACTACAAATCATGGCACAAAAAGCCATGAAACAGCCCTATATCCTGCAAAATATAAAAGTTTAAAGTTATAGGGGTCAGAAAAGGGCAATTTTTTGCATACTTATTTTCTTTAAAAAAATATTTATTTTTTAAGTTAGTGAAACTAAACCTATATAAATTGGGTATTATTGTAATTGTAATTGTATTGACCTATAGAATAAAGATAATGGGGGGACATTTACCATTGCATTAAGAGCTGTTTTGTTGTCCAAATTTGGCAAGTTTAGGTGCAGTGGGGTTTAATTTGCACCTTTTGTACAACTTTTCAAATAGACATTCTTCACATTGTTGCCTAGCAGTACACCAATTTTCCTTTTCACCATTTAGTGGTCACGTATTTGTGAATTGCGACTCTAGTAAAAAGTTGCAACTTTTGCTCAAGAACCAGTAAAAAGTAGCAAAAATACATCAGTCCAGACTTAGTTTACCTTTTTGATGTATGTGAAGAGTGAAATTTTATAAAATGTGTAACTGCACAAAATGTATCAAAAGCCCTGTGCACCTACACATTAGCAGTACACAAAAAAGTGTACAAAAATGCTTCATCTACACCAACAATGATGAACTGCCTCCTTCCTGCTTTTTTCCTGGAATATTCATTGCGTAGATAAAAAATCACCCAAAAGTAGAAAAATTGTTTTTTGCCCCACAAATATTATTATTATTTTTTATTTTTTATTTTTTTTTGGGGGGGGGGGGGGTTGAATGTAAAACAAGCCCTCATAGGTGGGTATTTTAAAGAATTATGGCTCATAGAAATAAATGAAAAAAATCGCTGTGTCCTCAATAGATTTAAAATGAAATCACATAAAGGAGGCTTAGGAATAGGCTGATGTATTGTCCATGTTAATGCTTTAATTTAACCCCTTAACCCCTTAAATTTTTACGTTTTCATTTTTTCCTCCTCGCCTTCTAAAAATCATAACTCTTTTATATTTTCATCCACAGACTAGTATGAGGGCTTGTTTTTTGCGCGACCAGTTGTCCTTTGTAATGACATAACTCATTATATCATAAAATGTATGGCGCAACCAAAAAACACTATTTTTGTGGGGAAATTAAAACGAAAAACGCAATTTTGCTAATTTTGGAAGGTTTCGTTTTCACGCCGTACAATTTATGGTAAAAATGACATGTGTTCTTTATTCTGAGGGTCAATACGATTAAAATGATACCCATTATTACATACTTTTATATTATTGTTGCGCTTAAAAAAAAATCACAAACTTTTTAACCAAATTAGTACGTTTATAATCCCTTTATTTTGATGACCTCTAACTTTTTTATTTTTCCGTATAAGCGGCGGTATGGGGGCTCATTTTTTGCGCCATGATCTGTACTTTTTTTTATACCACATTTGCATATAAAAAACTTTTAATACATTTTTTATTATTTTTTTTTAATAAAATGTATTAAAAAAGTAGGAATTTTGGATTTTTTTTTTCGTTCACATCGTTAACCGTACGGGATCATTAACATTTTATTTTAATAGTTCGGACATTTACGCACGCGGCGATACCAAATATGTCTATAAAAAAAAATTTACGCTTTTTGGGGGTAAAATAGGAAAAAACTGACGTTTTACTTTTTTATTGGGGGAGGGGATTTTTCACTTTTTTTTTACTTTTACTTTTACATGTTTTTACATTTTTTTTTACACTTGAATAGTCCCCATAGGGGACTATTCATAGCAATACCATGATTGCTAATACTGATCTGTTCTATGTATAGGACATAGAACAGATCAGTGTTTTCGGTCATCTTCTGCTCTGGTCTGCTCGATCACAGACCAGAGCAGGAGACGCCGGGAGCCGCACGGAGGAAGGAGAGGGGACCTCCGTGCGGCGTTATGAATGATCGGATCCCCGCAGCAGCGCTGCGGGCGATCCGATCATTCATTCAAATCGCGCACTGCCGCAGATGCGGGGATCTGTATTGATCCCGGCACCTGAGGGGTTAATGGCGGACGCCCGCGAGATCGCGGGCGTCGGCCATTGCCGGCGGGTTCCTGGCTGCGATCAGCAGCCGGGATCAGCCGCGCATGACACGGGCATCGCTCCGATGCCTGCGGTTATGCTTAGGACGTAAATGTACGTCCTGGTGCATTAAGTACCACTGCACCAGGACGTACATTTACGTCCTGCGTCCTTAAGGGGTTAAGGACCACGGGTTTTTCCGTTTTTGCACTTTTGTTTTTTCCTCCTCACCTTTTAAAAATCATAACCCTTTCAATTTTGCACCTAAAAATCCATCTTATGGTCTATTTTTTGCGCCACCAATTCTACTTTGCAGTGACTTCAGTCATTTCACCCAAAAGTCTACGGTGAAACGGGAAAAAAAAATTGTGCGACAAAATTCAAGAAAAACACAAACAAAATTGCAGGATGGGCACCACAATCATAGGCGGGTGCAGTCAGTGGTTAAGCAGAGACTATACTGAAAGGAGGAAGAAGTAACCACTATAGAAGACGCACACCAGAAATCATACGGAAAATATACACTTCTTTATTGATACTGATACATAAGACAGCAACACCAAAATTTAAAACCACTTAAAAACACATACATGAATCAGGTGGAGGGCTGTAGCCCTACAAAAACACCTAAGGCCCCCTGCCAGACCAACAATGGTCCGTGGTGGGTGTCCCAACACACAGGGAGGTGGAAACCTGTATCCGTACGGGCAGTGAAAAGATTAACAATTTATCAGAATATGAACTGAGAATACACAAAAGCCCAATAGTACGAAACAAGGGAAAAAGAAAAATACCACTGATCACAAATATAAATGTGTGACCCAGGGATACCTTACCAGGACAGGGGACCACAGCAGCTCCACGCGTTCCGCCGCTATCTGCGGCAGGGGGCCTTAGGTGTTTTTGTAGGGCTACAGCCCTCCACCTGATTCATGTATGTGTTTTTAAGTGGTTTTAAATTTTGGTGTTGCTGTCTTATGTTTCAGTATCAATAAAGATGTGTATATTTTCCGTATGATTTCTGGTGTGCGTCTTCTATAGTGGTTACTTCTTCCTCCTTTCAGTAAAATTCAAGAAAAAACGCCATTTTGCAACTCTTGGGGGCTTCCGTTTCTACGCAGTACATTTTTCAGTAAAAATGACACCTTATGTTTATTCTGTAGGTCCATAAAATTAAAATGATACCCTACTTATATAGGTTTGATTTTGTCGTACTTCTGTAAAAAATCATAACTACATGCAGAAAAATGTATACGTTTAAAATTGTCATTTTCTGACCCCTATAACTTTTTTATTTTACCGTGTATGGGGCGGTACGAGGGCTAATTTTTTGCGCCATGATCTGAAGTTTTTAGCGGTACCATTTTTGTATTGATTGGACTTTTTGATCGCTTTTTATAAATTTTTTTCATTGATATAAAAAGTGACCAAAAATAAGTTATTTTGGACTTTGGAATTTTTTTGCACGTACGCCATTGACCGTGCGGTTTAATTAATTATATATTTCTATAGTTTGGACATTAACGCAAGCGGCGATACCACATATGTTTATATTTATTTTTATTTACATGTTTTTTTTTATGAGAAAAGGGGGGTGATTCAAACTTTTATTTGGGAAAGGGTTAAAATACATTTATTAACTTATTTTTTTACACTTTTTGTTTGCAGTGTTATAGCTCCCATAGGGGGCTATAACATTGCTCACAGTTGGGGACATGTATCAACGTTTTTACCCCTGTTTTGTGTGTATTTTTTGCCATCTTGGACTTGACATAGCAAGATGCTCTAAATCATGGATTCTATTTTTCAAAGAGTGGATTGAGGAGATTACTTTATTTGCCCACAATTTATGAAACGCATTGCACTTGATTGATAAATTTTGCGCTTCTGCACATAATTTAGTATTCGGCAAAAGGGGTAAACTGCTTCTACCATACACAAATAATGATACATGTCCCCCACTGATCCCCCACACTCTCTTAGGCTTGGAGCAATCAATCGCCGAAGGGACATGCCGGAGGAAGGTAAGCGGACCTCCACTCGTGTCCCAGCTGATCGGAACACCACATTTTCACTGTGGTGGTCCCGATCAGCCCCACTGAGCAGCCGGGCAGCTTTCACTTTCGTTTTAGACGCGGCATTCAACTTTGAACGCCGCGTCTAAAGGGTTAATAGCGCACGGCCCCGTGATCGCTGCCGCGCGCTATTAGACCCGGGTCCCGGCTTCAGATACATACTGGGACCGACCCGATATGATGTGGGGTCACCGCGTGACCCCGCATTATATCGCGGGAGCCGGCCAAGAAAGTAAATATACATCCTTGATCGTTAAGGGGTTAAAGGGGTACTCCGCCCCTAGACATGTTATCCCCTATACAAAAGACAGGGGATAACATGTCTGTTCAGGGGGAGGGGGGTCCGACCACGGCCCATGATATTCGGAATGGCACTGCGGCATTACGGAAGCCTGGAACTTTTGTCATTGTGACGTCATGCCCCCTCCATTCATGTCTATGGGAGGGGGCGTGATGGCTAGTACATGGCCATCACACCTCCTCCCATAGACATGAATGGAGAAGGCGTGGCTGCTGTGATCGCCAGTCATCAGACACGGAGAGGCATGCGCTCCGTGCATTGTATGACTGGGATGCCGCGGCAGAGATAGCGGGGTCCCCAGTGGCCGGATCCCTTATCCTTTGGAGAGAGAATAACATATCTAGCAGTGGAGTACCCATTTAAGAATTTGATTTGATTAACTGAGTGTGAAAAAACAACTATACAAAATACCGTTTAAAAACTATAAATGCAAAAAGAAATTGGTTTTAAATATTAAACAGAAGTATGTGCATGTGATGACTTTCCAGAACTTTTATATTAATAGCCTATCCTTAGGATAGGCCATCAATATCAGATCAATATCCACCTCTGCCCACTCCTGCCAATATTATTATAAAAAAATTGCAATACCAGGTAAAGTTTCTAATGAATGTAGGGAACTGTGATGAAGGTAATGAAGAGACCCCTTAAATCAGCTGATTGTGGAGGTGCCAACAACACTTACAGTTTAATATTTGCTTGTAAAAACAGATCTGGTCTCTTTCTATCAGGTATAATGATGGCTGAACCCACAGAAGATCCAGGAGGAGAGGAAGCATCAGGAGGAGCAACGGTACGGCAGAGAGAGCATTCTCCTATGTTACACTTGGATCTTTTTAATTTTGAATGTCCAGAAGCAGAAAGAAGTAGATACGTGCTGACCAGTCCCCGCTCTTTGGAAGCCTGCGCTCGATGTATGGTGAAACCGGTAGAACTTTTATCTAGAAGTCTTTCAGATCTAGTGAGGGAAGCTCCAGGGCGATCTATGCGAGTAGCTACTGGTCTTTGTGAAGTTTATGAGATAGAACGACAGAGAAAGCTGAAAATGTGCAGGGAGGAAAGGGAAAGGATAATCCGTCAAGAAAAGAGAAGAATACTACCATTAGTACTAAGTAGCAATATTAGTTCCCCATATAGCTCCAAAGGGCCATCTCGGTCTGAAATATCGACGCCTCCAGCATCTAAGAGAAGTGACACTCCAAACAGCAATGGTTCCCATAGAAGCAATACACATCTGTCCAAAGATAGTGATAGATCTCTATCTTTACCATCCAAAGTCACAAAAAGAGGTACTCCATCACGACCCAAAAGAAAACCAGCCTCAACATCCAAGCTTCAAAAGAGCAGCAGCTCCCAATCTGAAGATACTCAGAGCAGCACCGAATCAATGACCAAGGATCTTGCTCATCCAGTCACCAGAAAATGTAAAAGTCAGTCTTTGGACTCCCTACAGAAAATGAGAGATAGTACCTCTGGGAGAACATCTTTAGAATCCATGACCTCTTCTTGCAGTGGGGACAGTTTACGTGGCAGAACACAATTTGTTCCAAAATCCAGGACTCTGGATACCGTTAATTCCCTCATTGGTCGAAGTTTCAGCCTTGGGGATCTTAGCCATTCACCCCAAACAACAAAGAAAGTAGAAAAAATGGTTAAAGAGGTGAAGAAAAAAGGGATTTACACATTACCTCCAAGAGACAAAAAGATTGCAGCAATTATGATTGCCAAACATGAGGAGGAAAACATCAGGAAAGAGCAGCGTTACTGGGCTCACCTTCACTGGGAAAGCCAGAGAAAGAGCTCAGATTTAAGAAAGGAGCTAGAAGTAAGAGAAAGACGTGCTTTATTACAAGGACAAAGAATGTTGGAGTCTCATGTCAGAAACAGGCGTAGCAAAACCTTTTCAGAGGAGTTGACTTCTGCAGAGATTGAAAAGCAAAGTAGAGGGAAAAGTGGGAATTGTGAAGGTAAACAAAAAAACATCAGCCAAATAAAAAGTCAAACGCCCAAACAGCTAAAGAAAAATGATGCACTAGAGCAAAGTGATGATTTTCTACAAGATAAGTATGTGTTAGCACAGATTAAAAAACAGGAAAAGACTCAGCAGCTGCAGGTAAATAAAGTACTGCAGAACAAAATGGAGAAAATTAAGCACCAAGCCCTTCTTCAGGAGTTAGCTCAGAAAGAGGAGTCAGATACTGAGGAGAAAAGGAAGACATTTGAGAAAAATCTTAACAGGGCACAGGAAAATTTGGAACAATTACAGGAAAAAAGGAACAAAGAAATAAAGACTAGAGCACAAAGAGAAGAGCAACAAATTCAAAAAGCAAGGAGGGCAGCAGAACAGAGGGAAAAAGAACGTTCTGAGCATATGAAGGAACTGGCCAAAGCTGCAGAAAGAAGATTACAGCATGCAGCTCAGGTAGCAGATGAAGTCATGCAACACAAAGCTAAGAAAGCAGTGGAAATTCGATTGGAAAAGGAGAAAATTCAAAGGGAAAATCGGCAAAAGGTGTTGAAGATTGAGGACATGAAAAGACAGGAACTTCTTATGTCCATAGAAAAGAAGCTAGAGCGCAGTGAACAGATACATAAGGAAAAACAGAATGTGCTAGACAATGCACGCTCAGTGGCTAGGGCTTCCTTTAATATAAGGGAGAGGGTGAGAGCTGAAACTAACATACGTACTTTTGATAAAATGGCACTGGAAGCAGAATTATATGCAAACATTGATAAGAATTGATGGACAAGAGAGCTTAAAATTTTTTTAAATCTATGCCAGCCTCTAGTGATGCAGGGCCCAGTGTATGTCTTGTTTTACAGAATGTTGTAAAATAGTCACCTCACTGATGCAGGTGTATGACGAAAGCAAGACCAATCGAAGATCTTCATATAGGTCACTATCACTTCAGTTACTTACCCCCACTTCCAGGAATCAAATTATAGCCATATCTATATATTCACAGTACTAAATAGAAAATATGCTCAAATACCTTTACATTGTCAAATAAAAATAATACATTGTTTATATTTTAAAAGGACAGGTTATTAATTATTAGGTGATATATGCATATTATCATCCTTAGAAAATGTTTCTACATTTCTCCTCAATTTGAAAGGAGAACATTACATATGCAAAATAAAATGATTAAAAAGGTCTAACAAATTATAAGGTACAAAATAAGAAATTGGTGCTAAAGGAAATTTATTGTCAGTATCACCCGGACTAAGCTGTTGGTACAGGCTTGTATTTCGGGTGACACTGATAAAAATGATAATTTTAATTCTTCACTCCTTGCCTGTGTTCGTCTGTAATTCCCATAATTTGTATATGCTAATGTAGGAGCTTGGTGCACTGTGACGTCTTCCCGACTAACTCATAGTAACGCTTCCTCCTCTGAAGAATGTATCTCCACTCTGCATCATGCTTGTGGTTGCAGCTATTGTGCATGCGGACGCAGGGGCGGACACAGACAGCAGAGGCCCCCTGTGCTGCAAAGAATTTGCCCGGCACCCCCTTCCATACGTCAATTGTTCATATGTCACTAACTCAGGTGATCCCCCATATGTCACTTGTTCAGGGGGGCCCCCACCCATAGAGGACCCCCCTAATATCAGTTGTTTATTATTATTAAGGCCCCACATATGCTCATTCAGGCATCCATATGGATACTCTAAGACAGTGACAGACAGTCCCATCAGATCTCAGATCAGACTTAAAATAAATAAATAAAACTGACCTCTCCTGCTCTGCTGCTCTCCATGTCCGCCGGGGTGTCCCGAAGGGAGCACCTTCCCTGCTGGTCTCCAACAGCCTGCGATGCACAGTCACGTGACCTGACAGTGTAAAGCATCAGGTTATAGTTCATGCTGTACGCAGTCAGTCTGGAGGAGACCAGGGAGCAGGGCCAGACTGGGGATAAAAACCAGCCCTGGAAATAACTGCATACCATCCCCACAGGTCAAAGGGTGCAGCCGCAACATATATGACAGAAGCCTGGTAAATCAAACACCAGGCTTTCACTACACAGGTTCTAAGCACAGAAGTCTGTGAGGGAAACCTGGCATTTGGTTTGTCAGGCCTCCATTCTGTCTTGTTGTGGACTTGATGCCGTGCCCTGCTGGCCAGCCAGGCCATCACATAAAAACTTTACAGACATGTAGCCAGGGGTATAAATAGCATCACATGGGCACCTGGGAACATTTTCCAACTTCATCACTCCCCTATACAATCTCTATATCTATAGTCTTCCAAATGGTAACTATGCTAGCCCCCCAAACACACCACCCCCATGGTGCCCTGCACAGTAACACTTGGGTAAGTAAATTCCTCATTATGTCTCCCACAACAGTTAGGTGGATCAGCCTCAGATTAGCCCATGGTTAGCCCCCCCAGAAGGCAAGTAGTCCCCACAGGTCAGCCTCCCCTCCCCCAGTAGGCCAGTAGTAACCTCAGATTGACCCACAGGTCAGTCCCCCCCCCCCCCCCCCCCAGTAGATAGGTAGTCCCCTCTGGTTATCATCTCCAACACCATCACAAACACTACCATTACTACTGACTAATACCGCTATATTGTTACTAAATAAAATTGACTATACAAAGGGACTAATATTCCCGCATAAATACAGCTGTGCAAGTGATTATATACAGGACCATATAGAGGTAGACACCAGCTGTACACAGGTTCTGTATACTAAATACACAATTATAGTTACTTCTAGGGACCCACATGTGACATATTTTCTGATCAGCGACATCCTCTTTCTTTTTCTTTTCCGTCCAGATCAGAGCTTCTTCTAGCCAAAACTCATCTCTGCAGCATCTGCAGGACAAACATGTTAGATTGCACATCATCTAGATAATTTCTCCATCTATAGGCCCTGAACTGTTATAATGCCCCCCTCAGTGTCCTGCTAGGTAAAAGGGCAAGTAGGTAACTATCTAGGTAGGCATTTAACTAGGTAGCCAAGTATGTAGGTAAGTACTTAGGTAGCCAAATCAGCACAATCCGATAATGAAAAATATTATCAGCATTGCACGCAGATTCTAGAACCCTGGTCAGAAGTTCCCTGCATTAAATAGCAAAAAGGATCTTTCTGCAATTCTTACAAAAAGTGTATTTTTATTCCATCCAAAAAAACAAGTGCCCAATCACAGCAAGCGATGTTTCACCCAGCTCACATGGTCATTTTCAAACTGCTGTGATTTGGCACTTATTAATAAAAACACGTTTTTAAGGCCTTTGTTGGAGATTTATCAAAACCTGTCTAGAGGAAAAGTTGCTGAGTTACCCATAGCAACCAATCAGATTGATTCTTTCATTTTTGAAAAGGCCTCTGAAAGAAGCGATCTGATTGGATGCTATGGGCAACTCAGAAACTTTTCATCTGGACAGGTTTTGATAAATCTCCCCCTTTGTTAGTGCTGGGTGGTATGACCAAAAATGTATACCATGGTATCTTTCTAAATCATGGCGGTTTCACAGTATTTACCAGTATTTTTTTTCACTCAAACCCCCCCCCCCACCCGGAATGAATTATCAGCGCAGCGCTCTATCCCCACATTTGTTACCCGCAGGCACTGCTCTGCTTTTCCTCCTGTCAGCCGCAGCACTGCACATCGTCCCCACATCGGGTAATGAATGATTTGTGAGTCGCGGGCACAGGGTTTCTGTTCTGATCGGAGAACGGAAGCTGTCACCTCCCCCTGCAACAGCTTCTGATCCCCGTCCCTTCTGATCAGAACAGAAGTCCAGTGCCCGCGGCTCACAAATCCTTAATTTCCCCATGTGGGGACGATGTGCAGTGCTACGGCTAGAAGCAGAAAAACAAAAAACACACCGGTATTCGGTATGAACTGGTATACCACCCAGCACTACCCTTTGTGTGCTGTCAAACATCCTCTTTGCTAGCTAAGTATGTAGGCAGTTAGTCGCCCCAGATTAGACCCCCCCCAGAAGGCAGGTAGTCCCTCAGATTAGACCCCTCAGTAAGCAGTTAGTTGCCCCAGATTAGACCCCCCCAGAAGGCAGGGTGCCCCCCCCCCAAAAAAAAAAGATTATAACCCCCAGAAGGCAGGTAGCCCCTCAGATTAGAGCCCCCCCCCCAGAAGGCAGTTAGCCCCTTCAGATGATGCTGCTGGTTTTGGAGCCGGAGATAACTGTACCTACCGGGCAGAGGCCCCTCCCGCAGATAACGAGCATTGCAGCTGCTGGACAGAAAAGGCTGCTGCAAAATGACGTAGAACATAGTGACCCTACGACTTTGGGAACGTCATTATGCGGCTGTCGTATCTGTACGGCAGTGCACCATTCGTCATATGGGGAGGGGCCTTTGCCTGGCGGCAAAAAGGTACATGTGTTCCTATGCAGACTGCCCGAGGAAGTAACATAGTAACACAGTTCATAAGGTTGAAAAAAGAACAGAGTCCATCACTTTCAACCTATATCCGTAATGAGTCCCTACTGAGTAAATCCAGAGGAAGGCAAAAAACCCTCATACTAGAGGTAAAAAATTCCTTCCCGACTCCAAATATGGCATCAGAATAAATCCCTGGATCAACGTTCTGTCCCTATAATTCTAATATACATTACCAGCAATGCCTATAATTCTAATATACATAACCAGCAATGTTCTTACTCTCCAGAAATGCATCCAGACCCCTTTTAAATTCTTTTACAGAGTTCCCCATGACCACGTCCTCCGGGAGAGAATTCCACAATCTCACTGCTCTTACAGTAAAGAACCACCATCTGTGCTGGTGTAGAGACCTTCTTTCCTCTAAACGGAGAGGATGCCCTCATGTTATAGATACAGTCCTGGGTATAAATAGATCATGGGAAAGATCTCTGTACGGCCCCCTGATATATTTATACATAGTTATTAGGTCTCCCCTAAGCCTTCTTTTTTCTAAACTAAATAACCCCAATTCTGATAATCTTTCTTGGTACTGTAGTTCTCCCATTCCCCGTATTAACCTGGTTGCCCATCTTTGAACCCTCTCCAGCTCCACTGTATCTTTCTTGTACACTGGTGCCCAGTACTGTACACAGTATTCTATGTGTGGTCTGACTAGTGATTTGTACAGCAGTAGAATTATTTCCTTGTCGTGGGCATCTATGCCCCTATTGATGCACCCCATGATTTTATTTGCCTTGGCAGCAGCTGCCCGACATTGGTCCCTACAGCTAAATTTACTGTTAACTAAAACTCCCAAGTCCTTTTCCACGTCAGTCGTCCCTAGTGTGCTCCCATTTAATAAATAATCCCAGGCCGGATTTTTCCTCCCCATGTGCATTACCTTACATTTATCAGTGTTGAACCTCATCTGCCACTTCCCAGCCCAAGCCTTCAACCTATCCAGATCCATTTGTAACAGTGGCCTGTCCTCTATTGTGTTTACCGCTTTACAGAGTTTAGTATCATCTGCAAAGATTGCTACTTTACTATTCAACCCCTCTACAAGGTCATTAATGAATATATTAAATAGGACAGGACCCAATACTGACCCCTGTTGTACCCCACAAGTTACAGTCACCCAATCAGAATAAGTACCATTAATAACCACCCTCTGTTTCCTATCACTAAGCCAGTTACTTACCCACTTACACACATTCTCCCCCAGCCCCATCCTTCTCATTTTATGCACCAACCGTTTATGTGGAACCGTATCAAATGCTTTGGAAAAATCCAGATATACGACATCCAGCCCATGGTCCAGTCTGGAGCTCACCTCCTCATAAAAGCTGATCAGATTAGTCTGACAGGACCGATCCCTCATAAAGTCATGCTGATATCCATATCAGCATGACTTTATGAGGGATTGGTCCTGTCATACATTTATTTGTATCAAGATATTCCAAAATAGCATCTCTTAGAAAACCCTCAAACAATTTACATACAACAGAGGTTAAACTAACAGGCCTATAATTTCCGGGGTCACCTTTTGTCCCCTTTTTAAATATTGGTACCACATTTACCATGCGCCAGTCCTGGGGAACAGTCATTGTTACTATAGAGTCCATGAATATTAAATATAGAGGTCTGTCTATTACACTACTTAATTCCTTTAGAACACGGGGGGGGGATGCCATCTGGACCTGGTGATTTGTCTATTTTGATTTTTTGTAGGCGGCACTGTACTTCTTCCGGGGTTAGACAGGTGACCTGTAAAGGGGAGTTTGCCTTATCTCGCTGTATTTCACCTGGCATTTCATTTTCCTCAGTGAATACAGTGGAGAAGAATTTGTTTAAAATATTTGCTTTTTCCTGGTCCCCGTTTATAATTTCTTCTTTATGAAGGTCGGCGCAATGAATGAGAGCTGAAGGAGGAAGGGCTTTAGCCACTGCTTCCGGCTCCTACATTAACACTGCAGTGCTGGCCGTCCCGCAGGGCGACCAGCCTACCAGGAATCTTCCCTATAGGCCAGTCCGGCCCTTCCTCTCTTGCATATTAGTGAGTGCTTCCAGTAGCGCTCACTAGTATGAAAGGGCGGCGTGCCCTCTCACACGCTGGGCCCCTGTACAGCTGAACTGGCGATATGTGCCTCCCTGTGCGGAGGAGTCTAGATAGAAAGTGGAGCTCATTCTGCAGCTGAGGATCCTCTGGCTGCAGGGTGGCTTCTATTCACATGCCTCTGGGTATTTTCTTTGGAGCCCATACACTCCAGTTACAACTGTCCCATGGTTTTTGTCTTGAAATCCACTTTCCTAGGACACAGGGATGAGTGATGCCCTGTACAATGGATGAAAGTGTACCTGTAATGAGCATAATGCCTATAACCTTTAGGTGATACATAACTGCTCTGTCTAGCCCACGATGACCAATCCACTTGATGTGTTTCCCTCTTTATGCACTGAAGCTGGCACATTTCCTAAGTTTTTCCAGCAAGATGGTGCACCCCCACATTATGGGTGTCAGGTCCGAGCATTCTTATATGAACAGTTTCCTGGAAAGTGGATTGGTCGTCGTGGGCCAGTTGAATGGCCCCCAAGGTCTCCTGATCTGACCCCCTTAGACTTTTATCTTTTGGTCATCTGAAGGAAATTGCCTATGCTGTGAAGATACAAGATGTGCAGCACCTGAAACTACAGATACTGGAAGCCTGTGCTAGCATTTCTCCTGCGATGTTGCTATCAGTGTGTGAAGAGTGGGAGAAGAGGGTTGCATTGAAAATCCAACACAATGGGCAGCACATTGAACACATTTTATAAGTGGTCAGAAACTTGTAAATAACTCATGAAAGAATAAAGTTATGTTAAAACCAAGCACATCATTGTTTTGGCAGCGATAGTGAACACCGCTGTGCTTTTTTTTTCTTTCTATTTGACCTTTAAAGAGAAACTGTCACCCATTCACCCACACTAAACCCGATACATCAGGTTATAGTGTGGGTGAACAGGAGACTATGCAGGATTTTTGACCTATATATGTACCCACGGACTTCAGGTACGTATATAGGTCAGAACCCCTGCACTGGTCTCCGGTTCACCCACTCTATTACCTGGTGAATTGGGTTTAGTGTGTGTGAACGGGTGACAGTTTTCCTTTAATCATCCAGTTTTATCCTGGATTAATCTGGGAAATAGTACTCACTGCTTTGCAATTGAGAAGAGAGGAGGAGGCCAGGGGCGGACTGACAACACTCGGGGCCCCCGGACCAAAAAAAGGCAAGGGCCCCTGCTATGCTCTGCAGCTCGTCCATCTTCTGCCATGCCCCTATTCCACCGAAATCCCACATACACTAAACAAAAATTTAACATAGGCAAATTTCCATGACCAATAATACTGGTACATGGAGCAAATATATACCACCACACAATAACTGGATAATACCGCCATACTGTACTGAATAAAACCACTATACACAGACCAGTATACTATACAGGATCTGTATACAATATAAGTGATAATATACAGGACCATATTGCGGTAGATATCAGCTGCAGGATCTGTACACTATAGAAGTGATTACAGTTACATTTTGGGACTCACAATTACCGTATTTATCGGTTTATAACATGCACTTTTAAAGCTTAAATTTAAGGCAAAAAGCCTGCCTGCGTGTTATACGCCGATAAATCTTATGGTCACTGATTTAAAGCGGCTGCAGCAGCGGCTACTTGTTAAGTATTAGCAGCACGGCCGCGGCCACTTTAAATCAGTGACCAGCGGCGTCTCCTCCCCGCTCTGGAAAACTGTCACTTGTTTTCTCCCGCACTATCCACAGGTACTGGTGGATAGTGCGGGAGACGCTGATTAAAATGAACCCTACCTTGTCTGGATCTTCCCTACCTTTTAACCTCCTTAGCGGTTATCCAGAGCGTGACTCGGGGTTAATTTTCCCTGCCAGGAGTGGTAACCCCCGAGTCATGCTCGGGGTAAAATTGCAAAGTTGCCGGCCAGGCTGCACGATATATCGCAAAAGCAATTGAATTGCGATTTTTGCTTTTTGTGATATAGTGATACAGCCCCCGGGAAAACATACGATTATCTGCTCGGGTCGGCTCCCGTGGCGGGGGCCGGCCAGAGCAGGTAATGACAAATACTAGAAGTCAGTGTTTCTCAACCAGGGGGCCTCCAGATATTGCAAAACTACAACTCTCAGCATGCCTAAACAGCCAAAGGCTGTCCGGGAATGCTGGGAGTAGCAGTTTCACAATAGCTGGAGGCACCCTGGTAGAAAAACACTGAGCTAAGTGTAAAAGGAAAAAGGAGGAAAATAAAAAAAAACTTCTGCTTACCTATCCCCGGTCCCTGCAGATGCCGTTCCCCTCCGTGCTCTCCAATCCCTGCTCTCTTCATTACTCATCTTGCAGGGCCTTTCCCTTTTCAGCCAATAACTGGCCTCAGTGCTGTCAAGCCAGTGATTGGCTGAAGGGGAAAGGACTTGTTCTGCAGCACATACACTAAGTTTGAAATCTGCCCGGCAAACCTAGTGTGTGTTGCTGCAGGACAAGGTGACAATGAATGAATGAATGTAACAGGGGGGGGGAGAAAATGTGACAAGGGGGGGATGTGACAGGGGGAGGGTAATGTGACATGGAGGGGGGGGGGAGTGTGACAAGGGGCATAGAATGTGACAAGGGGGAGGAGAATGTGACAAGGGAGGGGGAATGTGACGGGGGGGAGATGTGAAATGGGCGGGGGGAGATGTGAAATTTCAATGCAAAAAATTGTACCGCTTTTGGTACAAATTTCCACACATAATCATAGCGCCAGGGAGGTTATTCAGCGTCTCCCGCACTATCCACCAGTACCTGTGGATAGTGTGAGAGAAAACCAGTGACAATTTTATTTTTCGTTTTCCCTACCTCCCCTCTCCCTCCCTCATCATTCCCCCTTTTCATAGTTTTGTTGATTTTCCTTACCTGGCTGCGCTTCGGCAGGTCAGGTCAGGCGGGGGATCTTGCGGGCTGCGGTCAGTGAAGCAGATGAGTGACATCCTCTGCTGGCTTCTCTGCGCGGCATCAGTGACGTCACTTTTCATTTCCTGTAGTTGCCGCCGAAAAGTGACATCCCGTGACAGGAGCCACAGGAGTGACAGGAGCCGGGAGAGGACGTCACTCATCTGCTTCACTGACTGCAGCCCGCAAGACAGCCGAAGCGCAGCCAGGTAAGGAAAAGGGAAGAGTGGTCTTCAACCTGCGGACCTCCAGATTGGCTGTCCAGGCATGCTGGGAGTTGTAGTTTTGCAACATCTGGAGGTCCGCAGGTTGAAGATCACTAGGAGGAACATGATGGGGGGATGATGAGACAGGGGGAAATGATGAGGGTGGGGGGAATGATGGGGGGATGATGAGACAGGTTGGGGGGGGGACAGGGCCGGATTGGGACCAAAAATAGGCCCGGGCATTTTAGAATAAGCAGCCCATTGTTTTGTGGGAGTCCAAATGCTTGGACCCCCACCAATTACCTAATTTCAAGTGACTCTACAGCTGTTGCAAAGCTAGAATTCCCATCATGCCTGGAGAGCTTCAGGTATTATGGGAGGTGTAGTTTTGCAACAGCTGAAGAGCCACAAATTGGGGTACAGCAGCCAGGTAAGGAAAAGGGAAGAGTGGTCTTCAACCTGCGGACCTCCAGATGTTGCAAAACTACAACTCCCAGCATGCCCGGACAGCAGTTGGCTGTCTGGGCATGCTGGGAGTTGTAGTTTTGCAACATCTGGAGGTCCGAAGGTTGAAGATCACTAGGAGGAACATGATGGTGGGATGATGAGACAGGGGGAAATGATGATGGTGGGGGGAATGGTTGGGGGATGATGAGACAGGTTGGGGGGGGGGACAGGGCCGGACTGGGACCAAAAATAGGCCCGGGCATTTTAGAATAAGCAGCCAGGTAAGGAAATGCTTGGACCACCACCAATTACCTAATTTCAAGTGACTCTACAGCTGTTGCAAAGCTAGAATTCCCATCATGCCTGGAGAGCTTCAGGTATCATGGGAGGTGTAGTTTTGCAACAGCTGAAGAGCCACAGATTGGGGTACAGCATCACCCATCATCACTGCAGAACTAACAAGTGACTACAGCTCTGATGGGACAGTCAGGAGAGTACACAATGACATCAGTGACCTGAGTGACGTCTTCTCTGATGGTCAAGGCACCAAGTCTTCTTCCAGCAACATCTTCTCTGCAGAGTCTGACACTTGGACATCATTGGCTCCTCACTTTGTCATCAGGTCCTCATCCTCTATATGAAAAAAGAAATCATTATAACGCTGCCAGACACTGTGCCACCAGAATATATTACTGACACACATTGTACCCTTAATAATAATACTGCCACACATTGTGTCTTCTCAGTTTGGCTAAATTCTATCCCTGCACTGTCCTCCTTCATCTCCCTCCTTCAGACCCCTCTTGCCTCATCCATCCTCCTCCTCCAGACCCCTCTTTCCCCTTCTCCACTAGACCCCTCTGTCCTCCTCCATTCTCCTCCAGATCCCTTATTCCTTCTCCATCCTCCTTCAGACCCCTCTGTCCTCCTCCAGACCCCACTGTCCTCCTCCAGACCCCTCTGTCCTCCTCCAGATTGCTCTGTTCACCTCCATCTTCCGCAACCTCCAGGCCGCTCAGTCCTCCTCCAGACCCCTCTGTCCTCCTCCATCCTTCTCCTCCAGACCCCTCTGTACTCCTCCTCCATCCTCCTCCTCCAGACCCCTCTTTCCCCTTTTCACCCAGACCCCTCAGTCCTCCTCCATCTTCCTCCTCCTCCAGACCCCTCTGTCCTCCTCCATCCTCCTCCTCCAGACCCCTCTGTCCTCATCCATCCTTCAGACCCCTCTTTCCTCCTCCTCCAGACCCCTCTGTCCTCCTCCAGACCCCTCTGTCCTCCTCTATCCTCGTGCAGACTCCTCTGTCCTCCTCCATCCTCCTCCAGACCCCTCTGTCCTTCTCCCACTTCCTCCACCTCTAGACCCCTCTGTCCACCTCCCTCTTCCTCCTCCTCCAGACCCTCTGTCCTCCTCCCGACCCCTCAGTCCTCCTCCAATCTCCTCCAGACCCCTCTCTCCTCCTCCTCCTCCAGACCCCTCAGTCCTCCTCCATTCTCCTCCAGACCCCTCTCTCCTCCTCCTCCTCTTCCTTCAGACCCCTCTGTCCTCCTCTATCCTGCTCCTCCAGTCCCCTCTGTCTTCCTCCATCCTCCTCCTCCAGACCCCTCTGTCCTCCTCCAACCCCCTACAGACCCCTCTGTCCTCCTCCAAACCGCTCTGTCCTCCTCCATCTTTCATCTCCTCCAGACCGCTCTGTTCTCCTCTATCCTCCTTCAGACCCATCTGTCCTCCTCCTCCAGAACCTTCTTTCCTGCTCCATCCTCCTCTTCCAGACCCCTCTGTTCTCCTCCTCCAGACCCCTCTGTCCTGCTCCATCTTCCTCCTCCTATATACTCCTCTCTCCCCCTCCATCTTCCTTCTCCAGAGCCCTCTGTCTTCTTCCATCCTCCTCCTCAAGAGCTCTCTGTCCTCCTTGATCCTCTCTAGACCCATTTCTCCACCTCTTCTAGACCCCTCTTTTCCCTACTCCTCCAGACTCCTCCATCCTCCTCCTCCAGAGCCCTCTTCCCCCCCCCCTTGACTCCTGAGGCCATGTAATTTGTGTGGAATGTCAGCAAATTCCGCACATTTGAATAATCTGGCAGGCACTAGGACTGCTCAGAAATGCACCCATAGATGGCAATGTATTTCCAAGCAATATCCGCAAAAGAATAGGGATTTCTGCAGCAGAAACAGCTGCCTAGTAGATTTCACAGTGTGCACAGTGCAGCAGAATCCCATTGAGAGCAATGAAACTCTGCTGCAGCGGAATGTCCGTGCGGAATACTCCTGCAGAATTCCACATGGACATTCCGCCATGTGAACATACCCAGCTCCTCTGTTACACTCCCCACCCACAACCCAAATCCCTGCCAGACTTCTCTGTACCCCCCTGTCCCCACACCTTACTAAGTCCTCTCCAGGCTCCTCTGTCACCTTTCCCAAGACCCCTGATTAAAATAGATTTGTATATGATCAGTGTATGTATGATATTTGATGTGTAAGTTTGATAGATGTGTGTATTATATACACATCTGTCATACATACGTACACACATCTATTCTATACACATCTATCATACATACATACATACATCTATTTTATATACACACACATCATACACTCATCTATCATACATACACACACAAATCTATCATACACACATCTATTATACATACACACACATCTAACATGCATACACACAACATACATACACACATATCTATCACATATCACATATACATCTTTCACACATATAATACATACACACATCATACATACATACACACATCATACATAATACATACATAACACATAACACAAACATAATACATAAAAAAGAGAAAAAAAGTAATTTCAGCTACCAGGTTGGATGCTAGGTCGTGCTGTAGTAGTTTTGAGTATATTTGCTGGTAGAAGAGCAAGGAATGTGGAGAGCGGGTCATGTCCCGTGTATCAGAACAAAGGAAAAAAGAAAGTTGCCTCCAGCTCTTCCAAGGAAAACAGTGCTTGTAGGATTAAAACATCAAACATTTAATCTGTATGCATTACAAAAAAAAAAAAAAGGTGGATATCAATCATAAAAGAGAAGCGAAATGCCAACACGTTTCAATCTACATTTAGCTCTTAATCATGGCTAGATGTAGCTCGAAATGTTCTGGAGTCACGTTTCTCTTTTATGATTGATTAAATGTTTGATATTTTAATATTACAAGCTAGGGCTGGGCGGTATACCGGTTCATACCAAATACCGAAATTTTTGGGCTGCACGATATGAATTTTTTCCCATACCGCAATACCGGTTGGGCCCCTTCCCCTTGGGAATGAATTATCAGCCCAGCGCTGCGCTGTCCCCACATCGGGGAACTAATCATACGTGACCTGCCTGCTCTGTTCTGCTTCCCCCCAATTAATTATCAGCCCAGCGGGGTACTACTCACATATGTCAAGCACTGCCCTCCTGCTCTTTGTTGCGGGCCGACACCGGCGATGGAACTCTATACTGTACGCCAGTGGTCTCCAACCTGCGGACCTCCAGATGTTGTAAAACTACAACAGAGTTGTAGTTTTGCAACAGCTGGAGGTCCGCAGGTTTGAGACCACTGCTGTACGCTGTATCCCTATGCCCAGGCTGCAAAAGATAAAGAAAATAAACTTTAACTTACCTACGTCGGCCTTACGCTGGGGACGGGAACTGCCCCGGCCAGTGATAGGCTGAGCCCACGGTCATGTAAGGATCTCTGGACGGCTTCTTACATGACAGTGGGCTCAGCCTATCACCGGCCGGGGAGGGACATCGCTCCGGCCGGTGATAGGCTGACGGCTGTCCGACGTTCCAGTCCCCAGCGTGAGGCCGACATAGGTAAGTTAAAGTTTATTTTCTTTATCTTTTGCAGCCCGGGCATAGGGATACAGCGTATAGCAGAGGTCTGAAACCTGCAGACCTCCAGTTGTTGCAAAACTAAAACTCCCAGCATGCCCGGACAGCGTTGGCAGATTGGAGACCACTGGCGTACAGTATAGAGTTCCAGCGCCGGTGTCGGCCCGCAACAAAGAGGAGGAGGGCAGTGCTTGACATATGTGAGTAGTACCCCGCTGGGCTGATAATTAATTGGGGGGGAGCAGAACAGAGCAGGCAGGTCACATGATTTGGTGGGGGGGGAGCAGAACAACGCTGGCGGGTAACATTATTTGGTGGGGGGGGAGCAGAACAGAGCAGGCAGGTCACATGATTTGGTGGGGGGGAGCAGAACAACGCTGGCGGGTAACATGATTTGGGGGAAATGGGGTGAAAGAAATACCGTTATATACCGTGGAACTGCCATAAGTTAAAAAAATACCGTGATAAACATTTTTGGGCATACTGCCAAGCTCTACAAACACTGTTTTCCTTGGAAGAGCTGGAGGTAACTTTCTTTTTTCCTTTATTCTGATACATTATATATATATATATATATATATATATATATATATATATAAATATACATATATATATATATATATATATATATATATATACATCATACATACATAACACACACATATATATACATACACACATCATACATACATAATACATAAATACAAACATCATACATACCATATGCATACATACACACACATCATACATATATAATACATCATACATACATAATATATACATACATAATACATATGTAATACACATCATACATACATCCAACTCCTCTTCCTTTCCCCTTCCCCTTCCCCTCTGAGTCACCTTACCGCACACTCTCCTGACCTGCAGGGCGCGCCGACTCCGATCTGCTAAAGTGTGCTTTGCACCGGCCTCCACTTCTTCCTCATGCCGAGGTATGGCCATTCGGTGCCAAGAGTTGTTGGGTTGTTGGCAGGGCCATCTCAGGGGGTGGAAGCAGACGTGCAGATGTGCGCACCTGTGCGGGGCACGTCCATTCCCAGCAGCCCCTGCATCTGCCGTTAGCGCAGCATTGTGCGGGCTGGGGAGGTGTAAAGTGCGGCCGGAGGAAGGGGGAAGTGTGCTCGGCCGGAGAAGCAGGGCAGGGCGGCCGGAGAAGCAGGGCAGCCAGAGAAGGAGGGCAGAGCAGCCGGAGCCGCACACAAAAAATAAAGTTAAACATTGCTCCGAGACAGAAGGCCAACTGGACGGCCCGGCCCACCGGGCGAATGCCCGGTTTGCCCAATGGCCAGTCCGGGCCTGGGGGGGGATGATGAGACAGGGTGGGGGGATGATGAGGGGGAATGATGGGGGACATGATGAGACAGGGTGGGGGGATGATGAGGGGGGAATGATGGGGAACATGATGAGACAGAGTGGGGGATGATGAGACAGGGGGAAATGATGAGGGGGGAGGCACTAAATGCTTAATGTCTGTATGGCTAGTGGTGGTCTATGACAGGGGGAAATGATGAGACATGGGGGGATGATGAGACATGGGGGGTGGCCATGAGAGGGGTAAATGTGGCACAGGGACTGATAAAAGGGAAGGAATTGTCAGGATCCGGACTGGTATGCAGCGAGGACACTGGAGGTGGATCCTCTGTGTCAGTGAGGTGATGGCGCGGGCCGTACCAGGGGAACAGAATCTAAGGGGTTACTGGTTTTCACCAGAGCCCGCCGCAAAGCGGGATGGACTTGCAGCGGCAGGTAACCCCCAGGTCGTTCCACCCGATAGCGACTCAACCCCACTGACAGCTGAGACAGGCGCGGTACACAGGGACAAGGCAAGAGCAAGGTCGGACGTAGCAGAAGGTCAGGGCAGGCAGTAAAGGGTCGTAGTCAGGGGCAACGGCAAGGGTCTGGATACACTGGCTTGGTATACACAAAACGCTTTCTCAGGGCACTAAGGGACGTGAAAGCCGGGGAACGGGACAGGTGAGTGGATTGGGATGCGACCCGCGGGCGGGCACGTCCCTCTACGCGGATCGCATCCCCGCCGACAGAGACAATGCAGTGTGACAACCTTGGAGGCGAGGATTTCTTTTACTGCGACGACATCAGAGGAGCCAGAGACAGGAGCAGGAACGGTGATCTTGGGGGAAAAGCGGTTAAGAAGGAGAGGTTTGAGAAGGGAAACATGAAAGGAGTTAGGAATACGAAGAGAAGGAGAAAAATGAAGCTTGTAGGAGACAGAGTTGATTTGACTTTTGACTTTAAATGGTCCAAGGTAACGTGGACCCAGCTTGTAGCTAGGAACACGAAACCGGATATATTTGGCAGAGAGCCACACTTTGTCACCAGGAACGAAGACAGGAGGAGTTCTTCTCTTTTTATCTGCATGCCTCTTCATACAAGACGAGGAGATAACGGAGAAGTCCCGGGTTACTTCATCCACAGCAGAAACTCCAGAAGAAGTGGGAATTGGGAGGGGGGGCAGAGGGTGATGGCCGCACACCACAAAGAATGGGGATTTGGCGGAGGATTCAGAATTTTTTTAAATGTACGAGAATTCAGCCCAGGGCAGAAGGTCGACCCAATCACTCTTTCCACTTGTCCATTGGATTGGGGGTGATAGGAGGACGAGAAATTTAATTTGATCTTTAATTGATTACAGAGAGCTCTCCAAAATTTTGACGCAAATTGAATGCCTCTATCCGAGACGATATGCCTGGGAAGCCCGTGAAGACGAAAAATCTGCAGAAAAAATTGCTTCGCCAACTGTGGCGCAGAAGGAAGACCTGGAAGCAGAATGAAGTGAGCCATTTTGGAGAAAGGATCAACGACCACCCAGATGATGGTGCCATGGGATAAGGGAAGATCTGTAATGAAATCCATGGCAATTTGGGACCATGGTTACTCAGGGACGGGCAAAGGATGGAGGAGTCCAGCAGGCTTCTGGCGAGGAGTTTTATCCCGAGCACAAACAGTACAAGACCGAACAAAATCAGTGACGTCATCCTAAAGAGTAGGCCACCAATACAGACGAGTGATAAGCTGTAAGGACTTTTTAATGCCAGCATGACCAGCCAGGTGAGAAGAATGCCCCCATTTGAGGATCCTGAGGCAAAGGCGCGGTGGAACAAAAGTTTTTCCAGGGGGGGTTTGCCCCAGTGAGGCTGGAGCAGAGGAGACCAGGCACTCAGGTGGTATGATATACTGCAGAGGGGCTTCAGACTCGGAGGCATCAGAGGAACAAAAAGGGCGTCAGCTCTGACATTCTTGTCAGCGGGTCGAAAGTGTATCTCGAAGTTGAAACGGGCAAAAAACAAACGTAAGGATCCATCCTTTTTAGAAACAAAGAAGAATCCCGCTCCAGCAGGGGATGAGGATTTCCGAATAAAACCTCTCTTTAGGTTCTCCTGGATATACTCCGTCATGGCTTGAGTTTCTGGGGCTGACAGAGGGTATATCCTGCCACGGGGCGGAGTGGTACCAGGAAGGAGGTCAATGGGACAATCATAAGGTCTATGAGGTAAGATCTCTGCTTGCTTTTTGCAGAATACATCTGAAAAGTCCTGGTAAGCCTTGGGAAGGCCCGGTAACGGTGAAGCCTCAGGGGTTTGACAAGTGGGAGCAGATGTGAGGCATCGCTTGTGACAAGAAGGACCCCAACTTTTGATCTCCCCGGTGGTCCAGTCGAGGGTAGGAGCATGACGTTGGAGCCACGGCAGCCCGAGAAGAACTTCAGAGGTGCAGTTAGGCAGAACGAAAAATTCTATTTTTTCATGGTGAAGTCCAATGCTCATGGGCAGGGGTTCAGTGCGGTAGCGCACAGTGCAATCCAATTTCTCTCCGTTTACAGAAGAGATAAAGAGCGGCTTGACGACACGGGTTACTGGAATACTGAACCTATTAACGAAAGAGGCCAAAATAAAGTTTCCTGCAGAACCTGAGTCCAAGAAGGCCACTGCTGAGAAGGAGTAGGCGGAAGGAGAAATCCGTACAGGTACAGTCAGACGTGGAGAGGCAGAATTCACACCAAGAGTCGTTTCACCCTTGTGAAGTAGGTGCGTGCGTTTCTCCTGACGCGGAGGGTGGATAGGACAGTCTTTTAGGAAGTGTTCGGTACTTGCACAGTACAGGCACAAATTCTCATTACGGCGGCGAGTCCTCTCTTGTAGGGTCAGGCGAGACCGATCCACTTGCATAGCCTCCTCGGCGGAAGGCACAGGAACAGATAGCAAAGGACGTTGGAAGAGAGGAGCTGGGGAGAAAAACCGCCTGGTGCGAACAAGATCCTTTTCCTGTCGAAGTTCCTGGCGTCTTTCCGAGAAACGCATGTCGATGCGGGTGGCCAAATGGATGAGTTCAGACAGATTAGCAGGAATTTCTCGTGCAGCCAGGACATCTTTGATGTTACTGGATAAGCCTTTGTTCCAGGACAGCTCTGAGGCGAGGGAGCGGAACTGGATGGCGTATTCACCCACAGAAGAACTCCCTTGGACAAGGTTCAGCAAAGCAGTCTCGGCTGATGAAGCCCGGGCTGGCTTCTCAAAAACACTACATACTTCAGAGAAGAAGGACTGGATAGTAGCAGTGGCTGGATTGTTGCGGTCCCAAAGCGGTGCAGCCCATGACAAGGCCGTTCCAGAGAGGTGACTGACCACAAAAGCCACCTCAGACCGTTCAGTAGGGAATTGGTCCGACATCATCTCCAGGTGTAGGGAACACTGGGACAGGAATCCACGGCACTGTTTAGAGTCCCCATCAAACTTGTCCGGTAGAGACAGGCGGAAGCTGGGAGCAGCCACTCGCTGCGGAGGAGATGCAGGAGCTGGCGGAGGAGATCATTGCTGTAGTTGCGTCAGAAGCTGTTGCAGCATAACGGTCAGTTGAGTCAGCTGCTGTCCTTGTTGCGCGAGGACTGGTATTCAGCGAGGACACTGGAGGTGGATCCTCTGTGTCAGTGAGGTGATGGCGTGGGCCGTACCAGGGGAACGGAATCTAAGAGGTTACTGGTTTTCACCAGAGCCCTCCGCAAAGCGGGATGGACTTGCAGCGGCAGGTAACCCCCAGGTCGTTCCACCCGATAGCGACTCAACCCCACTGACAGCTGAGACAGGCGCGGTACACAGGGACAAGGCAAGAGCAAGGTCGGACGTAGCAGAAGGTCAGGGCAGGCAGCAAAGGGTCGTAGTCAGAGGCAACGGCAAGGGTCTGGATACACTGGCTTGGGATACACAAAACGATTTCTCAGGGAACTAAGGCAACAAGATCCGGCGAGGACAGGAAGGGGAAGTTGGTTTTATAGGAATGGGAAGTGATTACAACTGATTGGGCCAGGCACCAATTAGTGGTGCACTGGCCCTTTAAACTTCAGAGAGCCGGCGCGCGCGCGCCCTAGAGAGTGGGGCGGCGCGTGCCGGGATGTGACAGCCGGGGAACGGGACAGGTGAGTGGATTGGGATGCAACCCACTGCGGGCACGTCCCGCTACGTGGATCGCATCCCCGCCGGCAGAGACAATGCAGCGCTCCCAGTCAGTGGGTCTGACCGGGGGGGCTGCAGGCAGGAGAACGCCGCGAGTGCTCCGGGGAGGAGCAGGGACCCGGAGCGCTCAGCGTAACAGGAATGATGTGGCACTGGAGGGGACAGGACTAAACAGAGGTGCAGAAGAAAACGAAGTTGGGGGGGATGATGTGAAATTTAGTCCAAGTCATTTATTTTACATTTTATTTTTTTTACTTAAATTTCCCTGTTAAAATGGGGGTGCGTGTTATACGCCGATAAATACGGTACGTCTTTTCTGATCAGCGTTGTCCTCTTTCCTTTTCTTCTCCGTCCAGATCAGACCGCAATGTGGATCTCTTAACATCTGCAGGACAAACATGTCAGACTCCGCATTTTTCCAGTGCCCTCCCCACCTCTACACAATCTTTCCATCTATAGGCCCACAAAATGTAATAATGCCCTCCTTAGTGTCCTGCACAGTAAAAGGGCAGGTAGGTAGGTAACCAGGTAAGCAGGTAACAAGGTAGGTAGATCAGAAAGCCAGATATGTAGGTAGGTGACAAGCCAGGTAGGTAGCTAGGCAGCCATGTATGAAGGCCAGGTATGTACATAGTTAGGTAGCTGGGTATGTAGTTAGTTAAATAGCCTGATATGTAGGTAAGTAGTTAGGCATCCAGGTATAAAGTTAGGTTTCCCCCCTTCCCCATAGGTATAGGCAGCAGAGTTAACCCCTCCTTCCCTGTAGGTATAGGCAACAGAGTTCACTCCCCCTTCCCTGTAGGTATAGACAGCAGAGTTTACCCCTCCCCTTCCCTGTAGGTATAGGCAGCAGAGTTAACCCCCCTTCCCCAAAGGTATAGTCAGCAGAGTTAGCCCCCCACTCTTCCCCATAGGTATAGGCAGCAGACTTAACCCCCCTTCCCCATAGGTATGGGAACAGAGTTAACCCCCCTTTCTCCTTAGGTATAGGCAGCAGAGTACCCCCCCCCTTTCCCCATAGGCAGGGCCAGATTAAGACTGCCTGGAAGACTGAGCACTTCATTATGATGCCCCCCCCCCCCCCCGATAGTCCCCCTTCCCTTCCACTGAGACCTGTTGTGGGCCTGTCAAGTAAGGAACAGACTGAGATCAAGAATAGGCCTGGGTATATTAGATTAAGTCCCTTTTTTGGGGGGGTGTCACAGGAGTCAGGCCCCCGTTAAAATAAAATGGCTGCATGGTCTAAAATCACTTCAGTTCAAGTCACTCTTTCCAGCTGTTGCAAAGCTACAACACCCATCATGTCTGGAGAGCTTCAGGCATTATAGGAGTTGTAGTTTTGTAACAGCTGGAGCCTCAAATTGGGGTACAGATGAGAGATCTAATGGAACAGTCAGGAGAATACACAAACATAAAATTACTTACAGGAGACGTCTTCTCTGTTGTCTTTCCTTTTCTTCTTCATCTGGTCCAGACGCCATGTCTTCTTCCAGCTCCATCTTCCTCTGTAAAGTTTGATGCCTGGACATCATTGGTTCCTCACTTTGCCAGCCGATCCTCATCCTCTGTATAAAGACAACACTCATTATAACCCTTCAAGAGACTGTGCTTCCTAAATATAATACTGCCAAACCATGTGTACCCTGTATATTATACTGCCAAACCCTGTGTACCCTGTATATTATACTGCCAAACCCTGTGTACCCTGTATATTATACTGCAAAACCCTGTGTACCCTGTATATTATACTGCCGAACATCATGCCCTCTAAAAATAATACTACCACACACTGTGTCTTCCGTAGTGTGCACAGAGCAGCAGCGTCCCATTGAAAACAAGCAAAATTCAGCTGGCGGAAGTTCGTAGTGTGGACGAGCCCTAATTCCCCCAGACCCCTCTGCCCCCCCCCCGACCCCTAAGTCCTACTCCAGATTCCTGCTCCCAGAGACCCCTAAGGCTAGGTTTCCCCCTTTTTTTTACCTACAAAAACACAGAAAAACTGCTACTGCTTTTTCCTGTGTTATGGTAATTTTTTGGTATTTTTTTCTTGTGCTTTTGCCTTCTCTGGAAACTTAGCCTTAGTCCTCCCCTGGTCCTTAAAGGGGTACTCCACCCCTAGACATCTTATCCCCTATCCAAAGGATAGGGGATAAGATGTCTAGGGGTTGAGTACCCCTTCAAGCCCCCCCCCCCCCCCCCTCCACACTCCTTGTCCTTCTCCACTATTCCACTTTTCTGCACCCCCTACCCCCCCCTCAGTCTACTTCACACTCCCCTGCCTTTACCAAACCCCCACTTACCCCCCCCCCCAACAACCTCACTTCAGCCCCCCATGCCCTCCTGGTCCTTCTCCACTACACTTTTCTCCACAAACCCCACCCCCAGTTCCTCCGCATTAGGTTGTAGTCCCCCCACATTACGTTGGCAGTGTCCCCCACAGACATACAGCCTCCAGCCATATACAGTGTATGGCTGTAGGCTGGATGTCTGTGTACTCCCCCACTTCAGTGCTTTGACCACCGCTCCTCTGGTCCGGGGTCATGATCTACTGCTATGGCCTAGGGGCCATAGCAGCAGTTCCCGGGACCGGAGGAACGGTGGTCGGAGCACTGAAGATGACGTGTAGGTAACTTACCATGCGTGCATCCTCGTTGCTCCGCTCCTATGGGCGCACACACAGGACGTCAGTGATGTCCCTGCATGCGCTACCTCCCTGCGTTTTTAAAGTTATTGCGGGGCCACAGAAAGGTAACCGGGACATCCTTGTGTCCCGAAAAAGATCTTTCAGGACACAGGGATGTCCTGCTGAATGTGGGGGGGGGGGGGATGTTATGACAGTATTTATCTGCGTATAACATGCACTGGCATATAACACGTACCCTCATTTTCACAGGAAAATTTGAGGGGGAAAAAAATAAATGTAAAATAAATGACTATAGCTCTGAACTAATAAATGCCTCATCATCCCCCCCAACTTTGATTCCCCTTTATCCTCAGTCCCCCCCCCTCCTTCCTCCCCCTTTTATCAGCCCCTGTGCCATATTTAACCCCCCCATCATTCTCCCCCCCCCTCCTGCTCATCATCCCCCCTGCTCATCATTCTCCCCCCTGCTCATCATTCTCCCCCCCTCCTGCTCATCATCCCCCCCTCCTGCTCATCATCCCCCCCTACTCATCATTCCCCGCCTGCTCATCATTCCCCCCTGCTCATCATTACCCCCCTGCTCATCATTACCCCCTGCTCATCATTACCCCCCTGCTCATCATTACCCCTCTGCTCATCATTACCCCCCTGCTCATCATTACCCCCCTGCTCATTATTACCCGCCCTGCTCATTATTACCCCCCCTGCTCATCATTCACCCCCCCCTGCTCATCATTCTAACCCCCTGCTCATCATTACCCCCTGCTCATCATTGCCCCCTCTGCTCATCATTACCCCCCCCGCTCATCATTACCCCCCTGCTCATCATTCTCACCCCTGCTCATCATTACCCCCCTGCTCATTATTACCCCCCCTGCTCATCATTCCCCCTGCTCATCATTGCCCCCCTCTGCTCATCATTGCCCCCCTGCTCATCTTCCCCCCCCCCCCTGCTCATCATTACCCCTCCTGCTAATCATTACCCCTCCTGCTCATCATTACCCCCCTGCTCATTATTACACCCCCCTGCTCATCATTCTCACCCCCCTGCTCATCATTACCCCCCTGCTCATCATTACCCCCTGCTCATCATTACCCCCCCCTGCTCATCATTACCGTCCCCCCTGCTCATCATTAACCCCTTCTCATTATTACCCCCCCTGCTCATTATTACCCCCCCTGCTCATCATTCCTCCCTGCTCATCATTACCCCCCCTGCTCATCATTACCCCCCTGCTCATCAATTATCCCCCTGCTCATCATTATCCCCCTGCTCATCATTATCCCCCCTGCTCATCATTACCCCTGCTCATCATTACCGCCCCCCCTGCTCATCATTACCCCCTTCTCATTATTACCCCCCCTGCTCATTATTACCCCCTCCTGCTCATCATTACCCCCTGCTCACCATTACCCCCCCCTGCTCATCATTACCCCCCTGCTCCATCATTACCCCCCTTCTCATTATTACCCCCCCCTGCTCATTATTACCCCCCCTGCTCATCATTCCTCCCTGCTCATCATTACCCCCCCTGCTCATTCATTACCCCCCCTGCTCATCATTACCCCCCCTGCTCATCATTACCCCCCTGCTCATCATTACCCCCCTGCTCATCATTACCCCTGCTCATCATTACCGCCCCCCTGCTCATCATTACCCCCTTCTCATTATTACCCCCCCTGCTCATTATTACCCCCTTCTGCTCATCATTACCCCCTGCTCACCATTACCCCCACTGCTCATCATTACCCCCCCTGCTCATCATTACCCCCCCTGCTCATCATTCCCCCCCTGCTCATCATTCCCCCCTGCTCATCATTGCCCCCTCTGCTCATAATTACCCCCCCCTGCTCTCATCATCCCCCCTGCTCATCATTGCCCCCTCTGCTCATCATTACCCCCCCTGCTCATCATTACCCCCCCTGCTCATCATTACCCCCCCCTGCTCATCATTCTCACCCCTGCTCATCATTACCCCCCTGCTCATTATTACCCCCCTGCTCATCATTCCCCCTGCTCATCATTGCCCCCCTGCTCATCTTCCCCCCCCCTGCTCATCATTACCCCTCCTGCTCATCATTACCCCTCCTGCTCATCATTACCCCCCCTGCTCATTATTACACCCCCTGCTCATCATTCTCACCCCTGCTCATCATTACCCCCTGCTCATTATACCCCCCCTGCTCATCATTCTCCCCCCCTGCTCCTCCTGATCATCATTCCCCCCCCCTTGCTCATCATTCCCCCCCTGCTCATCATTACCCCCCCTGCTCATCATTACCCCCCTGCTCATCATTCCCCCCTGCTCAATAAATGTAAAATAAATGACTATAGCTCTGAACTATATGCCTCATCATCCCCCAACTTTGATTCCCCTTTATCCTCAGTTCCCCCCCCTCCTTCCTCCCCCTTTTATCAGCCCCTGTGCCATATTTAACCCCCCCCCTCCCTGCTCATCATCCCCCCTGCTCATCATTCTCCCCCCCTGCTCATCATTCTCCCCCCCTCCTGCTCATCATCCCCCCTCCTGCTCATCATCCCCCCTACTCATCATTCCTGCCTGCTCATCATTCCCCCCCTGCTCATCATTTACCCCGCCTGCTCATCATTACCCCCTGCTCATCATTACCCCCCTGCTCATCATTACCCCTCTGCTCATCATTACCCCCCCTGCTCATCATTACCCCCCTGCTCATTATTACCCGCCCTGCTCATTATTACCCCCCCCTGCTCATCATTCTCCCCCCCTGCTCATCATTCTAACCCCCTGCTCATCATTACCCCCTGCTCATCATTGCCCCCTCTGCTTATCATTACCCCCCTGCTCATCATTACCCCCCCCTGCTCATCATTCTCACCCCTGCTCATCATTACCCCCCTGCTCATTATTACCCCCCCTGCTCATCATTCCCCCTGCTCATCATTGCCCCCCCCTGCTCATCATTGCCCCCCCTGCTCATCTTTCCCCCCCCTGCTCATCATTACCCCTCCTGCTCATCATTACCCCTCCTGCTCATCATTACCCCCCCTGCTCATTATTACACCCCCTGCTCATCATTCTCACCCCCCTGCTCATCATTACCCCCCTGCTCATCATTACCCCCTGCTCATCATTACCCCCCCCTGCTCATCATTACCGTCCCCCCTGCTCATCACTACCCCCCTTCTCATTATTACCCCCCCTGCTCATTATTACCCCCCCTGCTCATCATTCCTCCCTGCTCATCATTACCCCCCCCCTGCTCATCATTACCCCCCTGCTCATCATTACCCCCCCTGCTCATCATTCCCCCCTGCTCATCATTCCCCCCCTGCTCATCATTACCCCCTGCTCATCATTACCGCCCCCCCTGCTCATCATTACCCCCCTTCTCATTATTACCCCCCTGCTCATTATTAACCCCCTCCTGCTCATCATTACCCCCTGCTCACCATTACCCCCTGCTCATCATTACCCCCCCTGCTCATCATTACCCCCCCGCTCATCATTCCCCCCTGCTCATCATTCCCCCCTGCTCATCATTGCCCCCTCTGCTCATCATTACCCCCCCTGCTCATCATTACCCCCCTGCTCATCATTCTTACCCCTGCTCATCATTACCCCCCTGCTCATTATTACCCCCCCGCTCATCATTCCCCCTGCTCATCATTGCCCCCCCCGCTCATCATTGCCCCCCTGCTCATCTTTCCCCCCCCCCTGCTCATCATTACCCCTCCTGCTCATCATTACCCCTCCTGCTCATCATTACCCCCCCTGCTCATTATTACACCCCCTGCTCATCATTCTCACCCCTGCTCATCATTACCCCCTGCTCATTATTACCCCCCCTGCTCATCATTCTCCCCCCCTGCTCCCCCTGCTCATCATTCCCCCCCTTGCTCATCATTCCCCCCTGCTCATCATTACCCCCCCTGTGCGTTATTACCCCCCTGCTCATCATTACCCCCCTGCTCATCATTCCCCCTGCTCATCATTACCCCCCCTGCTCATCATTCCCCCCTGCTCATCATTCCCCCCTGCTCATCATTGCCCCCTCTGCTCATCATTACCCCCCCTGCTCATCATTACCCCCCTGCTCATCATTACCCCCCCCCCCCCTGCTCATCATTCTCACCCCTGCTCATCATTACCCCCCCTGCTCATTATTACCCCCCCCTGCTCATCATTCCCCCTGCTCATCATTGCCCCCTGCTCATCTTCCCCCCCTGCTCATCATTACCCCTCCTGCTCATCATTACCCCTCCTGCTCATCATTACCCCCCTGCTCATTATTACACCCCCTGCTCATCATTCTCACCCCTGCTCATCATTACCCCCTGCTCATCATTACCCCCTGCTCATTATTACCCCCCCTGCTCATCATTCTCCCCCCCTGCTCCCCCTGATCATCATTCCCCCCTTGCTCATTATTCCCCCCCTGCTCATCATTACCCCCTGCTCATCATTACCCCCTGCTCATCATTCCCCCCTGCTCATCACCCCCCTGCTCATCACCCCCCCTGCTCATCATTCTCCCCCCTGCTCATCATTCTCCCCCCTGCTCCCCCTGCTCATCATTCTCCCCCTGCTCATTATTACTCCCCCTGCTTATCATTACCCCCCTGATCATCATTAACCCCCCCTGCTCATCATTAACCCCCCCCACTCATCATTACCCCCCCCTGCTCATCGTTAACCCCCCTTCTCATCATTAACCCCCTGCTCATCATTAACCCCCCCACTCATCATTACCCCCCCCCCTGCTCATCGTTAACCCCCCTTCTCATCATTAACCCCTGCTCATCATTAACCCCCCCTGCTCATCATTAAACCCCCCCTGCTCATCATTCCCCCCATGCCAATCATTCCCCCCATCATTGCTCCCCCCTCTTCCTCCTTTTTCTATGTTTCATATTTCCTTACCTGGCCGCGCTCGGCAGGCTCAGGTGATGCGTCGGGTCATGTGGGCTGTGACGAGTGACGTCTCCTGCGGCTCCTCTGCACAGCGTCAGGGACGTCACTCGTCATTTCCTTCAGCGCTGGGGTGTAATGAAGAAAACTGTGCCCTGCAGGAAATGATGAGTGACGCCCCTGATACTGTGCAGAGGAGCCGCAGGAGATGTCACTCTCACAGCCCACATGACCCGACGCATCACCTGAGCCTGCCGAGCGCGGCCAGGTAAGGAAATATGAAATATAGAAAAAGCAGGAGGAGTCCGGGGCAGGCCCACAGGAGCCGCCGCTGTTCACTATTTTAAAGTGGCTGCGGCCGGGCTATCGGGGGGCCCCGATCCGCTACTGAGCAGCCCGCAGGGATGTCCCAAATGTGACAGGGCCCCCTGCTGGCACGGGGCCCGGAGCAGGTGCTCCATGAGCGCCAATGATAATCTGGCCCTGCCCATAGGTATAGGCAGAGCTAAACCCCCTATTCCCCATAGGTATAGGCAGAGTTACCCCCCCTTTCCCCATAGGTATAGGCACAGTTACCCGTTCCCCATACAGTAGGTATAGGCAGAGTTCCCACCCCCCTTCCTCATAAGTATAGGCAGAGTTACACCCCCCTTCCTCATAAGTATAGGCAGAGACCCCCTTTCCCCATAGGTATAGGCAGAGTCCCCCCTTTCCCCAGAGGTAAAGGCAGAGTTACCCCCCTTTCCCCATAGGTATAGGCAGAGTTACCCCCCCCCCTTTCCTCAGAGGTATAGGCAGAGTTACCCCTCCCCCTTTCCCCATAAGAATATGCAGATATACCCCCTTCCCCATAGGTATATGCAGAGTTACCCCCCCTCCCCCTTTCCCCATAAGTGTAGGCAGAGTTACCCCCCCCCCCTTCCTCATAGGTATAGGCAGAGTTCCCCCCCTTTCCCCATAGGTATAGGCAGAGTCCCCTTCTTTCCCCATAGGTAAAGGCAGAGTTACCCCCCCCCATTCTCCATAGGTATAGGCAGATTTACCCCCCCTTTCCTCAGAGGTATAGGCAGAGATACCCCTCCCCCTTTCCCCATAAGTATAGGCAGAGTTACCCCCCCCCTTCCTCATAGGTATAGGCAGAGTTCCCCCCCTTTCCCCATAGGTATAGGCAGAATCCCCCCCTTTCCCCATAGGTATAGGCAGAGTTACCCCCCCCCCCCCCCATTCTCCATAGGTATGGGCAGAGTTACCCTCCCACCCCTTTCCTCATAAGTATAGGCAGAGTTCTCCCCCCCCCCCTTTCCCATAGGTATAGACAGGGTTAAAAAAAAGTGATGATCACCTGATATCCCTCTCAGCGATCTTCTCAGCAGCAGGGGCCCACGTGTTCTCCCCTCCACAGTGCAGGCACCGATGACTGACGTCATCGGCGCCTGTACTGCGTGCTGCTTGAGGGTGGAGGTCATGTCTCCTCTGTGTAAGCTGCAGATGCGGCTCAGACAGAGGGGACACCTTCTCCTGTATGTGCGTGTATGCGCATACAGGAGAAGGCAGCACTGTCTGCTGGGGATCTGGGACGAGTGTCCCAGATCCTCAGTAGCGGCGGTGGGCCCTTAACCCGACCGGGCCCTCGGGCGATGTACGATTGGACCGGCCGGTCAGTCCGCCCCTGTAGTTTCGCAGCAATGATGTGCCCTTACACATTGCGTTGTAAGTCCCTGCCACACTCTCCAGTATCTCGGAGGCACTCGTCCCAAGTCCTTCCAAGATACTGAACAAATTAACAGCGAAGCTACTAGCTAATCGAGTGATTCCCAACCGTGGTGCCGCGGCACACGTGTGTGCCGTTCGGCACTGCCCGTGGTGCCGCAGGATTTTGCTGTGCTTTTTTTTTCCTTAAATGTCCGGCCCCGGCCTGCGTGCTTATGACTGACAGTGCAGGGGGGAAGGGAAGCCTGCGTGTGCACTGCGTACTCAGCGCGTCCCCCTCTCCCTTGCGGCGCAGGGAGCCGAAAATGGTGCCCTGGGGCGGAACGAGCTGCATCTGCGCCGGACTCCCGTGCCTGCCGTGGAACTGCAAGCTGCGTGGGACAGCTAGCTTAAGGTACCATTCCCTTTCCACCCCTCTGTTAACCCTTCTCAACCCTGTCAAACCCCCCACCACCACCGTCACCCAGGTCCACCCTCTACCCCCTGCCACTCATGTCCACCCCCCCCTGTCATCCATGTCCGCCTTGTCCACCTCCCTGTCCATCCCTATCACCAATGTCCACTCCCTCTGTCACCCATGTCCACCCCTCCTCTCACCCATGTCCACCCTCCTGTCATCCATGTCCGCCTTGTCCATCCCTGTCACCCATGTTTACCGTCTACCCCCGTAGTCTACCCTGTCACCCATGTCCACCCTCCTGTTCACCCATCTTTCCCTTTGTCAACCCAGTCCACCCCTCTCTGTCACCTCTTTTACCCCCTTGTCACCCTTGTCCACCCCTCTAACCCCCTGTCACCCATGTCCACCCTGCTGTCATCCATGTCCACCCCCCATCCAACCCTCTGTCACCCCTGTCCATCCCCGTTACCCATGTTCACCCTCCATTGTCCACCCCTCTGACCACATCCTTGTCACCCATGTCCACCCTCTATTCACCCCTCTGTCACCCCTCTGTCACCCCCTATGCCCCATCACCCATGTTCACTCTTCTACACCCATCTGTCACCCTTGTACACCTCCCTACACCCCTCTATACACTCCTCTACACCCCTCTGTCACCCATGTACACTCCTCTACACCCCTCTGTCACCCATGTACACCCATCTGTCACCCATGTACACTCCTCTATACCCCTCTGTCACCCATGTATATCCATCTGTCATCCATGTACACTCATGTACACTCCTCTACACCCCTCTGTCACCCATGTACACTCCTCTACACCCTCTGTCACCCATGTACACTCCTCTACATCCCTCTGTCACCCATGTACACCCATCTGTCACCCATGTACACTCCTCTATACCCCTCTGTCACCCATGTACATCCATCTGTCATCCATGTACACTCATGTACACTCCTCTACACCCCTCTGTCACCCATGTACACTCCTCTACACCCCTCTGTCACCCATGTACACCCATCTGTCACCCATTTACACTCCTCTACTCCCCTCTGTCACCCATGTACACTTCTCTACACCCCTCTGTCACTCATGTACACTTCTCTACACCCCTCTGTCACCCATGTACACTCCTCTATACCCCTCTGTCACCCATGTAAACTACTCTACACTCCTCTGTCAGCCATGTACACTCCTCTACACCCCTCTGTCGAAGAGAAGGTAATGATGCAAATGAGAGAAGACGTCATTTGTGAGTTGCTGTATAAAGCAGCACTTTAAACTACATATCCACTGATAAATAGATATAGTGCATTGCATTTTTTACCTTTTTTTCCTTTATTTATTTATTTATTTATTTTTGCTCGTCAACTGAAAAAGGTTGGGAAACACAGAGCTAGTCAGTCAGGGAGCTAAGTTTTTTATGTAACCAGAGTAACAGGAGTGAGATACTCAGGGAGGGACTGAGAGTCTGACTCGGACTGATGGGCCAAGAAGGCAAGTGCGGGTGGCTGTGGCTCCTTGGCGGCAATACTCGGGAGGCTGGTGAGTGTATCAGTGTGTGTGACTGCTAGGCCGTACATTACTACAGATGGGTAGCATAATGTGTGGTGGGTGGCTTGTTGTTCATCATCTGTATCGGTATGGGTAATCCTCACCAGCCTCCCAAGTCAAGAGGCTGGTGAGTGACTATACTCATACCTATACAGATGGATAACAACTGCTCCTGCCTCAGAGGGGTCAAAAGGTGTAATGTGTGTAGCAGCAGCTGACTGTGGAGACAGGAGCCAGTACAGCTGCAATCTCATATACTGGGTACCGGCATGCTTTATGGTCGGTACTAGAGATGAACGATCTTTTGAAACATTTGATTCAGCCAATTCGCAGAATTTTTTGAAAAAATTTGGTTCGATACAAAATTATTTGCGGCTAGTCTATATTAAAAATGGCTATTTCTGGCCTACAGAGAGCCTCAGTAGGGGTGTAGAACACTTTGCTGTGTTTTAACACGCATATAGAGTGTGCAGGGGTAGTGAAATAATACTGTTTTTTAGTATGACATGCAGATTACAGGCATTTCAGAATCACTGCCGCAGAGTGACAAAATCACAGAGCCTGGAGGTGGCATCAGTATGAGGAGACCATATAGTGGCTGAATGACACAGCGTGGAGGTGTTGACAGCATGAGGAGACCATAAAGTGGCTGAATGACACAGCGTGGAGGTGTTGACAGCATGAGGAGACCATATAGTGTCTGAATGACACAGCTTGGATGAGGCTGAAGCATGAGGAGACATATAGTGGCTGAATGACACAGCGTGGAGGTGTTGGCAGCATGAGGAGACCATATAGTGCCTCAATGACACAGTGTGGAGGTGTTGGCAGCATGATGAGACCATATAGTAGCTGAATGACAAAGCGTGGAGGTGTTGGCAGCATGAGGAGACCATATAGTGGCTTAATGACACAGCCTGGAGGTGGCGGAAGCATGAGGAGAGCATATAGTTGCAGAATGACACAGCCTGGAGTTGGCGGCAGCATGAGGAGACCACATAGTGGCTGAATGACAGCCAGGAGTTGGCGGCAGCAGGAGAAGAACATATAGTGGCTGAATGAGATAGCCTGGAGGTGGCAGCAGTATGAGGAGAACATATGGTAGCAGAATGAGACAGCTTGGAGCTGGCATTAGCATGAGGAGAACATATGGTGGCAGTATGAGACAGACTGTGGGTGGCATCAGCTGCATCAGGAAAGTGACCTGAAAGTGACCCGGTGACATAGTGGGGTGGTGGGTGGCAATACCAGTACCCAGTAACGAAGGTGGGTGAAAAAAGGAGAACTTGGCATCAGATGTGTGGCATCAGGTGGGTTGCAGGATCATAAAAGTAGCTGAGGCAGGTAAGCAGAAGAAAATGGTCTCTTTTCTAAAAGTGTTAGCGTGCAGAACAAAGTATTGAGGATATGCATTATGTAAAACGTAACTTTTAATAATATTTTTAGGATAAAATATATGTATCCAAACAAAAGGAAAGGTGTGCAAAAAACACCATGTGTCACCTATACCACCAAGTATTGATGTAATGCAAAGACCTCTAAAAGGTGGAAGGGAACAACATATGGTCCATTGTAACCTTTGGGGGTAAAAACCTCTCCTGTAAGGCCTAATTCCCTTCTTAACAAGTGTTACTCGCCCTAAAAAGGGTGGCCCCACACAGGAACCTCTGCCTATTTCCACCTGCAAACACTGCCATTTCCCAGGGTTTTTAGGTGGAAATAGGGAGAGAATCCTGTGTGGGGCAGCCCTTTTTAAGACGAGTAACACTTTCCTCGAAAAGGTGGAAGGGAACAATGTGTCCATTGTAGCAGGTGGGGGTAAAAAATTTCCCTGTAAGGCCCTACTCTCGCCCTATGAATTCCCTTCTTGGCAAGTGATACTCAGCCTTAAAAGGGCAGCCCCACACACAAAACTCTTTCTATTTCTACCTATAAACGCAGGGAAAAGGCAGTGTTTGTAGGTGGAAATAGGGAGACGTTCCTGTGTGGGCCGCCTTTTTTAGGGTGAGTAACACTTGCCAAAAAGGGAATTAGATACAAATTATGCAAATAAGATAATGGTCCTGAACACCGTAGTAACTCCTCCTCGCAATACACCAAAAAATATCCAATACCAGTTGACCACACCAGTGTAAGGAAGTGCTTAAAACGTAACGTTTAATATACTCTAAAAACACAAATAATAATGTGCTGTCTAAAAACACAAATAATAATGTGCTTTCTATTGTGCCGATTTATGTTAGCAAAGCAAACCAATTAGAAGCTCCTAAAATAGTATAAGGTACAATCCGGAGTGCAAACGGTTATACATGCACCTCTCAGATCCCCATATTATAACAACATCATAGGTTCTCCCTATAGAAACAACGACATAGGTTCTCCCAACGTGTTTCTGTCGTTTGTAACAGCGAAGTCATCAGGGGAATGCCCTAGATATAATAGGGGCCAGTAGTGATAATCATATAAATACAACACTGTATAAAAGCAGCAATATCACCACCACAACGATTACAACCACAAGTACTGTATATGTTTTAATGTATCGTCAGGTGATTGTTGCAGGATTCCTCTGCCAGAACAAGTTCCCAGTTACATAGTTACATAGTTACATAGTTAGTACGGTCGAAAAAAGACATATGTCCATCAAGTTCAACAAGGGAATTAAGGGGTAGGGGTGTGGCGCGATATTGGGGAAGGGATGAGATTTTATATTTCTTCATAAGCATTAATCTTATTTTGTTCCAGGAATGTATCTAATCCTGTTTTAAAGCTGTTAATTGTTCCTGCTGTGACCAGTTCCTGAGGTAGACCGTTCCATAAATTCACAGTCCTCACGGTAAAGAAGGCGTGTCGCCCCTTGAGACTAAACTTTTTCTTCTCCAGACGGAGGGAGTGCCCCCTCGTCCTTTGGGGGGGTTTAACCTGGAACAGTTTTTCTCCATATTTTTTGTATGGGCCATTAATATACTTATATACGTTTATCATATCCCCCCTTAAACGTCTCTTCTCAAGACTAAACAATTGTAACTCCCTTAATCGCTCCTCATAGCTAAGATGTTCCATGCCCCATATTAGTTTAGTCGCGCGTCTCTGCACCCTTTCCAACTCCGCAGTGTCCCTTTTATGGACAGGTGCCCAAAACTGAACAGCATATTCCAGGTAAGGCCGTACCAATGATTTATAAAGGGGGAGTATTATGTCCCTGTCCCTTGAGTCCATGCCTCTTTTGATACATGACAATATCCTGCCGGCTTTGGAAGCAGCAGCCTGACATTGCATGCTATTCTGTAGTCTGTGATCTACAAGTACACCCAGATCCTTCTCTACCAGTGACTCTGCCAGTTTAATCCCCGCCTAAGACATACGATGCATGCAGGTTATTAGTACCCAGATGCATAACTTTACATTTATCCACATTGAACCTCATTTGCCAAGTGGATGCCCAGACACTTAGTCTATCCAAGTCATCTTGTAACTTATGCACATCCTCTATAGACTGTACTGTGCTACAAAGCTTGGTGTCATCTGCAAAGATAGAAACAGAGCTGTTAATACCATCCTCTATATCATTGATAAATAAATTAAACAACAGCGGTCCTAGTACTGAACCTTGGGGTACACCACTAATAACCGGGGACCAATCAGAGTACGAATCATTGACCACCACTCTCTGGGTACGATCCATGAGCCAGTGTTCAATCCAGTTACAAACTAAAATTTCCAAACCCAAAGACCTTAACTTACCTGTCAGACGTCTATGAGGGACAGTATCAAACGCTTTAGCAAAATCCAGAAACACTATATCCACAGCCATTCCTCTGTCAAGGCTTCTACTCACCTCTAGTGTTGCTCGCGAATATTCGCAATGCGAATTTTATTCGCGAATATCGCATATTCGCGAATTCGCGAATATTCACGGATATAGCACTATATATTCGTAATTACGAATATTCTTTTATTTTGTTTTTTTTTATGTTTTTTCCTTTTTTTTTTTTTTTCACAGTACACATCACAGTGATCATCCCTCTCTGCTTCCAGCTTGTGTGGTGTAAAGAAGGCTGTAATACTACTGTGTGAGACCGGTGTGTGAATTTTCGCATATGCGAACATTTGCATATGCTAATTTTCGCATTTGCGAATTTTCGTCATTTTTAATGTATACGCAAATTTTCGCATATGTTAATTTTCGCATGTGCGAATATTTTGTATATGCGAAAATAAATCGAGGATATTACGAATATGCGAATATTCGCGAATATATGACGAATATTCGTCCATATATTCGCGAATATTCGCGAATTCGAATATGGCCTATGCCGCTCAACACTACTCACCTCTTCATAAAAGCAAATTAGATTGGTTTGACAACTTCTATCCTTAGTAAACCCATGCTGGTTATCACTTATAATACAAGTATCCCCTATGTATTCCTGTATGTAATCCCTTATAAGTCCTTCAAACAATTTACCCACAATGCACGTTAAACTTACCGGTCTATAGTTTCCTGGGGAAGACCTAGAGCCCTTTTTGAAGATTGGCACCACATTCGCCTTGCGCCAGTCCCTTGGCACAATACCAGACACCAGAGAATCTCTAAATATCATGAACAGGGGTACAGATATTACTGAACTTACCTCTCTAAGAACTCTTGGGTGTAGTCCATCCGGTCCTGGGGATTTACTTACATTTATATCACTTAACTTACCTTGTACCATCTCTACATTAAGCCAGTTCAGTACATTACATGATGTGTTACCAGCACTGACCTGGCCAATGTCAGCTCCTTCTTCCATAGTGTATACAGAACTAAAGAACCCATTCAGTAGCTCCGCCTTCTCTTGATCGCCTGTGACAACCTCCCCATTATCATTATTAAGGGGTCCTACATGCTCTGTCCTTGGTTTTTTTGCATTTATATATCTAAAAAAATATTTAGGATTAGTTTTGCTTTCTTTGGCCACCTGTCTCTCATTTTGAATTTTTGCTGTTTTTATTAAATTTTTACAGATTTTATTAAGCTCCTTGTACTGTTTAAATGTTATAGCTGACCCATCAGATTTGTATTTTTTGAAGGCTATTTTTTTGTTGTTTATTGCTCTTTTAACATCATGTGCCAGCCATGTAGGATTTAGTTTTAATCGTTTATATTTGTTCCCCTTTGGTATATATTTAGCTGTATAGTTTTATTTAGAGTTGATTTAAAGATGTCCCATTTACCTTCTGTATCAGTATTTGACAACACCTCCCCCAGTCTATGTCCTGTAGTGCAGCCCTCAGCCCAGGGAAATTTGCCTTTTTAAAGTTATATGTTTTTGCCTTCCCCGCCTGTCTTTGTTTTCTACATTTTAAGTCAAAAGTAACTATATTATGGTCGCTATTACCAAGGTTTTCCCGCACAGTTACATTACCAACCAGCTCTGCGTTGTTGGAAATGATCAGATCCAACAAGGCATCACTTCTTGTTGGGTCCTCCACAAACTGGCCCATAAAATTATCCTGCAATAAATTTAGGAATTGTCGCCCCTTTGTAGTTTTAGCCAACCCCGGACCCCAATCTATATCTGGATAGTTAAAATCTCCCATTATTACCACTGTACCTGCCCGGGCGGCCCTCTCTATTTGTTTATGAAGCCGAACTTCTATCTCTTCAGTGATATTAGGGGGTCTGTAGATTACACCAAATACAATTTTTTCAGTATTTCCTTCCTTTTGTAATTCTACCCACAATGATTCCACATCCTCAGAATCATCACACACTATGGCATCGTTCACACTGACTTTCATACCACTTCTTACATACAGACAGACTCCACCACCTTTTCTGTTCATTCTATCCTTGCGAAACAATGTAAACCCCTGCAGATTGACAGCCCAGTCATGCGAGGAGTCCAGCCATGTCTCAGTGACCCCAACTATATCAATATGTTCCTCCAGTATCAAGGCCTCAAGCTCCCCCATTTTATTTGCTAGGCTTCTGGCATTTGTGAACATACACTTTACATTTCCATCCTTTATGTTATTGGGGTTAATGGGATTCAAGGGTGTAAGTTTTATTTTCCTATGAAGCCTATTCCTATTAACTATTCTAACCCCTCCCTCCGCTCCACCCCCAGGTACATTTATAATTCCCACCTCTCTATCTACACTATCTTCCCCCTCTTTGCTGTAGGTTCCCTCCCCCCAAGTCCCTAGTTTAAACACTCCTCCACCCTTCTAGCCATCTTCTCCCCAAGCAAAGCTGCACCCTCCCCATTGAGGTGCAGCCCGTCCCTACGGTAGAGCCGGTAACCGACAGCGAAGTCAGCCCAGTTCTCCATGAACCCAAATCCTTCCTTCCTACACCAGCTTCTGAGCCACTTGTTTACCTCCCTGATCTCCCGCTGCCTCTCTGGTGCGGCTCGTGGTACTGGTGGTTTCAGAAAAGACTACCTTGGAGGTCCTTGCCTTAAGCTTGCGGCCTAAGTCCCTGAAATCATTTTTAAGGACACTCCACCTACCTCTTACTTTGTCATTGGTGCCAATATGTACCATGACTGCTGGGTCCTCTCCAGCCCCGCCCAGCAACCTGTCAACCCGATCCGCGATGTGCCGAACTCGTGCGCCAGGCAGACAACACACTGTTCGGCGATCCCGGTCTTTGTGACAGATTGCCCTGTCTCTCCCCCTAATAATTGAGTCCCCCACCACTAGTACCTGTCTGGCCTGCCCTGTACTCCTCCTTCCCTCCTTACTGGAGCAGACACCCCCCTGGCGGTCAGAGGCAGTATCCTGCTGCAGTTCTGCTAGCTCTGTAATGGCATCCCCCTCATCTGCCAAGCGGGCAAACTTGTTGGGGTGTGCCAGTTCAGGACTAGCCTCCCTGACACTTTTTCCCCTACCCCTCTTTCTAACTGTAACCCAGCTAACTGCCTGACTGTCCTGCAACTCTGTCCCACTGTCCTCCCCCACCTCTATTCCCGAGAGTGCCTGCTCAGTGAGCAGGAGACTCCTCTCCATGTTGTTAATGCTTCTCATTGTTGCCAGTCGCCCCTCTAGATGCAGGATCTGGGCTTCCAAACGGACAACTAGCACACATCTCGCACAACAATATGGACCCTCAAACTGTTGTTCAAGGATTGCATACATTGAACAGGATGTACATTGGACTGCATTTTCCAACATGCAGGCCATCTAATTATGGGGATTTCACAAATGTATAGGAAAAAACAGACAGTCAAAATTACACTTAAAATTTTTTGTAGACCTTGTGGGTTCAAAAATTAAAACTCACAGCGATCTCAACCTCCTGCTTTTAAACTCCAGTTTTTGAAACTCCTCTTTCACGCCCCCTCTTACACAGCAACACTCAGAAAGAGCAAGCTCTCAATAAGAGTCCCAAGCTAAGATTTATACACCTGTGCCCAATCTACTCCTCCTCCCCCCAAAATATGAATGTGGGCTATAGGCAGTCGCACCCACTCCACAGATTCACTCCGCACAACAGATAATCACAGTTTTTGAAACTCCTCTTTCACGCCCCCTCTTACACAGCAACACTCAGAAAGAGCAAGCTGTTGTGGGTAATAACTCCCAGGTTCCCTGTTGTGGGCAATAACGGTTTGGCATTCTTCTGCATACAATATACTGGCAGTGTAAGGTTGGCAGTGTCTGCCTGACCTGCATGGAGGAAATTGATAATGCAAGAGTAGGGCCTTACAGGGGAAGTTTTTACCCCCACCGGTTACAATGGACCATAGGTTGGTTTTTGCATCACATCAATGCTTGGTGGTGTAGGTGGCACATGGTGTTTTTTGCATACCTTTCCTTTTGTTCATTAAAAAAAAATTTAGGGTACACATATTTTATTCAAAGAAAAGGTAAATTTCCTCAATACTTACTTGTGGTCTGATGCCAAGGAATATCTGTAATTGGGGAGCAGCACCTTAAATAGGTTTTGCACTATCCATCTTTGAGAAGTGTTGGTGTGGCACCATGGTCAATCTATTCCGATGCATCAGGCATTGGTGGTTGGAAATCCTGGCTGATCCATGCTTGATTCATCTTCACAAACGTCAGTCTCTCCACATTTTTCGCAGACAGACAAGTTCTCCTTGGGGTTACTATGGCCCAGCCACACTAAACACCCCCTCTGATGCCACAGTACTAGCCGGGCAGGACAGCTTTTCCAGGGCAAAATCTGCTAGTTGCGGTCACAAATCAAGTTTGCCACTGGTTGACATTGAAGTTACCCAGTGGAGTTTCCTTATCTGATTGGATCATCAAGAAATCGGTGATTGCTTTTCTCTGTTCGTATAGTCGGTCCAACATATGGAGGGTGGAATTCCAACATGTGGAAATGTCGCAAATCAGACTATGTTGGGTATACCGTTCTGACTCTGCAGCTCAAGAAGGGTGTGCTTTGCGGTGTACGAGTGGCTGAAGTGCATGCAAAGTTTTTTTCCCATTATTAGGATGTCTTGCAGATGTCGGAAACTTCAGGAATGGCTTGACAACCAGATTGAACAATTGTGCCATGCAGGGTGCATGGCTCAGGCTTCTTTGATGCATCGCAGACAAGATTTTCTTCCCGTTTTCGGTCACCATGGTTCTCATTTCCAGTTTTCCTAGAGTAAGCAATGATTAAATTTCTTGATGAATGACTTTTAGCAGTTCCTCCCCTGTGTGACTCTGTTTTGCCAAGGCAAACCATGTGAAGAACAGCGTGACACCGCCGTGCCCTGCACACATGGTATGCTGGAGGGACACTGAGACTTGTCCGTGCAGTGAAGGTTGAGGATACGGTGGAGGATAAAGCGACATGGCCTTTCCAAGTTACTGTTTTGGCTGTGCAGGGACCACATTCACCCAGTGGGCCGTAAAGGACATATATTTTCCCTGACCGTAGTTACAGCTCCATGCGTCGGAGCTGCCGTGCACTTTGGTACACTCCGGCAGGCTCAAGGACTGGCCCACCTTCTGTTCCACAAAATTGTGCAGGGCTGGTACTGCCTTCTTCGCAAAGAAATGACGGCTTGGGACTATCCACCTCGGCTCGACACAAGCCATCAGTTCTCTGAAAGGTGCAGAGTCCAGCACTTAACAAGGGAGGGACTGCAGTGCCAGCAACTTGGACAGGAGCACATTTAGCTTCTGCGCTGTTGGATGAGTGGGCGCATACTGTTGTTTCTTGGACATGGCTTCGCCGATGGATTGCTGGCACAATGACTGACTCGAAGTAGGAGGAGCAGAAGATGGATATGACACACTGCACGCTTTGGCTGAGGTCTGCACTGATTGACTGGGAAGGTAGGCTGCCGTGAAGCAGGTGGTCTATCCTGGGCACATTTGGCTCCAGACTTTTCACTTCTGTCACCATGCTGACTGCCAACCATACTACCACCTTGCTGGCTCAGCTACTGCCTCATGGGCAACCGGCAACCCTCTTCTCCTGATAATGATGAAGCCCCTTCTGCACCTGGCTCCCAAGTGGAATCGGCTTCATCATCATCGAGTTGTGTCTGCAAGTCACTGATGTCCTCTTCAGGTTCCTTCAGGAGCATGAACGCTTGCAAAACACCACCTGCCACACTACTCTCCTCATCACTACTTGCCCGCCTAACGGAGGAAGCGGCGGATGTCTCCTCCACTTCTTGGCTGGGCAGTAGCTGCATACTGTCCTCTAGTGGATCGTCCTCACTAAATAGAAGAGCTGAACCCACAGCATAAGATACTCATGTGGGGGAGAAAACAGCATAGGACAAAGGCAATGGGAGGACAGGGACTACTCACAGGCCGTGCTAACTGAGGGTTGTGTCTGAGGAACCAACCGACAGTTGATTGGGGGTGTCAGATGTCACTTGTGATGAAGTGGATGACCGTGTTAACCAATCGATGACGGCAGATGGGTTGCTGGTCAAGACATGACCGCTAGCTGATACCGGGAGTCCTCTTGCTGCGACTCCTGCTGCCACTCACCCCTTGTCTGCTGTGACCTTCGCCTGATGAATTTAGGCCTTTGCCACCCCTCTGTGCATGTCCTAGCACTTCTTTGCCTGACATACATAGTGCACATATGAGGGGAGTACAAGACACTCCACTACACTTAAAACAGTGTTTGTCTATAACACCAGCAGGTGTATACTTTTGACTGGCCTTTCACAGTATCTTGGCCCTTAGGACTTTAGCAGGAACAAAATGGTACACCACTTAGATGTACGTATGTGGTATGCACTTATGAAGGGAGTAGCATGCTCTCCACTACGCTTAAAACAGTATTTGTCTACAACACCAGCAGGTGTGTACTTTTGCCTGGCCTTTCACAGTATCTAGGCACTTAAGACTTTAACAGGAACGCAATGGTAAACCACTTAGATGTACACACAGGTTACTCTTAATAGAGGACAATACGCTTTTAGTGCTCTGCTCACCCTAACTGGCTGGCTACTATTAGCTTTTCAGTTGTTATACACACCAGTGCTGCAGCACACTGTTGCTGTGTACTACACCCAAAATTGCTATTTCTCTCTCAAACTCACTTTCTTCCCTGTCAATGCTTCAAGGCTGGATTTGGGCATGAGGTGAATCACTGCTGTAATACACCCACAATTGCACTTTCTCTCTCAATCTCTCTCCCTTCCCTATATGTGCTTCTAGGCTGGATTTGTGCTTGAGGTGAATCGCTGCTGTTAAAAAGCTTTTCTGTGCAACACACTGCTCTCTATCCCTCTCTCTGCAATAGAACGCTGATGTGAGTGGCCGCAAGATGGCTGCCGATTATATAGGGCTGTGAAATCACAGGGGTGGCTGGCTGCTGATAGGCTGCATGCTGCATGTGATTTAGGGTCATCCCGCCGACCTTTGTTCCCACCTTCCAAGGATTCCTTGCCCCATGTCCTCACATGTGGATCTGCCATTTTAGATGCCCGACCCCTGGAGCCTGGACTGCACTAAATGGAGTTTAATGAAGCAATTTGCGCGATCGAGTCGCCGGCGATATTTGCATTCATTATAAATTACGTTCAAGGAGAAAACATATACAAACATTTTGTCATAACAAAATTGGGTGATAGAGAGTAGACGCAGCTACTCCAGCCAGATTCGTTTGGTATGAACAGTCGCATGAAATGTAATAAAAATGCCCTGGAGTTTGCAGTAGAGCGGAGGGAAGGTTCTTCAGCTGCACTCACAGGGGGGAAGGGCCGAGCGGGAGCTGTACGTCAATGTAGAGGGAAAGTGGGCTAAAAGTTATCAACCAAACTAAGAAAAACTCATCCCTATAGGGATAACAATACAACTGGGTGTGCACTGGCTATAATTGTCAATAGTTAGTGAGAGAGAAAAGAGTTGAAAGAGGACCTGGAAGTAGTACGTGTACAGACAGAGTGAAAGGGTTGGTGTAAGACTAGTGTCATGTTGCTATACGGAGGTAATATAGTTGCCACCAGGGGCAGTATATAATATAGAAATATAAGTATGGTCTGACTTGTCAGGAGGTAGCGACAAGGAAATGAAAGTCTGGTACTTGAAGCTGCGGAGGGTGGGGGAGTTCTGAAAGGGAAGTTAAATATTATCTAGTGGACGGAAGTGAGGGGAAATCTCCCATGGGTACCATTTCTTAGAGAATTTGAGCATGGAGCTCGATCCTCTGGCAATAATTTATTCAAAAGCATACGTGGTATAAAGCTTCTGTAGGAAAACATCAATTGAAGGTATAGTAGCGGTCTTCCAATGGGCTGTCAGAGCAATTTTCGCTAAAATAGAAACAATACAAAACATATATATCTGTGCGTATGTGGGATTTTGGAGAGGTGCAGAAAGAGGAGTAAAGAATGTGGCGGCCAGGCGAAGATGTGGGGCATAAGGGAGCTTAACAAGCCAACAACATCTAACCAGAAGTGAGTAACTGGACAAATGACCATAAGATATGTACCAGTGTACCTTTTTGTCCACACCCTCTCCAGCATCTATTGGAAGACCCAGTATACATTTTAGATAACCTGTATGGAGTGAGGTACCATCTCATTACTGTTTTATACGCAGATTCCAGGTGCGTTGCACAGAGGAAGGCCTTTTTTGCATACTGAAAGGCTTTTTGCCAGTCAAAGTCAGAAAAAGTAATATCAAGATGTTAGAGTTAGTATAGGCTGTATATAAAGGTTTCAAGCTCCGTTGAGAGGAGGAGAAAAAATGTGCTGTGTATCTATGAAGAGTGAGGGTGGAAGGAGTAAGTGTTTGCAAGAAATGTCGAATTTGCAGATAAATATAGAAGTCTTTGTTGGGGAGGAGAAATTCTGCAGCTAGGTCAGCATAAGACCTGACGCCATCCCTGTCGATGAGTTGGCTGATCATGGTGATTCCACGTCTTTGCCAACGTTTTAGATCTAAACCTGGAATAGAGGATTGGAATATAGAGAGGGGCATGTTGATTCGTGTTGGTAAGCCACGGGGTGGGGTGGTTGATAGGTATCGTTTCCAGGCTTGATATGAAGCTTTAATCAGAGGATGATGGAGTGGGGGGTCCGGAAGTCGCCATAATGGTATGAGCATGATATCTTTTAGTAAAGGCGGGAAAATAGAAGAGGATTCTATGTGTACCCAAGTAGAGTGGTGAGGAGATGTGAAGTCAGAAAGCAGTTTTTGGGCCGAGTGGAAAAAGGAGTCGGGTAGGGAGATAGGGAGTATAAACATCTTAAAGGTGGAAATACGGCCTGTCCAAGAAATTTCAGATTTAGAGAGGCGTAAAATGCTCATAATTCAGTGAATATAGGGATGAATGGGGGTAGGAAAGACATACACCTAGATATGAGATATCACGGGTTGTCCAATCAAAGGAGTAGTCTAATTTTAAGGAGTCTACAAGGGAAGAGGGTAAGTTCAGGGGGAGGGCCTGCATTTTAGAATCATTCATGGTGTAGTAGGAGAGACGGCTAAATACGGAGATCGTGTTCAACACTTCCCACAGAGACCTTTGAGGGTCAGATAGCATCAATATCACGTTGTCTACATAAAGGGAGACACTACATGTTGCCGATCTCCCACCACCACTCCACGAATTTCGCTATTCATTCAAAGTGCCTGTGCTAGGGGTTCGATGGAAAGGATGTAAATTAAAGGGGAGAGGGGGCAGCCCTGCCTGGATCCATTGGTGATCCGGAACTCCCTAGATAGGGCTCCAATAGCCAGCACTCGGGCAGAGGGGAGGGTGTAAAGAGCCTGAATGGCCACGAGCATTGGACCATCAAAACCCATTGTCTGAGGTACCGAGAAGGCGAAAAACCAGCTAAGCCGATCGAATGCCTTCTCGGCGTCAAGAGCAAGGAGCAGCATGGGGACGGAGGATGTCTCCACATAGTGGAGGACATCCAATAAGCGGTGGGTGTTGTCCGTCCTTTGTCTGGCGTCCAGCCACAAACCCAGACTGATCAGGACTGATCAAATCAGGGAGAATAGGTGCAAGTCGGAAGGCTATCATCTTTGCATAAATCTTTGTCTTGATTTAATAATGAGATTGGACAGAAGTTTTGTGGGAGGGTAGTGGGCTTACCGGGTTTGGGTATTGTCATGATTAAGACATGATTTTATTACAGTAGTTAGTTAAGTGGGAAGAGATAAGGGGAGAAAGGAATTTATAATAGGAACTAGTGAATCTGTCAGGGCCCGGTGCTTTATTTAAAGGAAGGGATCTTATTACATTCTGGACCTCCGACACCGAAAAAGGGGCATTAAGAGTCAGGCTCTGTTGTTCAGATAGGGTAGGTAAGTGGAGGGAGTACAAGTAGTGGGTTATCATGGACTGGTGGTCAGGGAGGGGTTCAAGGGAGTCTTTTCAGTTAGAAAGGGAAGCATAAAAGTTGGAAAAAACATTAGCTATGTCGAGGGGAGTGATTAGCTTTGTTCCCGTGTCGGGGTGGATGAGCAAAGGGATACGAGATTTCATTTTTTGGCTTTCAACCTATGTGCAAGCAACTTACTCGCCTTATTGTCCTGAGAGTAGTAGCGAGCCTGGGTCTTCCGATGTGCATTTTCATATGATGTGAGCATGAGTAGTCTCAGATCTCTACGAAGAGTGCTCAGTGTAGCCGCAGAGACAGAAGATGGGTTATCTCTGTTAGCTTGTTCTACAATCTGAAGCTGAAAGAGAAGTGATGTTAAATTACGGTCCCTCAATTTTTTAAGATGCAAGCTAAATTTAATACAAAGCCCTCGCGTGACTGCCTTATGGCAGTTCCAAAGTGAGACTGCACTATTTACTGAACCCAAATTACAAGAGAAATAATCCTCAACATCTTCTTTAATTTTTTGGGAGTATTCCCGGTGGGACAGCAAGAAGGGGCTAATGCGCCACAGGTATGTGTCAGGATCCGGAGTAGTATGCGGGATAGACACAGGTGAGACATGTGAGACAGACACATAGATCCTCTATGTCAGTGAGGTGATGGCGTGGGCCGTACCAGGGGAACGGAATCTAAGGGGTTACTGGTTTTCACCAGAGCCCGCCGCAAAGCGGGATGGACTTGCAGTGGCAGGTAACCCCCCAGGTCGTTCCACCCGATAGCGACTCAACCTCACTGACTGCTGAGTCAGGCGCGGTACAGAAGAACTAGGCAAAAGGCAAGGTCAGACGTAGCAGAAGGTCAGGGCAGGCAGCAACGGTATGTAGTCAAGCGCAACGGCAAGGGTCTGGATAAACAGGCAAAGGACACACGGGAACGCTTTCACTGGCACAAGGCAACAAGATCCGGCAGGGACAGGAAGGGGAAGAGGGTTTTTTATGGTGTAGGGAGTGCTTGGAACTAATTGGGCCAGGCACCAATTAGTGGTGCACTGGCCCTTTAAATCTGAGAGACCTGGAGAGCGCGCCCTAGAGACTGAGCAGGAGGATGGGGCCGTTGAGTGACATGAGACGCAATCCGAGAGCGGGCACGTCCCATGCCTCGGATCGCATCTCCTCCTATGACACGGGAGCAGCGCTCGCGATCAGCGATGCCGACCGGAGCGCTGCATGCAGTGGCACGCTGCGAGCGCTCCGGGGAGGCAGCGGGACCCGAATCGCTCGGCGTGACAGTACCCCCCCCCTTGGGTCTCCCCCTCTTTTTTGAACCGAGGAATCTGTGGATGAGATCTTTGTCTAAAATATTGGCCTCGGGATCCCATGATCTCTCCTCAGGGCCACAATTCTCCCAATCTACCAAAAAATCTTTTACCTCGGACTATCTTGGAGGCGAGGATTTCTTTAACAGAGAAGACATCAGAGGAGCCAGAAATGGGAGCAGGAACAGTGATCTTGGGAGAAAAGCGGTTAAGTACAAGAGGTTTGAGAAGAGACACATGGAAAGAGTTAGGAATGCGAAGAGAAGAGGGAAGATGAAGCTTGTAAGAGACAGAATTGATTTGATTCTTGATTTTAAAAGGGCCGAGGTAGCAAGGACCCAACTTGCAGCTAGGGACACGAAACCATATGTATTTGGCAGAGAGACACATTTTGTCCCCAAGGAGAAAGACTGGAGGAGTTCTTCTCTTTTTATCTGCATGTCTCTTCATACAAGACAAGGCCAGTAGGAGCGACTTTTGAGTCTCCTTCCAGATAGCGGAGAAGTCCCGGGTTACTTCATCCACGGCAGGCACTCCAGAAGAAGTGGGAATGGGGAGGGGGGGCAGAGGGTGATGGCCGTACACCACATAAAATGGAGATTTGGCGGAAGATTTTTTACAGTAATTTTATTGAGACCGCGGTAATCAATACAGTAGCGAAGAGATCCATCTTTTTTAGCAACGAAGAAAAATCCAGCTCCAGCGGGAGAAGAAGATTTCCGGATAAAACCTCTTTTGAGGTTTTCTTGTATGTACTCAGACATAGCTTGTGTTTCCGGGGCAGAGAGTGGGTAAATCCTACCACGGGGCGGTGTGGTACCAGGGAGCAGGTCGATTGGGCAGTCATAGGGTCTATGTGGAGGTAAGACCTCTGCTTGCTTTTTTACAAAAGATGTCCGAAAAGTCCTGATAGGCCTTAGGAAGACTTGGCAATGGAGTAGCCATGGAGACCTGGCATGAAGGAACTGGGTGGAGACATCGCTTGTGGCAAGAAGATCCCCAACTCTTAATGTCCCAGGTGACCCAGTCGAGGCTAGGCGAATGACGTTGGAGCCAGGGCAAGCCCAGAAGAATTTCAGAAGTGCAGTTGGGTAGCACAAAAAATTCAATATGTTCATGATGGTGAACTCCAACACTCATGAGTAGCGGTTGAGTGTGGTAACGCATTGTGCAGACCAGTCTCTCTCCATTGACGGATGAAATGAAGAGAGGTTTGACAAGACGGGTAGCTGGAATATTGAATCTATTGACTAGGGAGGCTTCAATGAAACTTCCTGCTGAACCCAAGTCCAAGAAGGCCACAGTGGAGAAGGAAGTAATATTAGCGGGTATAGCAATCCGCACAGGTATAGTCAATCGTGGAGAGAAAGAATTCACACCTAGCAACGCCTCACCTACGTTAACTAGGTGTGTGCATGCGTTTCTCAGACGCGGAGGAGGAATAGGACAGTCTTTTAGGAAATGTTCGGTGCTTGCACAGTATAGGCACAGTTTTTCATTCCTACGGCGAGTCCTCTCTTGTTGGGTCAGACGAGACCGATCCACTTGCATAGCCTCCTCGGCAGGAGGCACAGGAACAGATTGCAAAGGACGTTGGAAGAGAGGTGCCAGGGAAGGAAACCGCCTGGTGCAAACAAGATCCTTTTCCTGACGAAGCTCCTGGCGTCTTTCCGTGAAACGCATGTCGATGCGGGTGGCCAAACGGATGAGTTCAGACAGGTTAGCAGTAATTTCTCGTGTGCCAGGACATCTTTGATGTGACTGGATAAGCCTTTCTTGAAGGTCGCGCAGAGGGCCTCATTATTCCAGGATAGCTCAGAGGCGAGGGTGCGGAACTGGATGGCGTATTCGCCCACGGAAGAACTCCCTTGGACAAGATTCAGTAAAGCAGTCTCTGCTGAGGAAGCCCGGGCTGGCTCCTCAAAGACACTACGTACTTCCGAGAAGAAGGACTGGATTGTAGCAGTGGCAGGATCGTTGCGGTCCCAAAGCGGTGTGGCCTTTCCAGACAGCAGGCTGACCACGAACGCGACCTAAGACCGTTCTGTAGGGAATTGGTCTGACATCATCTCCAGGTGTAGGGAACACTGGGACAGGAGTTTAGAATCCCCACCAAACTTGTCTGGTAGAGACAGGCGGAATCTGGGAGCGGCCACTCGCTGCGGAGGAGATGCAGGAGCTGGCGGAGGAGATGGTTGCTGTTGTTGCGGTAGAAGCTGTTGCAGCATAGCGGTCAACTGAGTCAGCTGTTGTCCTTGTAGCGCTATCTGCTGTGATTGCTGGGCGACCACGGAGGTTAGGTCAGCGACACTGGGCAGCGGGACCTCAGCGGGATCCATGGCCGGATCTACTGTCAGGATCCGGAGTAGTATGCGGGATAGACACAGGTAGTGGATCCTTTATGTCAGTGAGGTGATGGCGTGGGCCGTACCAGGGGAACGGAATCTAAGGGGTTACTGGTTTTCACCAGAGCCCGCCGCAAAGCGGGATGGACTTGCAGCGGCAGGTAACCCCCAGGTCGTTCCACCCGATAGCGACTCAACCTCACTGACTGCTGAGTCAGGTGCGGTACAGAAGGACTAGGCAAAAGCCAAGGTCAGACATAGCAGAAGGTCAGGGCAGGCAGCAAAGGTTCGTAGTCAAGGGCAACGGCAAGGGTCTGGATACACAGGCAAAGGACACATGGGAACGCTTTCACTGGCACAAGGCAGGGACAGGAAGGGGAAGTGGGTTTTTATGGTGTAGGGAGTGCTTGGAACTAATTGGGCCAGGCACCAATTAGTGGTGCACTGGCCCTTTAAATCTGAGAGACCCGATGCACGAGCGCCCTAGAGAGCGGGGCCGCACGCGCCAGGACTGAGCAGGAGGACGGGGCCGGTGAGTGACATGGGACGCGATCCGAGAGCGGGCACGTCCCCTGCCTCGGATCGCATCCCCTTCGATGACATGGGAGCAGAGCTCGCGGTCAGCGATGCCGACCGGAAAGCTGCAAGCAGTGGCACGCCGCGAGCGCTCCGGGGAGGCAGCGGGACCCAGAGCGCTCGGAGTGACAGTATGCATTAGGATAGGATACTTTGTCATGGAGGGAAAGGGTGATAGGTGCGTGGTAAGACCATGTTAAAGGTGCAATGATAGTATCTGCTATGGAAGACAAAAGGGATCTATCAATAAGTAGCATGTCCATCCAGGAATACGAGTTATGGCTCTGAGACAAAAAGGTGAAGTCCCTTTCTTTGCTGTGGCCTATGCGCAAAGTGTCATATAACTTGTGCTTCCAAGCCCAATCAGACAGGGACATAGACTGACTGGGCACGGGAGGGGGCAGTAGAGTCAATCTTTGGATCCATCACTAAATTAAAGTCTCCTCCCATGACTAGGGCACCCCAGTTACACTGACGCGCCAAACGTATAACTATATTCAGGAACCTAAGCTGGTTACGATTGGGGGCATACACTGAGACAATAGACAACTTAAGAGAATTTACTGTGCAGCAGAGGATCAGAAAACGACCATTGGGGTCTGGGACAACCTTTTCCAAAATAAAGGAGACAGAGTTGTTAATTGCTATAAAGGTGCCTCTTGTTTTTGAGATATTGTGGGAGTGGAATATAGAGGGGAAGGATGGGAGTTTTAGTCTAAAAGCATCTTTTTCTAACAGATGTGTCTCCTGCACACATAGTACATCACATTTGAGAAAACAGACTTCCTTCCAAAGGTGAGATCGCTTATCGGGGGAATTCAGACTGTTCGCATTAATGCAAGCAATTTTGACTACCATATTATTCTTTTATTAAGGGGGATGAAAAATTAAGCAATTAACTGTTGGAAAGTAATCTGTGAGGGCGCGCCTCCCAGCCAGCACGCGCTCCCTCTGCAATAGGCAAGTATGACACAGCAGGGGGACAGGTCAGAAAGGGGAAGTGTGAATTTGGAGCAATAATCTCAAAGATAAAATAATTATGAGTATATATGAGTTTAAAATAATTATGAGTACAAACAAACATACAAAGAACATAAGAAACAAAGGCTAAAAAACTCTAACTGTAGGAGTCCGCTACATGGAGTGGGACTATTAGTCCACACCGTAACCGAGGCACAACAGCCTGTGACACGAGACCAGAGTCTAAGATGCGATCAAACTGGAAGGATACCACCATCTTCAAGCCACGGACCAGTCTTTAGCAGCTCTGTGGATTGGTGCTTCTGGAGGCCTCAGCTTCTGAGAGGACGCCGAGATGCCCTGAGCGGAGAGAAAGGCAAGTCCTTCACTGAGTGAGCAGACGACATGGAGAGAATTATCTCTGCGGATCAGGAGCCTGTGGGGGAAACCCCACCTGTACGGGATGTTTGCCGAGCGTAAAGCCTGTGTAACTGGGAGTAGGGCTCTCCAGGCTTGTAGCGTGGCTGCAGATACGTCTGCAAATATGGCAATTTTGTGGAATGGAGCAGGCAATCCCCCATTTTTCCTTGAGTACTCCATCACTTTTTCCTTTATGGTGAAGAAGTGTATTCTTGCCAACACGTCCCTGGGCACTGTATCATCCAAGCGTTTTGGACGAGGGACCCTATGAGCCCTGTCTATTTCCAGCTCATGTGAGGTGCAGGAGGGGAGAACCGATTTGAGCAGAGATTGAACATATTGAGGAATGTCTTTTGGCCAAACTGACTCAGGGATGTCTCTTAATTTGATATTTTTCCTCCTGCTCCTATCTTCTAAGTAAGCAATTTTGGCTTTAAGGGCATCCACTGACTCCTCAAGAGAGGTGTGAGAGTCTATAAGCATGTTGTGGGAATCCGAGAATTCCTCCATTTTATTTTCTAAATTATCCACTCTGCTCCCCAACTCATTCACTGCAACATTTACTTGCCCCAGCATGTTATTAATGTCACCAGGAATGTTTAACGCAGAGCCATGATCATTTCTTTCATAGTAATGTCTGTTAACATCTGACCCGACACCGCTATGTCGGTTAGAGAAGTACTAAGCAGGAGAAGCATTGAGGTCCTTCCATGACGAGTTGGCTCTCTCAGCAAGGTCTGCAGTTAGCCGCGGCCTCTGTTTGGCCGGGCTGGCAGAGGGTGAGGCAGATGAAGGAGGTACCGCCGAGGCAGGGGAGTGGGAGAAGGCTCCATCCCGTTGAACCTGGAGATCATCAGATCCGCGGAACTCCAAGGGTGAGCAGGGAGAAGGGGACCCTGAAGGTAAGAGCTGCGAGGAGGGGGCAAATAGCTCTGGGTCCGAGCAGGAGCACCTGGGTTTCGGGGAGGAGGGTGGGTTCGACTCACTGAGCGAGCGGGGAGATGAAGCGAGGGCCGTCGTCTCGGCGCCATCTTGCCTTCCGCAGCTTGCCCGGGTAAAGCTGAATTTCCCTGCTTCGGGAACCGTTTTCTGCAGCCAGCCATGGTCTTGAGGGCTATAGCAGTCGTTAGGAGAAAATTTCCGGTAGCAACAGCTGGGAAAAGTCGCTTTATGTTGTCTCAGACACAGAGCTCCCTCACTGTGCGGCCAGTGTCCTCGGCAGCCAGGCCATGCCCCCATTCATTAGAAATAACAAATTCGGATTTGTTAGATTCGATTCACTCATCCCTACTTATGAATAGAGATGAGCGAACTTTTAAAAACTTCGATTCGGCCGATTCGCCGAATTTTCCCAAAAAGTTTATTTCGATCCAAATTTTTTCGTGGTGAATCAATATTAAAAAAGGCTATTTCTAGCCTACATACAGCCTCTATAGGGATATAGAACACTTTGCTGTGTTCTAAAATGCATATGGAGTGTGCTGGGATAGTGAAATTATTCAGAATAACATGCAGATTACCGGCATCGCTTTTAGAATTACCGCCGCACAGCAGCACAATGACAGAGCCTGGTGGTGGCATCAGTGTCAGGAGACCATATAGTGACTGAATGACATAGCGTGGAGGTGTTGGCAGCAAGAGGAGACCATATAGTGGCTGAATGACGCAGCTTGGATGAGGCTGAAGCATGAGGACACTATATAGTGGCTGAATGACACAGCGTGGAGGTAGAGGCAGCATGAGGAGACCTTATAGTGGCTGAATGGCAGAGGTGTTGACAGCATGAGGAGACCATATAGTGGATGAATGGCACAGCCAGGAGTTGCCAGCAGCATGAGTAGGCACTAGGCCTTCACAATCCCTAAGATTAAAAGATTAATTAAGAATTTTAAACCGAAGTTTTGGATAGCGGGTGCTACCTATGAGAAAATTTAAAATTCCAAAGGCCCAGGCCCCACAGCGGCATCAGTAAACCATACATTGCCTGAATGACACAGTCTGGAGTTGGCTGATGCAATAGAACACAGCAGGGCTTCACAATTCCCCCCAGAAAACAACACAATTTTAGAAATTTTTAAAAAAGATTTTGGATAGCGGGTGCAACCTATGAGAAAATTTGAAATTCCGAGACCCAGGCCCCACAGCGGCATCAGTAACCCATATATTGCCTGAATGACACAGCCTTGAGTTGGCTGATGCACGAGTATACACCAGGGCTTCACAATCCCCCCCCAAAAAAAACACAAGTTTATAAATTTTTGGATAGCGGGTGCTACCTATGAGAAAATTTGAAATTCACAGCAGCGCCATCATTTTTTTATTTGAAATTTAAAAACCATGTGAAGAACAGTGTGACACCGCCGTGACCTGCACACATGATATGCTGAAAAGCCACTGAGACTTTTCCGTGCAGTGGAGGCTTAAGACACAGTGGAGGATGTGGAGGCGGAGTAGCACACTGTCACAGGACCAATGGGCTGACAGAGTGTAGCGGGAAGCAGCATTGAATATACACCAGGGCTTCAGAATCCCAAAGAAAAAACAACCATTTTTAAAAAAATGTTAAGAATATTTAGGACAGCGGGTGCTACCTATATATTGCCTGAATGACACAGCCTGTAGTTGGCTGATGCATGAGTGCACACTAGGGCTTCACAATCCCCCCCAAAAAACACAACAATTGTAGAAATTTCTGAAGAAGACTTTTGGATAGCGGGTGCTACCTATGAGAAAATTTTAAATTCCCAGACCCAGGCCCAGCAGCGCCATCAGTAAACCATATATTGCCTGAATGACACAGGCTGGAGTTGGCTGATGCATGAGTACGCACCAAAGCTTCACAATCCCTAATAAAAAAGACAAAATATTTGATGAAAAATTTTAACGAAAATTTAGGACAGCGAGTGCTCTCTATTTATCACCAGAATGACGCAGCCTGGAGTTGGCTGCAGCATGAGGAGACCATTGAAATGTGTGTTTTTTTTATTTGAAATTTAAATCAAAATTTGTGTCCCGGACCCTGCCGTGTGGGTACAAAGGACCTAATCTCACAAGCACCCACAGGGCTCTTGTGGTCGTAAGATGTAGGTGCAACATCTCCATAGCCCTGACCGGCCATTTTTGGTTTTTGTACCTTTGTTTAAGAACAAGCGCATATCCAAGAGTCCAGAAGACTCTATAATGCAGGACGGTGGGCCACCAAAATACTTTCTTCTCTAAAATAATTTTTTATGAAATAAAGAAGCAGAGTTCATCCCTCTCCGTATTTTTTTCGAAAATGTTACTTAAAAAATCACACGCAACAAGCGTTCAATGGTGGAATGGTTATTATTCTGGAAAATTCAAGTTTATTACAGTGATAATTATCAGAAAATTTGAAGAAAAAAAAAACACTACCCAAGAGTGTTTAATAACCCCATACATTGCACCATAAATGTTGGAATTTTAATTAAGCATGTATGTATGTATTTCAAAAATCCTAAAATTAAAGGCCCAAGCCCAGAAGCATCATGAAGTCAAGTAGTTCCTGAAAGACACAGAAGCAGTGAGGAATAGGCATCAGCAGTACCCAAGAGGCTTTAATAACCCCTTACATTGCACAATCAATCGCGAGAGCGAACAATAAAAGGTGTGTTATGCCCTCAGATGTCCGGGGCTGCACGCGCGCTACACTGAATGGACCAGCGTGTGTCTATCTTTCACCGACAGGTGCGGGTAACCCGCTGAACCCCGTTCGCGAAAGGGATCCGGGATTGCAATTATTTGCCAGGAAAGAAGAATCACAACTAAGTGCGGGTCATAAGCTCGGGTTCATTAAGTCCTTGCCCTTTGTACACACTGCATGTCTCTACTACCGATTGGATGGTTTAGTGAGGTCCTCGGATCATCCCCGGCGGGGTAGGAGAAGGCCCTGGCAGACCGCTGAGAATTTAAAGATCATTGTTGAAATTTACATTAAGCATGTATTAGCTACTGCTAAACTTCCAAAAATTAAAGGCCCAAGACCAGAAGTGTCAGTGAGGCAAGTAGTTCCTGAAAGACACAGGATGAGTCAGGAGCAGGCATTCACAGTACCCAAGAGGGTTTTATAACCCCTTACATTTAAAGATCAATGTTGAAATTTGCATTAAGCATGCATTTAGCTACTGCTAAACATCCAAAAATTGAAGGCTCAAGGCCTGAGGCATCAGGGAGGCAAGTAGTTCCTGAAAGACACAGAATGAGTCAGGAGCAGTCAGGAGCAGTACCCAAGAGGGTTTTATAACCAACCCCTTACATTTAAAGATCAATGTTGAAATTTGCATTAAGCATGTATTTAGCTACTGCTAAACATGCAAAAATTGAAGGCCCAAGGCCTGAGGCATCAGGGAGGCAAAGTAGTTCCTGAAAGACACAGAATGAGTCAGGAGCAGTCAGGAGCAGTACCCAAGAGGATTTCATAACCAACCCCTTACATTTAAAGATCAATGTTGAAATTTGCATTAAGCTTGTGTCAGGATCTGGGCTGGTAGCGGAGGCTGGTGGTGGATCCGCTGAGCCATAGAGGTAATGACGTGGGCTGTACCAGGGGAACGGAGTCTAAGGAGTTACTGGTCTTCACCAGAGCCCGCCGCAAAGCGGGATGGACTTGCTGCGGCAGGTAACCCCCAGGTCGTTCCACCCAGTAGTGACTCAACCTCTCTGGCTGCTGAGATAAGGCAAGGTACAAGAGGATCAGGCAAAGGTGTAGTCGGACGAAGCAAATGGTCAGGGCAGGCAGCAATGGTTCACAGGCGGTAGTCAGTAGCAACGGGTACGGCAACAGGAACAAAGAACGCTTTCACTCAGGCTCAAGGCAACAAAGATCCAGCAGGAGGCTGTGGGAGGAGATGGTACTTATAGGCAGTGCACAGGTGAGGCCTAATTAAGTCCAAACAGCACTGCCTCTCACAAACCTTAACCCTTAATTAACACTTTGGACCAGGCACCAATCACCGGTGCACTGGCCCTTTAGATCTAAGAGTCCCAGTGCGCGCGCGCCCTGGAGAGCGGGGGCGCACACGTTGAGACGCCACCTGGGAACACACGCCGTAAGTGCTCTGGTCCAGGAGTGGGGACCGGAGCGCTCGGCGTTACAGTACCCCCCCTTTGGTCTCCCCCTCTTCTTGGTACTGAGGAACCTGAGGATGAGACTGCGGTCCAAGATGTTCTCCTCCGGCTCCCAAGATCTCTCCTCAGGACCACAGCCCTCCCAGTCGACCAAAAAAAACCTTCTCCCCCTAACCACTTTGGTCTCCAAAATCTCCTTGACGTAGAAAATGTCAGAGGTGCCTGATACTGGGGTAGGGATGACATCCTTGGGGGAGAAGCGATTAAAGACCGCCGGCTTGAGAAGGGAGACATGGAAGCTGTTTGGCATCCTCAGGGAGGAGAGAAGATGGAGCTGGTAACAAACCGGATTAATCCTCTTCTTGATCTTGAAAGGTCCCAAAAAGCGAGGTCCCAATTTATAGCTAAGGACTGTGAAGCGAATATACTTCGAGGAGAGCCACACTTTGTCCCCGGGGGCAAAAACTGTTGGAGTCCGACGTCTCTGATCCGCCTGGGTCTTCATGCGGGAGGAGGCCTGTAGAAGAGAAAAATACGTCTCGCGCCAGATGGTGGCAAAGTCCTGGATAAGCTCATCTACCGCAGGCACATCGGAAGAGGAAGACAAAGGCAAGGATGGCAAGGGATGACGCCTGTAGACCACATAGAAAAGAGATTTATTGGAAGCAGATGATTCCTTATGATTATACGAAAATTCTGCCCACGGAAGAAGGTCGACCCAGTCGTCATGACGAGAGGAGACAAAGTGACGGAGATAGTCTCCCAGGATTTGGTTCACACGTTCCACTTGTCCGTTGGATTGAGGGTGGTATGACGAAGAGAAGTCCAATTTGATTCTTAGTTGTCCGCAGAGGGCTCTCCAGAATTTGGAAATGAATTGTATCCCTCTATTCGACACAATATGAGAAGGGAGTCCATGCAAGCGGAAGATATGGCGCAAGAATTGCTTAGCCAACAGGGGTGCAGAAGGAAGAGACTGTAATGGAACAAAATGTGCCATTTTAGAGAAGATGTCCACAACCACCCAGATTACAGTCTTGCCATGGGATGGAGGCAGGTCAGTAATAAAATCCATGGCGATATGAGACCACGGAGACTCTGGAACTGGGAGAGGTTGAAGCAACCCTGCAGGCCTCTGGTGTGGGGTCTTGTCTCGAGCACAGACGGAGCAAGCCTGGACGAAGTCAGCCACATCTTTCTCCAAGGAAGGCCACCAGTATCTTTTGGAGATCAGCTGAGAAGTTTTACAGACTCCTGGATGGCCAGCAACCAAGGAAGAATGTTCCCATTTAAGCACTTTCAAATGGATACGGGGGGAGACGTAAGTCTTCCCGGGAGGAAGACTACGCAGATCCGCAGGAGCCACGGTAACCAAGCGTTCTGGTGGAATGATGTGTGGTGGTGTGATTTCTACCCCAGCGGCATCAGAGGAATGGGAAAGAGCATCTGCACGGACGTTCTTGCTTGCAAGTCTGAAATGAATCAAGTAGTTAAAACGGGCAAAGAATAATGACCAACGGGCTTGGCGCGGATTGAGTCTCTGTGCAGTTTGGAGGTAAAAAAGATTCTTGTGGTCGGTGTAAATAATCACTGGGTGAGCAGACCCTTCAAGAAGATGCCTCCACTCCTCTAGAGCCAGTTTTATGGCCAGAAGTTGCCTGTCGCAGATGGAGTCGCAGTGAGAGGCCTGAGCTCCCGTTATCAGCCAGAGGTCGTGTCTCCACCAGCAACCCATCTGCCATCGTCGATTGGTTAACACGCTCATCCCCAGTCAACAGTCGTTGGGTTCCTCAGACACAACCCTCAGTTGGCATGGCCCGGGAGCAGTCCCTGTCCTCCCATTGCCTTTGTCCTATGCTGTTCCCTCTCCTAAAGAAGTATCTTATGCTGTGGGTTTAGCTCCACTATTTACTGAGGACGATCTAATAGAGGACAGTCAGCAGCTACTGGACAGCCAAGAAGGGGAGGAGACATGCGCCGCTTGCTCCGCTAGGCGGCCAAGTAGTGATGCGGAGAGTGACGTGGGAGGCAGTGTTGCAAGTGTTCAGGGTCCTGAAGCAGACACTGTTGGGGAACCTGAGGAGGACATCAGTGACGTGCACACAACTGTTGATGATGATGAAGCCGATCGCAATTGGGAGCCGGGTGCCGAAGGGGCTTCATCATCATCAGGAGAAGAGAGTTGCAGGTTGCCCTTGAGGCAGCAAGGTGGTAGCATGGTTGGCAGTCAGTCAGCATGGTGGCAGGAGTGGAAATTCAGGAGCCAAATGTGCCCGGGGGAGACCACCTGCTTCGTGGCAGCCTACCTTTCCAGGAGGTAGTGGAACAGGGGTTCCTGGAGACGGCGACAGTAGCAGTCAATTAGTGCGGACTGCGGGTGGGAAAATCAGCTACTCTGCAGTGTGGAAGTTTTTCATAAGGCATCCGGAGGAGATTCACATAGCCACATGCAAGATCTGTCGGCAGATGGTAAAGCGTGGCCAGGGTTCCAATGTCGGCATCACGGCCCTGCGTCAACACATGCTTCGCCACCATAAAGCGGCCTGGGAGAACCGTAGCTCCGATGTAGTGGTCCAGCCTGCTGCATCACCCAGTGGCCATCCGCTCCCTCCTTCATCCAGCCAAGGCTCCACCACCTCAGCCGAAGGGAGCTGTGTGTCAAACCCTCCTTCCGTCGCTTCTGCTTCTCCCGCTTTTAGTCAGCCATTCTGCCAAAAATCCATCGGCGAAGCCATGTCCAAGAGACAACAGTATGCGCCCACTCATCCAACGGCGCAGAAGTTGAATGTGCTCCTGTCCAAGTTGCTGGTGTTGCAGTCCCTCCCTTTTCAAGTGAATTGATGGCTTGTGCCGAGCCGAGGTGGAGAGTCCCAAGCCGTCATTTCTTTGCGAAGAAGGCAGTATCAGCCCTGCATAAGATTGTACAAGAGAAGGTGGGCAGGGACAATACTTGTCTTTTACGGCCTACTGGGTAAATGTGGTTCCTGCACAGCCACAACTGCAACTTGGACAGGTCACACCGCTTCCTCCTCCACGCTCTTGCTCCCAGGCAGTTGGTCCTGTTACAGTTTGCGACGCCGCCTCCGCATCCTCCACCGTGTCCTCGGCCTCCACTGCACGTCCAAATCTCGGTGGCCCTTCATCGTACCATGTGTGTAGGGCACGGCGGTGTCAAGCTGTTCTTCACATGGTTTGCCTTGGCGAACGGAGTCACACAGGGGAGGAACTGCTAAAGTTCATTCGTAAAGAAATCCGAGTATGGCTTACTCCACGAAATCTGGAAATGGGAACCATGGTGACCGACAACGGGAAGAACATCGTGTCCGCGCTGCGACAAGGAAGTGTGAAACTTGTGCCCTGCATGGCACACGTGTTGAATCTGGTTGTCAAGCACTTCCTCAAGTCTTCACCCCATTTGCAAAACATCCTGAAAATGGCAAGGAAACTGTGCATGCACTTCAGCCACTCGTACACCGCCAAGCACACCTTCCTAGAGCTGCAGCCTCAGAATGGTATCCCACAACATAGTCTTATTTGTGACGTTGCCACATGTTGGAATTCCACCCTCCATATGTTGGACAGACTATATGAACAAAGAAAAGCCATCACCGATTTCTTGATGATCCAAGCAGATAGGAGTACTCCCCTCTGTAACTTCAATGTGAACCAGTGGCAGCTCATATGTGACACCTGCCGTTTGCTGAGGCCCTTTGAGGAAGCCACATTATTTGTGAGTCGCCTGGATTATGCCATGAACGACGTAATTCCACTCCTACATTTCCTACAACAAATGATTGAAACCATGGCTGGTCACGGCAATGGAGACATTGGCCTACATCTCAAGGCTACATGAGCCCTGTTGGGGGCTGAACTGGAGGAGGAGGATGATGAGGGGCAGAGCGGAGCACAGTTTAGGTTTGATGAGATGGCCGGTGTTTCTAGTCTTCAGACAGGAGAGGAGGAGCAGGAGCAGCCAGAGGAGCTGGAGGATTATGAGGAAGTTGAGACAGAGGACCCAGACACACCGTGGCAGTATACAGTGGAGATGGAGGCAGGTAGTCTCTCCGAGTCACTGGCGCAAATGGCACGATGCATGCTCAGTTGCTTGCGTAGTGACCCCCGAATTGTCAAAATTCGTCAGCGGGAGGACTTCTGGATCTCCACCTTATTAGACCCTTTCTACCGTCCCAAAATGGGGGCCTTTTTTACACCCACTGAGAGGGAGGACAAACTGACCTACTACAGAGAGATTCTACGTAGCCAGTTGGCTTACCTTGACATGGCCATGCCAACAACATTGAAGATCCGCTGGACTTCTGGGCAGCCAAACTTGATTTATGGCCACAACTAGCAGAGTTTGCCCTGGAAAAGCTGTCCTGCCCAGCCAGTACTGAGCCATCAAAGCGGGTGTTTAGTGCGGCCAGGGCTATAGTTACCCCAAGGTGAACTTGTCTGTCCACTAAAAATGTGGAGAGACTGACGTTTGTCAAGATGAATCAGGGATGGATAAGCCAGGATTTCCATCCACCAATGCCAGATGCCTCAAAGTAGATTGACCATGCTGCTACACCAACATTTCCCAATTATGGTTGGTTATGAAACCCTCTTGGGTTATCAATTAGGGTTATGAACCCTCTTTGGTACTGCGATTGCCTGCTCCTGGCTCATCCTGTGTCTTTCAGGAACTACTTGCCTCACTGATGCTTCTGGCCTTGGGCCTTTCATTTTTGGATGTTTAGCAGTAGCTAAATATAATGCTTAATGCAAATGTCAAAATTGATCTTTAAATGTAAGGGGTTATGAAACCCTCTTGGGTACTGCGAATGCCTGCTCCTGACTCATTCTGTGTCTTTCAGGAACTACTTGCCTCCCTGCCCTCAGGCCTTGGCCCTTCAATTTTTGGATGTTTAGCAGTAGCTAAATACATGCTTAATGCAAATTTCAACATTCATCTTTAAATGTAAGGGGTTGGTTATGAAACCCTCTTGGGTACTGTGATTGCCTGCTCCTGCCTCATCCTGTGTCTTTCAGGAACTACTTGCCTCACTGATGCTTCTGGCCATTGGGCCTTTAATTTTTGGGTGTTTAGCAGTAGCTAAATATATGTTTAATGCAAATGTCAACATTGATGTTTAAATGTAAGGGGTTATGAAACCCTCTTGGGTACTGCAAATGACTGCTCCATACTCATTCTGTGTCTTTCAGGAACTACTTGCCTCCCTGCCCTCAGACCTTGGGCCTTCAATTTTTGGATGTTTAGCAGTAGCTAAATACATGCTTAATGCAAATTTCAGCATTGATCTTTAAATGTAAGGGGTTGGTTATGAAACCCTCTTGGGTACTGCGAATGACTGCTTGTGACTCATTCTGTGTCTTTCAGGAAATAATTGCCTTCCTGATGCCTCAGGCCTTGGGCCTTCAATTTTTGGAAGTTTAGCAGTAGCTAATACATGCTTAATGCAAATTTCAACAATGATCTTGTTACGCCGAGCGCTCCGGGTCCCTTCTCCTCCCCGGAGCGCTCACGGCGTCTCTCTCCCTGCAGCGCCCCGGTCAGACCCGCTGACCGGGAGCGCTGCACTGACATTGCCGGCGGGGATGCGATTCGCATAGCGGGACGCGCCCGCTCGCGAATCGCATCCCAAGTCACTTACCCGTCCCGGTCCCCGGCTGTCATGTGCTGGCGCGCGCGGCTCCGCTCTCTAGGACGCGCGCGCGCCAGCTCTCTGAGACTTAAAGGGCCAGTGCACCAATGATTGGTGACTGGCCCAATTAGCTTAATTAGCTTCCACCTGCTCCCTGGCTATATCACATCACTTCCCCTGCACTCCCTTGCCGGATCTTGTTGCCTTGTGCCAGTGAAAGCATTTAGTGTTGTCCAAGCCTGTGTTACCTGATCTCCTGCTATCCATATTGACTACGAACCTTGCCGCCTGCTCCGACCTTCTGCTACGTCTGACCTTGCCTCTGCCTAGTCCTTCTGTCCCACGCCTTCTCAGCAGTCAGCGAGGTTGAGCCGTTGCTAGTGGATACGACCTGGTTGCTACCGCCGCAGCAAGACCATCCCGCTTTGCGGCGGGCTCTGGTGAACACCAGTAGCCACTTAGAACCGGTCCACCGGCACGGTCCACGCCAATCCCTCGCTGACACAGTGGATCCACAACCTGTAAGCCGAATCGTGACAGTAGATCCGGCCATGGATCCCGCTGAGGTGCCGCTGCCAAGTCTCGCTGACCTTACCACGGTGGTCGCTCAGCAATCGCAGCAAATTGCCCAACAAGGACAGCAGCTGTCGCAGTTGACCGCCACGTTACAGCAACTTCTGCCTCTGCTACAGCAGCAACCATCTCCTCCGCAGCGAGTAGCCGCTCCTAGCCTCCGCTTGTCCCTGCCGGACAAATTTGATGGGGACTCTAGACTCTGCCGTGGATTTTTGTCTCAATGTTCCCTGCATATGGAGATGTTGTCGGACCTGTTTCCTACAGAACGGTCTAAGGTGGCGTTCGTAGTGAGCCTTCGTTCAGGAAAGGCCTTGTCTTGGGCCACACCGCTCTGGGACCGCAATGATCCTGCCACAGCCACAGTCCAGTCCTTCTTCGCTGAAGTCCGTAGTGTCTTCGAGGAACCAGCCCGAGCTTCTTCTGCCGAGACTGCCCTGCTGAACCTGGTCCAGGGTAATTCTTCAGTAGGCGAGTACGCCATCCAATTTCGTACTCTCGCTTCCGAATTATCTTGGAATAACGATGCTCTCTGCGCGACCTTTAAAAAAGGCCTATCCAGTAACATCAAGGATGTGCTGGCCGCACAAGAGATTCCTGCCAACCTGCAAGAACTTATCCATTTGGCCACCCACATTGACATGCGTTTTTCTGAGAGACATCAGGAGCTCCGCCAGGAAAAAGACTTAGATCTCTGGGCACCTCTCCCACAGTATCCTTTGCAATCTACGCCTGGGCCTCCCGCCGAAGAGGCCATGCAAGTGGATCGGTCTCGCCTGACCCAGGAAGAGAGGAATCGCCGTAGGGAAGAAAATCTTTGTCTGTACTGTGCCAGTACTGAGCATTTCTTGGTGGTTTGCCCTATTCGTCCTCCACGTCTAGGAAACGCACGCACGCACCCAGCTCACGTGGGTGTGGCGTCTCTTGGTTCGAAGTCTGCTTCTCCACGTCTCACGGTGCCCGTGTGGATTTCTCCTTCTGCCAACTCCTCCCTCTCAGCCGTGGCCTGCTTGGACTCTGGTGCCTCTGGGAATTTTATTCTGGATTCTTTGGTGAATAAATTCTGCATCCCGGTGACCCGTCTCTTCAAGCCGCTCTACATTTCCGCGGTCAACGGAGTTAGATTGGATTGCACCGTGCGTTACCGCACAAAACCCCTCTTAATGTGCATTGGACCCCATCACGAAATGATTGAATTTTTCGTCCTTCCCAACTGCACCTCTGAGGTCCTCCTCGGTCTGCCATGGCTCCAGCTTCATTCTCCCACCCTTGACTGGACCACCGGGGAGATCAAGAACTGGGACTCTGCTTGCCACAAGAAATGCCTCTCCCCCCCTCCCAGTCCCGTCAGGCAAGCCTCAGTGCCTCCTCCTACACCTGGTTCCCCCAAGGCTTATCTGGACTGTGCCTTGCCTCCTCATGGCCCCCGTCCTGGTGACACCCTGCCCCGTGCCAAGCTTCACCCTCTGCCCTCCCTCCCCATTCCCACTCCTGCTGTACTGCCTGCCTTTGAGGAAACCCTACATTCACTCCCGGTGTCCTCGTCCCAGGTAAAGCAGTTGCCGGACAAAAAAAGGGGGAGACCTAAGGGGGGGGGGTACTGTTACGCCGAGCGCTCCGGGTCCCTGCTCCTCCCCGGAGCGCTCACAGCGTCTCTCTCCCTGCAGCGCCCCGGTCAGACCCGCTGACCGGGAGCGCTGCACTGACATTGCCGGCGGGGATGCGATTCGCATAGCGGGACGCGCCCGCTCGCGAATCGCATCCCAAGTCACTTACCCGTCCCGGTCCCCGGCTGTCATGTGCTGGCGCGCGCGGCTCCGCTCTCTAGGACGCGCGCGCGCCAGCTCTCTGAGACTTAAAGGGCCAGTGCACCAATAATTGGTGCCTGGCCCAATTAGCTTAATTAGCTTCCACCTGCTCCCTGGCTATATCACATCACTTCCCCTGCACTCCCTTGCCGGATCTTGTTGCCTTGTGCCAGTGAAAGCGTTTAGTGTTATCCAAGCCTGTGTTACCTGATCTCCTGCTATCCATATTGACTACGAACCTTGCCGCCTGCCCCGACCTTCTGCTACGTCTGACCTTGCCTCTGCCTAGTCCTTCTGTCTCACGCCTTCTCAGCAGTCAGTGAGGTTGAGCCATTGCTAGTGGATACGACCTGGTTGCTACCGCCGCAGCAAGACCATCCCGCTTTGCGGCGGGCTCTGGTGAACACCAGTAGCCACTTAGAACCGGTCCACCGGCACGATCCACGCCAATCCCTCGCTGACACAGTGGATCCACAACCTGTAAGCCGAATCGTGACAGATCTTTAAATTCTCGGCGCTCTGCTAGGGCCTTCTCCTACCCCATCGGGACCGATCCGAGGACCTCACTAAACCATCCAATCGGTGGTAGAGACAACTTAATGAACCCGAGCTTATGACCCGCGCTTAGTTGTGATTCTTCTTTCCTGGCAAATAATTTAAATCCCTGATCCCTATCGCGAACGGGGTTCAGCGGGTTACCCGCACCTGTCGGTGAAAGATAGACACACGCTGGTCCGTTCAGTGTAGCGCGCGTGCAGCCCCGGACATCTGAGGGCTTAACACACCTGTTATTGCTTGATCTCGCGAGTGATCGTGCAATGTAAGGGGTTATTAAAGCCTCTTGGATACTGCTGATGCCTACTCCTGACTGCTCCTGTGTCTTTCAGGAACTAGTTGATTTCATGATGCTTCTGGGCTTGAGCCTTTAATTTTAGGATTTTTGAAATACATGCTTACCGTTTATACTCGAGTATAAGCCGACCCGAGTATAAGCCGAGACCCCTAATTTCAACCCAAAATCCCAGGAAAAGTTATTGACTCGAGTATAAGCCTAGGGTGGGAAATACATCATCCCCCCCTGTCATCATCCAGACCCGTCATTAACATCCTCATCATCATCACCGCCTGTCATCATCCAGACCCTCATCATCATCACCTGTCATCATCCCCTTGTCATCATCCCACACATCCCCCCTTCATCATCCCCTTGTCATCATCCCACACATCCCCCCCTTCATTATCCCCTTGTCATCATCCCACACATCCCCCCTTCATCATCCCCTTGTCATCATCCCACACATCCCCCCTTCATTATCCCCTTGTCATCATCCCACACATCCCCCCTTCATCATCCCCTTGTCATCATCCCACACATCCCCCCTTCATCATCCCCTTGTCATCATCCCCACCCCCCTTCATCATCCCCTTGTAATCATCCCACACACCCCCCTTCATCATCCCCACCCCCCTTCATCATCCCACCACCCCCCCTTCATCATCCTCTTCTCATCATCTGCCCTCAGTGGTCTTCAACCTGCGGACCTCCAGAGGTTTCAAAACTACAACTCCCAGCAAGCCCGGGCAGCCATCGGCTGTCCGGGCTTGCTGGGAGTTGTAGTTTTGAAACCTCCGGAGGTCCGCAGGTTGAAGACCACTGCGGCCTTCGACATCATCCAGCCCCCTCTCACCCCCCTTTAGTTCTGTACAGTACTCACCTCCGCTCGGCGCTGGTCCGGTCCTGCAGGGCTGTCCGGAGAGGAGGTGGTCCGGTGGGATAGTGGTTCCGGGCTGCTATCTTCACCGGGGGTGCCTCTTCTCCGCGCTTCCGGCCCGGAATAGAGGCATTGCCTTGACAATGACACAGAAGTACGTTGGCAATGAACGTACCTCTGCGTTGTTGTGAAGGCAACGTGACTATTCTGGTGCCGGGTCCGAAGCGCTTAGAAGAGGCCTCCCCGGTGAAGATAGCAGCCCGGAACCACTGTCTCACCGGACCACCTCCTCTCCGGACAGCCCTGCAGCACCGGACCAGTGCCGAGCGGAGGTGAGTACTGTACAGAACTAAAGGGGGGTGAGAGGGGGCTGGATGATGTCGAAGGCTGCAGTGGTCTTCAACCTGCGGACCTCCGGAGGTTTCAAAACTACAACTCCCAGCAAGCCCGGACAGCCGATGGTTGCCCGGGCTTGCTGGGAGTTGTAGTTTTGAAACCTCTGGAGGTCCGCAGGTTGAAGACCACTGCAGGTGGAGAGTTCACTCGAGTATAAGCCGAGGGGGGTGTTTTCAGCACGAAAAATCGTGCTGAAAAACTCGGCTTATACTCGAGTATATACGGTAATTCAAATTTCAACATTTATTGTGCAATGTATGGGGTTATTAAACACTCTTGGATAGTGCTTTTTTCAAATGTTCTGATAATTATCACAGTAATAAACTTGAATTTTCCACAATAATAACTAGAGATGAGCGAACTTTTCAAAAATTCGATTCGGTCGATTCGCCGAATTTTCCTGAAAAGTTCGTTTCGATCCGAATTTATTTGTGACGAATCGATGTTGAAAAGGCTATTTCTAGCCTACATACAGCCTCTATAGGGGTATAGAACACTTTGCTGTGTCGTAAAACGCATATGGAGTGTGCTGGGGTAGTGAAATAATACTGTTATTCAGAATAGCATGCAGATTACCGGCATCGCTCTTAGAATCACTGCCGCACAGCAGCACAATGACAGAGCCTGGTGGTGGCATCAGTGTCAGGAGACCATATAGTGACTGAATTACATAGCGTGGACATAGCGTGGCAAGAGGAGACCATTTAGTGTCTGAATGGCACAGCATGGATTTGGCTGATGCACTAGTACACTACACACCTGGGCTTCACAATCCCCCCCCAAAAAACAACACAATATATGAAATTTTTGTCAAAGATTTCTCATTGGTAGCACCCGCTATCCAAAAATTTGAAATTTCCAGAACCAGGCCCCACCCCTGTTGCATCAGTAACCCATATATTGCCTGCATGACAGCCTGGAGTTGGCTGATGCAAGAGTACACACCAGGGCTTCACAATCCCCCCCCCCCCCCCCCCCCAAAAAAAAAAAACCAACACAATATATGACATTTTTGTCAAAGATTTCTCATTGGTAGCACCCGCTATCCAAAAATTTGAAATTTCCAGAACCAGGCCCCACCCCTGTGGCATCAGTAACCCATATATTGCCTGCATGACACAGCCTGGAGTTGGCTGATGCAAGAGTACACACCAGGGCTTCACAATCCCTCCCCCCAAAAACCAACACAATATATGAAATTTTTGTCAAAGATTTCTCATTGGTAGCACCCGCTATCCAAAAATTTGAAATTTCAAGACCCCGGCCCCACTTCTGCGGCATCAGGAACCCATATATTGCCTGAAGGGCACAGCCTGGAGTTGGCTGATGCACCAGTACACACCCGGGCTTCACAATCCCCTCCCAAAAACAACAACATTTTAGACATTTTTTAAAGAAATACCTTTGTGTAAGAACAAGCACATATCCAACAGTTCACAAGACTCTATAATGCAGGACGGTGGACCACCCAAAGACATTCTTCTCAAAAATAATAAACCACACAATGTTTGAATCTTTTTTTTACAAAAACTAATTCAATATGTGTGTAAGCGCATCTGTCTCCAAAAGATCAAATCACCAAAGGACTTTTTTCGCCCAAAATGATGAAGCAAAGTTAATCCCTGTCCGTATTTTTATTTTTATTTCATTAAAAAATCACACGCAACAAGCGTTCCGTTGTGTAACGATTAGCATTCTGGAAAATTCTATTTTATTACTGATAAAATTATCAGTAAATAAAAAAAAAACACTACCCAAGAGTGTTTAATTACCCCATACATTGCACCAGGAGCAGTCAAGAGTAGGCCTCAGCAGTACCCAAGAGGCTTTAATAACCCCCTACCTTTGCACGATCAATTGCGAGATCAAGCAATACCAGATGTGTTATGCCCTCTGATTTCCGGGGCCGCAGGCGCGCTCCACTGAACGGATTAGCGTGTCTCTATGTTTCATCGACCGGTGCTGGTAACCCGATAACTCCCGGAAAGGTAAGCTGCCGCGAAGCAGGTGGTCTCCCCCGGGCACGTTTGGCTCCAGAATTTCCACTACTGCCACACCACGCTGACTGCCAACCATGCTACCGCCTTGCTGACTCAAGGGCAACCTGCAACTCTCTTCTCCCGATGATGAACCCCCTTCTCCTGAGATAGAGCATTAACAGGTGAATTTCTGAACAGATTAGGGTGTGTCCATCTTTTTTGTAGCACCCGCAATCCAAAAATTTTAAATTCCCAGCCCCAGGCCTCACCTCTGCGGCATCAGGAACCCATTTATTGCCTGAAGGACAAAGCCTGGAGTTGGCTGATGCACCAGTACACACAGGGCTTCACAATCTACCCCAAAATCAACAAAATTGTATACATTTTTTATTTTATTTAAAACTTTGTGTAAGCACAAGCGCATATCCAACATTTCAGAAGACTCTATAAGGCAGGACGGTGGACCACCCAAAGACTTTCTTCTCAAAAATAATGAACCACATAATTGTTGATTTATTATTTTTTTTTTATTGAAATTCCTAGACCCAGGCCCCACCTCAGCTGCATCAGTAACCCATAGATTGCCTGAAAGACACAGCCTGGAGTTGGCTGATGCACGAGTACAAACCCAGGCTTCACAATCCACCCCAAAAAAACACAATTTTTTTTTAATTGTCTGAAAAAATACCTTTTTATTAAAACAAGCGCATATACAGCAGTTCAGAAGACCCCCCAAAGACATTCTTCTATAATATAATAAACCACACAATATGTTAAAATTTTTTAAATAATTGAAATTCCAAGACCAAGGCCCCACCTCTGCTGCATCAGTAACCCATATATTGCCTAACGGACACAGACTGGAGTTGACTGATGCACGAGTACACACTACACACCCGTCACCCGGGCTTCACAATCCACCCCAAAAAAACGCAAAATGTTGTCGGACAAAATACCTTTTTTTTTTTTTTTTTTTAAATCAAGCGCATATACAGCAGTTCAGAAGACTCTATAATGCAGGATGGTGGACCACCCAAAGACATTCTTCTCAAAAGTAATAAACTACACAATGTTTGAAATATGGTTAAAAAATTATTACATGTGTGTAAGTGCATCTGTCTCCAAAAAATCAGATGGCAAAAGGATTCTATTCACCAAAAATGATTAAGCAGAGTTAATCCCTCTCCATCTATTTTTTTTTTCATTAAAAAATCACACGCAATAAGCGTTCTGTTGTGTAACGGTTAGCATTCTGCAAAATTCAATTTTATTACTGATAAAATTACCAGTAAATTTATCAATAACACTACCCAAGAGTGTTTAATTACCCCATACATTGCACCAGGAGCAGTCAGGAGTAGGCCTCAGCAGTACCCAAGAGGCTTTAATAACCCCTTAGGCATCGGCCAACCGACTACGTAGAAGCTCCCTGAAGTAGGTCAGTTTGTCCTCCCTCTCAGTGGGTGTAAAAAAGGCCCCCATTCTGGGCCGGTAGCGAGGGTTTAATAAGGTGGAGATCCAGAAGACATCGAGCTGACGAATTTTGACAATTCGGGGGTCACTACGCAAGCAACTCAGCATGCATCGTGCCATTTGTGACAGTGACTCACTGGGACTACCTGCCTCCATCTCCACTGCATACTGCCACGGTGTGTCTGGGTCCTCTGACTCGCCTCCCTCGTTATAACCCTCCAGCTCCTCTGGCTGCTCCTGCTCCTCCCCTCCTGTTCAATGACCAGAAACACCGGCCATCTCATCCACCGTAAACTGTGCTCCGCTCTGCCCCTCATCATCCTCCTCCAGTTCATCCCCCACAGGACTCATGTAGCCTTCTGATGTAGGCGCAACATCTCCATTGCCGTGACCAGCCATGTTTTCAATAATTTTTTGGAGTAAATGTAGGAGTGGAATTACGTCGTTCATGGCGTAATTCGAGCGACTAACAAAAAATGTGGCTTCCTCAAAGGGCCTCAGCAAACGGCAGGTGTCACGTATGAGCATTGAAGTTACACAGAGGAGTACTCCTATCTGCTTGTATCATCAAAAAATCCGTGATGGCTTTTCTTTGTTCGTATAGTCTGTCCAACATAAGGAGGGTGGAATTCCAACGTGTGGCAACGTCACAAATGAGACTATGTTGTGGGATACCGTTCTGACGCTGCAGCTCAAGCAAAGTGTGCTTGGCGGTGTACGAGTGGCTGAAGTGCATGCACAGTTTCCTTGCCATTGTCAGGACATCTTGCAAATAGGGTGAAGACTTGATGAACTTCTTGACAACCAGATTCAACACGTGTGCCATGCAGGGCGAATGGTTCACACTTCCTTGTCGCAGCGCGGCCACAATGTTCTTCCCATTGTCGGTCACCATGGTTCCCATTTCCAGATTTCGTGGAGTAAGCCATACTTGGATTTCTTCCCTAATGAACTTCAGCAGTTCCTCCCCTGTGTGACCCCGTTCGCCAAGGCAAACCATGTGAAGGACAGCTTGACACCGCTGTGCCCTACACACGTGGTACAATGAAGGGCCACCGAGATTTGGATGTGCAGTGGAGGCCGAGGACACGGGGGAGGAGGAGGAGGAGGCGCACACTGTAAAAGGACCAACTGCCTGGGAGCGAGAGCGTGGAGGAGGAAGCGGTGTGACCTGTCCAAGTTGCTGCTGTGGCTGTGCAGGAACAACATTTACCCAGTGGGCCGTAAAAGACATGTATTGTCCCTGCCCGTAGTTACAGCTCCACACATCAGCGCTGCCGTGCACTTTTGAACACACCGACAGGCTCAAGGACTGGCTCACCTTCTGTTGTACAAACTTATGCAGGGCTGGTACTGCCTTCTTCGCAAAGAAATGACGGCTTGGGACTTTCCACCTCGGCTCGGCAAAGCCATCAATTCCCTGAAGGCTGCAGAGTCCACCAGTTGGAAAGGGAGGGACTGCAACACCAGCAACTTGGACAGGAGCACATTCAACTTCTTCGCCGTTGGATGAGTGGGCGCATACTGTTGTCTCTTGGACATGGCTTCGCCGATCGATTGTTGTCGGAATGGCTGACTACGAGCGGAGGAAGCAGGAGCGCAAGAAGGATGATTTGACACAATGCTCCCTTCGGCTGAGGTGGTGGAGCCTTGGCTGGATGACAGAGGCAGCGGATGGCCACTGGGTGATGCAGCAGGCTGGACCACTATCTCGGAGCCACGGTTATCCCAGGCCGCTTTATGGTGGCGAATCATGTGTTGACGCAGGGCCGTGGTGCCGAGATTGGGACCCTGGCGACGCCTCACTTTCTGCCCACAGATTTTGCATGTGACTACACTACAAGGTCCTCTGGATTCTTTATGAAGAACAACCACACCGCAGAGTAGCTGATTTTCCCACCCGTAGTTCGCACTATTTCACTGCTATTGGCGCCATCTCCAGGAACCCCTGTTCCACTACCTCCCTGAATGGTAGCTTGCCGCGAAGCAGGTGGTCTCCCCCTGGCACGTTTGGCTCCTGAATTTCAACTACTGCCACCACCACGCTGATTGCCAACCGTGCTACCGCCTTGTTGCCTCATAGACAAAGAGCAAATCTCTTCTCCTGATGATGATGAAGCCCCGGCTTCTGCACCCGGCTCCCAATTGCGATCGGCTTCATCATCATCAAAAGATGTGTGCACGTCACTGATGTCCTCCTCGTGTTCCACAACAGTGTCTGCCTCAGGACCCTGAGCAATTGAAACACCGCCTCCCACGTCACTCTCCGCATCACTACTTGGCCGCCTTGCGGAGCAAGGGACGCATGTCTCCTCACATTCTTGGCTGCCCATTAGATGCTGACTGTCCTCTATTACATCGTCCTCGCTAAATAGTGGAGCTGAACCCAAAGCATGAGATACTTCTTTGGGAGAGGGAACAGCATAGGATAAAGGCAATGGGATTACAGGGACTGCTCCCGGGCCATGCCAACTGAGGGTTGTGTCTGAGGAACCCACCGACTCTTGACTGGGGTTGTCAGATGTCGCTTGTGATGATGGGGATGAGTGTGCAAACCAATTGACGAGGAGAGATGGGTCGACGACACGACCGCTGGGTGTTAATGGGAGCTCAGGCCTATTGCTGCGACTCCTGCTGCCACTCGCCCCAAGTCTGCTGCCAACTCTGCCTGACGTATGTAGGCCTCTGCCCCTTCTCTGTGCACGTCCTGGCAGTTCCCTGCCTGACATACTTAGTGCGTTTATGAGGGTATAGAACAGCAGCAGGCGATAACTTACGGCTGTCCTTTCAAAGTATATAGGCCCTAGACAGAATAACAGTTACTAAATAGTACATTCCTTTGTTGTATGTATGCCCTTTGCAATGATGAGCGCACTGTTAAGCGTATTTATACGCAGAAAAAAACTATTTTTTTGTTGTATACACCAGCCAGTGTATACTAATGAGTGGAATAGCACTGAATTTATCACCGAGACAGAAATTAAGGTACTAAATAGTACACTACTTTATTATATGTATGCCCTTTGCACCGGCAGGTGTATAACGTGTGGTATAATACTTAATTTAGCACAGAGACAGAAAAAAAGGTGGTATATGGTACACTATTTGCTTGAATTTAGGCCCTTTGCAATGATAAGGCCACTGAAAAAGTGTATTTTTACGCTGGAAAACCATTTTTTTCTTTAATACACCAGCAGGTGTATAACGTGTGGTATAAAACAGAAATACAGGTACTAAATAGTACGCTATTTGCTTGTATGTAGGCCCTTTGCAATGATAAGGCCACTGTTAAGCGTATTTTTACTCAGGAAAAACTTTTTTTTCTTTAATACCACGGCAGGTATATAACGTGTGGTATAACACTTAATTTAGCACAGAGACAGAAAAAAGGGAGTGTATGGTATGCTATTTGCTTGTATTTAGGCCCTTTGCAATGATAAGGCCACTGTTAAGCGTATTTTTACTCAGGAAAAAAATTATTTTCTTTAATACACCAGCAGGTGTATAATGTGTGGTATAACACTGAATTTAGCACAGAGACAGAAAAAAGGCAGTATATGGCACGCTATTTGCTTGTATTTAGGCCCTTTTCAATGATAAGACCACTGTTAAGCGTATTTTTACGCAGGAAAACCGTTTTTTTCTTTAATACACTGGCAGCTATATAACGTGTGGTATAACACTTAATTTAGCACAGAGACAGAAAAAAAGGTAGTATATGGTACGCTATTTGCTTGTATTTAGGCCCTTTGCAATGATAAGGCCACTGTTAAGCATATTTTTACTCAGGAAAAACTTTTTTTTCTTTAATACACCGGCAGGTGTATAACGTGTGGTATAACAGTGAATTTAGCACAGAGACAGAAAAAAAGGTGGTATATGGTACGCTATTTGCTTATATGTAGGCCCTTTGCAATGATAATGCCACTGAAAAAGCGTATTTGTACTCAGGAAAAACTTTTTTTTCTTTAATACACCGGCAGGTGTATAACGTGTGGTATAACACTGAATTTAGCACAGAGACAGAAAAAAAGGTAGTATACGGTACGCTATTTGCTTGTATTTAGGCCCTTTGCAATGATAAGGCCACTGTTAAGGATATTTTTACTTTGGAAAAAAAAATTCTTTAATACACTGGCAGGTGTATAACGTGTGGTATAACACTGAATTTAGCACAGAGACAGAAAAAAAGGTGGTATATGGTACGCTATTTGCTTGTATGTAGGCCCTTTGCAATGATAATGCCACTGAAAAAGCGTATTTGTACTCAGGAAAAACGTTTTTTTCTTTAATACCCTGGCAGGTGTATAACGTGTGGTATAACACTGAATTTAGCACAGAGACAGAAAAAAAGGTAGTATATGGTACGCTATTTGCTTGTATTTAGGCCCTTTGCAATGATAAGGCCACTGTAAAGCGTATTTGTACTCAGGAAAAAAAAAATTCTTTAATACACCAGCAGGTGTATAATGTGTGGTATAACACTGAATTTAGCACAGAGACAGAAAAAAAGGTAGTATACGGTACGCTATTTGCTTGTCTTTAGGCCCTTTGCAATGGTAAGGCCACTGTTAAGGATATTTTTACTCTGGAAAAAAAATGTCTTTAATACACTGGCAGGTGTATAACGTGTGGTATAACACTGAATTTAGCACAGAGACAGAAAAAAAGGTGGTATATGGTACGCTATTTGCTTGTATGTAGGCCCTTTGCAATGATAATGCTACTGAAAAAGCGTATTTGTACTCAGGAAAAACTTTTTTTCTTTAATACACCGGCAGGTGTATAACGTGTGGTATAACACTGAATTTAGCACAGAGACAGAAAAAAAGGTAGTATATGGTACGCTATTTGCTTGTATTTAGGCCCTTTGCAATGATAAGGCCACTGTAAAGCGTATTTGTACTCAGGAAAAAAAAAATTCTTTAATACACCAGCAGGTGTATAACGTGTGGTATAACACTGAATTTAGCACAGAGACAGAAAAAAAGGTAGTATATGGTACGCTATTTGCTTGTCTTTAGGCCCTTTGCAATGGTAAGGCCACTGTTAAGGATATTTTTACTCTGGAAAAAAAAATGTCTTTAATACACTGGCAGGTGTATAACGTGTGGTATAACACTGAATTTAGCACAGAGACAGAAAAAAAGGTGGTAAATGGTACGCTATTTGCTGTATGTAGGCCCTTTGCAATGATAATGCCACTGAAAAAGCGTATTTGTACTCAGGAAAAACTTTTTTTCTTTAATACACGGGCAGGTGTATAACGTGTGGTATAACACTGAATTTAGCACAGAGACAGAAAAAAAGGTAGTATATGGTACGCTATTTGCTTGTATTTAGGCCCTTTGCAATGATAAGGCCACTGTAAAGCGTATTTGTACTCAGGAAAAAAAAAATTCTTTAATACACCAGCAGGTGTATAACGTGTGGTATAACACTGAATTTAGCACAGAGACAGAAAAAAAGGTAGTATATGGTACGCTATTTGCTTGTATTTAGGCCCTTTGCAATGATAAGGCCACTGTTAAGGGTATTTTTACTCTGGAAAAAAAAGTTTCTTTAATACACCAGCAGGTGTATAACGTGTGGTATAACACTGAATTTAGCACAGAAACAGAAAAAAAGGTGGTATATGGTACGCTATTTGCTTGTATGTAGGCCTTTTTCAATGATAATGCCACTGAAAAAGCGTATTTGTACTCAGGAAAAACTTTTTTATCTTTAATGCACCGGCAGGTGTATAACGTGTGGTATAACACTGAATTTAGCACAGAGACAGAAAAAAAGGTAGTATATGGTACGCTATTTGCTTGTATTTAGGCCCTTTTCAATGATAAGGCCACTGTTAAGCGTATTTTTACGCAAGAAAAACTTTTTTTTCTTTAATACACCGGCAGATATATAACGTGTGGTATAACACTTAATTTAGCACAGAGACAGAAAAAAAGGTAGTATATGGTATGCTATTTGCTTGTATTTAGGCCCTTTGCAATGATAAGGCCACTGTTAAGCGTATTTTTACTCAGGAAAAATTTTATTTTCTTTAACACACCGGCAGGTGTATAACGTGTGGTATAACACTGAATTTAGCACAGAGACAGAAAGAAAGGTGGTATATGATACGCTATTTGCTTATATGTAGGCCCTTTGCAAAGATAATGCCACTGAAAAAGCGTACTTGTACTCAGGAAAAACTTTTTTTTCTTTAATACACCAGCAGGTGTATAATGTGTGGTATAACACTGAATTTAGTACAGAGACAGAAAAAAAGGTAGTATATGATACACTATTTGCTTGTATTTAGGCCCTTTGCAATGATAAGGCCACTATTAAGCGTATTTTTACTCAGGAAAAAAATGTTTTTCTTTAATACACCGGCAGGTGTAAAACGTGTGTATAACACTGAATTTAGCACAGAGACAGAAAAAAAGGTGGTATATGGTACGCTATTTGCTTATATGTAGGCCCTTTGCAATGATAATGCCACTGAAAAAGCGTATTTTTACTCAGGATAAACTTTTTTTTCTTTAATACACCAGCAGGTGTATAATGTGTGGTATAACACTGAATTTAGCACAGAGACAGAAAAAAGGTAGTATATGGTACGCTATTTGCTTGTATTTAGGCCCTTTGCAATGATAAGGCCACTGTAAAGCGTATTTGTACTCAGGAAAAAAAAAATTTCTTTATTACACCGGCAGGTGTATAACGTGTGGTGTAACACTGAATTTAGCACAGAGACAGAAAAAAAAGGTAGTATACGGTATGCTATTTGCTTTTATTTAGGCCCTTTGCAATGATAAGGCCACTGTTAAGGATATTTTTACTCTGGAAAAAAAAATTCCTTTAATACACTGGCAGGTGTATAACGTGTGGTATAACACTGAATTTAGCACAGAGACAGAAAAAAAGGTGGTATATGGTACGCTATTTGCTTGTATGTAGGCCCTTTGCAATGATAATGCCACTGAAAAAGCGTATTTGTACTCAGGAAAAACTTTTTTTCTTTAATACCCTGGCAGGTGTATAAGGTGTGGTATAACACTGAATTTAGCACAGAGACAGAAAAAAAGGTAGTATATGGTACGCTATTTGCTTGTATTTAGGCCCTTTGCAATGATAATGCCACTGAAAAAGCGTATTTGTACTCAGGAAAAACTTTTTTATCTTTAATGCACCGGCAGGTGTATAAGGTGTGGTATAACACTGAATTTAGCACAGAGACAGAAAAAAAGGTAGTATATGGTACGCTATTTGCTTGTATTTAGGCCCTTTTCAATGATAAGGCCACTGTTAAGCGTATTTTTACGCAGGAAAAACTTTTTTTTCTTTAATACACCGGCAGGTATATAACGTGTGGTATAACACTTAATTTAGCACAGAGACAGAAAAAAAGGTAGTATATGGTATGCTATTTGCTTGTATTTAGGCCCTTTGCAATGATAAGGCCACTGTTAAGCGTATTTTTACTCAGGAAAAATTTTATTTTCTTTAATACACTGGCAGGTGTATAACGTGTGGTATAACACTGAATTTAGCACAGAGACAGAAAAAAAGGTGGTATATGATACGCTATTTGCTTATATGTAGGCCCTTTGCAATGATAATGCCACTGAAAAAGCGTATTTGTACTCAGGAAAAACTTTTTTTTCTTTAATACACCAGCAGGTGTATAATGTGTGGTATAACACTGAATTTAGTACAGAGACAGAAAAAAAGGTAGTATATGATACACTATTTGCTTGTATTTAGGCCCTTTGCAATGATAAGGCCACTATTAAGCATATTTGTACTCAGGAAAAAAATGTTTTTCTTTAATACACCGGCAGGTGTAAAACGTGTGTATAACACTGAATTTAGCACAGAGACAGAAAAAAAGGTGGTATATGGTACGCTATTTGCTTATATGTAGGCCCTTTGCAATGATAATGCCACTGAAAAAGCGTATTTTTACTCAGGATAATTTTTTTTTCTTTAATACACCAGCAGGTGTATAATGTGTGGTATAACACTGAATTTATCACAGAGACAGAAAAAAAGGTAGTATATGGTACGCTATTTGCTTGTATTTAGGCCCTTTGCAATGATAAGGCCACTGTAAAGCGTATTTGTACTCAGGAAAAAAAAAATGTGTTTAATACACCGGCAGGTGTATAATGTGTGGTATAACACTGAATTTAGCACAGAGACAGAAAAAAAGGTAGTATATGGTACGCTATTTGCTTGTATTTAGGCCCTTTGCAATGATAAGGCCACTGTTAAGCGTATTGTTACGTAGGAAAACCTTTTTTTTTCTTTAATACACCAGCAGGTATATAACGTGTGGTATAACACTGAATTTAGCACAGAGACAGAATAAAAGGTAGTATATGGTACGCTATTTGCTTGTATTTAGGTCCTTTGCAATGATAAGGCCACTGTTAAGCGTATTTTTACTCAGGAAAAAATTTGTTTTCTTTAATACACCGGCAAGTATATAACGTGTGGTATAACACTGAATTTAGCACAGAGACAGAAAAAAAGGTGGTATATGGTACACTATTTGCTTGTATGTAGGCCCTTTGCAATGATAATGCCACTGAAAAAGCCTATTTGTACTCAGGAAAAACGTTTTTTTTCATTAATACACTGGCAGGTGTATAACGTGTGGTATAACACTGAATTTAGCACAGAGACAGAAAAAAAGGTGGTATATGGTACGCTATTTGCTTGTATTTAGGCCCTTTGCAATGATAAGGCCACTGTTAAGCGTATTATTACGCAGGAAAACCTTTTTTTTTCTTTAATACACCAGCAGGTGTATAATGTGTGGTATAACACTGAATTTAGCACAGAGACAGAAAAAAAGGTGGTATATGGTACGCTATTTGCTTGTATTTAGGCCCTTTGCAATGATAATGCCACTGAAAAAGCGTATTTGTACTCAGGAAAAACTTTTTTATCTTTAATGCACCGGCAGGTGTATAAGGTGTGGTATAACACTGAATTTAGCACAGAGACAGAAAAAAAGGTAGTATATGGTACGCTATTTGCTTGTATTTAGGCCCTTTTCAATGATAAGGCCACTGTTAAGCGTATTTTTACGCAGGAAAAACTTTTTTTTCTTTAATACACCGGCAGGTATATAACGTGTGGTATAACACTTAATTTAGCACAGAGACAGAAAAAAAGGTAGTATATGGTATGCTATTTGCTTGTATTTAGGCCCTTTGCAATGATAAGGCCACTGTTAAGCGTATTTTTACTCAGGAAAATTTTTATTTTCTTTAATACACTGGCAGGTGTATAACGTGTGGTATAACACTGAATTTAGCACAGAGACAGAAAAAAAGGTGGTATATGATACGCTATTTGCTTATATGTAGGCCCTTTGCAATGATAATGCCACTGAAAAAGCGTATTTGTACTCAGGAAAAACTTTTTTTTTCTTTAATACACCAGCAGGTGTATAATGTGTGGTATAACACTGAATTTAGTACAGAGACAGAAAAAAAGGTAGTATATGATACACTATTTGCTTGTATTTAGGCCCTTTGCAATGATAAGGCCACTATTAAGCATATTTGTACTCAGGAAAAAAATGTTTTTCTTTAATACACCGGCAGGTGTAAAACGTGTGTATAACACTGAATTTAGCACAGAGACAGAAAAAAAGGTGGTATATGGTACGCTATTTGCTTATATGTAGGCCCTTTGCAATGATAATGCCACTGAAAAAGCGTATTTTTACTCAGGATAAACTTTTTTTCCTTTAATACACCAGCAGGTGTATAATGTGTGGTATAACACTGAATTTAGCACAGAGACAGAAAAAAAGGTAGTATATGGTACGCTATTTGCTTGTATTTAGGCCCTTTGCAATGATAAGGCCACTGTAAAGCGTATTTGTACTCAGGAAAAAAAAAATGTGTTTAATACACCGGCAGGTGTATAATGTGTGGTATAACACTGAATTTAGCACAGAGACAGAAAAAAAGGTAGTATATGGTACGCTATTTGCTTGTATTTAGGCCCTTTGCAATGATAAGGCCACTGTTAAGCGTATTGTTACGTAGGAAAACCTTTTTTTTTCTTTAATACACCAGCAGGTATATAACGTGTGGTATAACACTGAATTTAGCACAGAGACAGAATAAAAGGTAGTATATGGTACGCTATTTGCTTGTATTTAGGTCCTTTGCAATGATAAGGCCACTGTTAAGCGTATTTTTACTCAGGAAAAAATTTATTTTCTTTAATACACCGGCAAGTATATAACGTGTGGTATAACACTGAATTTAGCACAGAGACAGAAAAAAAGGTGGTATATGGTACACTATTTGCTTGTATGTAGGCCCTTTGCAATGATAATGCCACTGAAAAAGCGTATTTGTACTCAGGAAAAACGTTTTTTTCTTTAATACACTGGCAGGTGTATAACGTGTGGTATAACACTGAATTTAGCACAGAGACAGAAAAAAAGGTGGTATATGGTACGCTATTTGCTTGTATTTAGGCCCTTTGCAATGATAAGGCCACTGTTAAGCGTATTTTTACGCAGGAAAACCTTTTTTTTTCTTTAATACACCAGCAGGTGTATAATGTGTGGTATAACACTGAATTTAGCACAGAGACAGAAAAAAAGGTAGTATATGATACACTATTTGCTTGTATTTAGGCCCTTTGCAATGATAAGGCCACTGTTAAGCGTATTTTTACTCAGGAAAAAAATGTTTTTCTTTTATACACCGGCAGGTGTAAAACGTGTGTATAACACTGAATTTAGCACAGAGACAGAAAAAAAGGTGGTATATGGTACGCTATTTGCTTATATGTAGGCCCTTTGCAATGATAATGCCACTGAAAAAGCTTATTTTTACTTAGGATAAACTTTTTTTTCTTTAATACACCAGCAGGTGTATAATGTGTGGTATACACTGAATTTAGCACAGAGACAGAAAAAAAGGTAGTATATGGTACGCTATTTGCTTGTATTTAGGCCCTTTGCGTATTATAAGGCCACTGTTAAGCGTATTTTTACTCAGGAAAAATTTTATTTTCTTTAATACACTGGCAGGTGTATAACGTGTGGTATAACACTGAATTTAGCACAGAGACAGAAAAAAAGGTGGTATATGATACGCTATTTGCTTATATGTAGGCCCTTTGCAATGATAATGCCACTGAAAAAGCGTATTTGTACTCAGGAAAAACTTTTCTTTAATACACCAGCAGGTGTATAATATGTGGTATAACACTGAATTTAGTACAGAGACAGAAAAAAAGTAGTATATGATACACTATTTGCTTATATTTAGGCCCTTTGCAATGATAAGGCCACTATTAAGCATATTTGTACTCAGGAAAAAAATGTTTTTCTTTAATACACCGGCAGGTGTAAAACGTGTGTATAACACTGAATTTAGCACAGAGACAGAAAAAAAGGTGGTATATGGTACGCTATTTGCTTATATGTAGGCCCTTTGCAATGATAATGCCACTGAAAAAGCGTATTTTTACTCAGGATAAACTTTTTTTTCTTTAATACACCAGCAGGTGTATAATGTGTGATATAACACTGAATTTAGCACAGAGACAGAAAAAAAGGTAGTATATGGTACGCTATTTGCTTGTATTTAGGCCCTTTGCAATGATAAGGCCACTGTAAAGCGTATTTGTACTCAGGAAAAAAAAATGTGTTTAATACACCGGCAGGTGTATAATGTGTGGTATAACACTGAATTTAGCACAGAGACAGAAAAAAAGGTAGTATATGGTACGCTATTTGCTTGTATTTAGGCCCTTTGCAATGATAAGGCCACTGTTAAGCGTATTGTTACGTAGGAAAACCTTTTTTTTTCTTTAATACACCAGCAGGTATATAACGTGTGGTATAACACTGAATTTAGCACAGAGACAGAATAAAAGGTAGTATATGGTACGCTATTTGCTTGTATTTAGGTCCTTTGCAATGATAAGGCCACTGTTAAGCGTATTTTTACTCAGGAAAAAATTTATTTTCTTTAATACACCGGCAAGTATATAACGTGTGGTATAACACTGAATTTAGCACAGAGACAGAAAAAAAGGTGGTATATGGTACACTATTTGCTTGTATGTAGGCCCTTTGCAATGATAATGCCACTGAAAAAGCGTATTTGTACTCAGGAAAAAGTTTTTTTCTTTAATACACTGGCAGGTGTATAACGTGTGGTATAACACTGAATTTAGCACAGAGACAGAAAAAAAGGTGGTATATGGTACGCTATTTGCTTGTATTTAGGCCCTTTGCAATGATAAGGCCACTGTTAAGCGTTTTTTTACGCAGGAAAACCTTTTTTTTTCTTTAATAGACCAGCAGGTGTATAATGTGTGGTATAACACTGAATTTAGCACAGAGACAGAAAAAAAGGTAGTATATGATACACTATTTGCTTGTATTTAGGCCCTTTTCAATGATAAGGCCACTGTTAAGCGTATTTTTACTCAGGAAAAAAATTTTTTTCTTTAATACACCGGCAGGTGTAAAACGTGTGTATAACACTGAATTTAGCACAGAGACAGAAAAAAAGGTGGTATATGGTACGCTATTTGCTTATATGTAGGCCCTTTGCAATGATAATGCCACTGAAAAAGCTTATTTTTACTTAGGATAAACTTTTTTTTCTTTAATACACCAGCAGGTGTATAATGTGTGGTATACACTGAATTTAGCACAGAGACAGAAAAAAAGGTAGTATATGGTACGCTATTTGCTTGTATTTAGGCCCTTTGCAATGATAAGGCCACTGTAAAGCGTATTTGTACTCAGGAAAAAAAAAATGTGTTTAATACACCGGCAGGTGTATAACGTGTGGTATAACACTGAATTTAGCACAGAGACAGAAAAAAAGGTAGTATATGGTATGCTATTTGCTTGTATTTAGGCCCTTTGCAATGATAAGGCCACTGTTAAGCGTATTTTTACTCAGGAAAAATTATATTTTCTTTAATACACTGGCAGGTGTATAACGTGTGGTATAACACTGAATTTAGCACAGAGACAGAAAAAAAGGTGGTATATGATACACTATTTGCTTATATGTAGGCCCTTTGCAATGATAATGCCACTGAAAAAGCGTATTTGTACTCAGGAAAAACTTTTTTTTCTTTAATACACCAGCAGGTGTATAATGTGTGGTATAACACTGAATTTAGTACAGAGACAGAAAAAAAGGTAGTATATGATACACTATTTGCTTGTATTTAGGCCCTTTGCAATGATAAGGCCACTATTAAGCATATTTGTACTCAGGAAAAAAATGTTTTTCTTTAATACACCGGCAGGTGTAAAACGTGTGTATAACACTGAATTTAGCACAGAGACAGAAAAAAAGGTGGTATATGGTACGCTATTTGCTTATATGTAGGCCCTTTGCAATGATAATGCCACTGAAAAAGCGTATTTTTACTCAGGATAAACTTTTTTTTCTTTAATACACCAGCAGGTGTATAATGTGTGGTATAACACTGAATTTAGCACAGAGACAGAAAAAAAGGTAGTATATGGTACACTATTTGCTTGTATTTAGGCCCTTTGCAATGATAAGGCCACTGTAAAGCGTATTTGTACTCAGGAAAAAGAAAATGTGTTTAATACACCGGCAGGTGTATAATGTGTGGTATAACACTGAATTTAGCACAGAGACAGAAAAAAAGGTAGTATATGGTACGCTATTTGCTTGTATTTAGGCCCTTTGCAATGATAAGGCCACTGTTAAGCGTATTGTTACGTAGGAAAACCTTTTTTTTTCTTTAATACACCAGCAGGTATATAACGTGTGGTATAACACTGAATTTAGCACAGAGACAGAATAAAAGGTAGTATATGGTACGCTATTTGCTTGTATTTAGGTCCTTTGCAATGATAAGGCCACTGTTAAGCGTATTTTTACTCAGGAAAAAATTTATTTTCTTTAATACACCGGCAAGTATATAACGTGTGGTATAACACTGAATTTAGCACAGAGACAGAAAAAAAGGTGGTATATGGTACACTATTTGCTTGTATGTAGGCCCTTTGCAATGATAATGCCACTGAAAAAGCGTATTTGTACTCAGGAAAAACGTTTTTTTCTTTAATACACTGGCAGGTGTATAACGTTTGGTATAACACTGAATTTAGCACAGAGACAGAAAAAAAGGTGGTATATGGTACGCTATTTGCTTGTATTTAGGCCCTTTGCAATGATAAGGCCACTGTTAAGCGTATTTTTACGCAGGAAAACCTTTTTTTTTCTTTAATACACCAGCAGGTGTATAATGTGTGGTATAACACTGAATTTAGCACAGAGACAGAAAAAAAGGTGGTATATGGTACGCTATTTGCTTGTATTTAGGCCCTTTGCAATGATAATGCCACTGAAAAAGCGTATTTGTACTCAGGAAAAACTTTTTTATCTTTAATGCACCGGCAGGTGTATAAGGTGTGGTATAACACTGAATTTAGCACAGAGACAGAAAAAAAGGTAGTATATGGTACGCTATTTGCTTGTATTTAGGCCCTTTTCAATGATAAGGCCACTGGTTAAGCGTATTTTTACGCAGGAAAAACTTTTTTTTCTTTAATACACCGGCAGGTATATAACGTGTGGTATAACACTTAATTTAGCACAGAGACAGAAAAAAAGGTAGTATATGGTATGCTATTTGCTTGTATTTAGGCCCTTTGCAATGATAAGGCCACTGTTAAGCGTATTTTTACTCAGGAAAAATTTTATTTTCTTTAATACACTGGCAGGTGTATAACGTGTGGTATAACACTGAATTTAGCACAGAGACAGAAAAAAAGGTGGTATATGATACGCTATTTGCTTATATGTAGGCCCTTTGCAATGATAATGCCACTGAAAAAGCGTATTTGTACTCAGGAAAAACTTTTTTTTCTTTAATACACCAGCAGGTGTATAATGTGTTGTATAACACTGAATTTAGTACAGAGACAGAAAAAAAGGTAGTATATGATACACTATTTGCTTGTATTTAGGCCCTTTGCAATGATAAGGCCACTATTAAGCATATTTGTACTCAGGAAAAAAATGTTTTTCTTTAATACACCGGCAGGTGTAAAACGTGTGTATAACACTGAATTTAGCACAGAGACAGAAAAAAAGGTGGTATATGGTACGCTATTTGCTTATATGTAGGCCCTTTGCAATGATAATGCCACTGAAAAAGCGTATTTTTACTCAGGATAAACTTTTTTTTCTTTAATACACCAGCAGGTGTATAATGTGTGGTATAACACTGAATTTAGCACAGAGACAGAAAAAAAGGTAGTATATGGTACGCTATTTGCTTGTATTTAGGCCCTTTGCAATGATAAGGCCACTGTAAAGCGTATTTGTACTCAGGAAAAAAAAAATGTGTTTAATACACCGGCAGGTGTATAACGTGTGGTATAACACTGAATTTAGCACAGAGACAGAATAAAAGGTAGTATATGGTACGCTATTTGCTTGTATTTAGGTCCTTTGCAATGATAAGGCCACTGTTAAGCGTATTTTTACTCAGGAAAAAATTTATTTTCTTTAATACACCGGCAAGTATATAACGTGTGGTATAACACTGAATTTAGCACAGAGACAGAAAAAAAGGTGGTATATGGTACACTATTTGCTTGTATGTAGGCCCTTTGCAATGATAATGCCACTGAAAAAGCGTATTTGTACTCAGGAAAAACGTTTTTTTCTTTAATACACTGGCAGGTGTATAACGTGTGGTATAACACTGAATTTAGCACAGAGACAGAAAAAAAGGTGGTATATGGTACGCTATTTGCTTGTATTTAGGCCCTTTGCAATGATAAGGCCACTGTTAAGCGTATTTTTACGCAGGAAAACCTTATTTTTTTCTTTAATACACCAGCAGGTGTATAATGTGTGGTATAACACTGAATTTAGCACAGAGACAGAAAAAAAGGTAGTATATGATACACTATTTGCTTGTATTTAGGCCCTTTGCAATGATAAGGCCACTGTTAAGCGTATTTTTACTCAGGAAAAAAATGTTTTTCTTTAATACACCGGCAGGTGTAAAACGTTTGTATAACACTGAATTTAGCACAGAGACAGAAAAAAAGGTGGTATATGGTACGCTATTTGCTTATATGTAGGCCCTTTGCAATGATAATGCCACTGAAAAAGCTTATTTTTACTTAGGATAAACTTTTTTTTCTTTAATACACCAGCAGGTGTATAATGTGTGGTATACACTGAATTTAGCACAGCGACAGAAAAAAAGGTAGTATATGGTACGCTATTTGCTTGTATTTAGGCCCTTTGCAATGATAAGGCCACTGTAAAGCGTATTTGTACTCAGGAAAAAAAAAATGTGTTTAATACACCGGCAGGTGTATAACGTGTGGTATAACACTGAATTTAGCACAGAGACAGAAAAAAAGGTAGTATATGGTACGCTATTTGCTTGTATTTAGGCCCTTTGCAATGATAAGGCCACTGTTAAGCGTATTGTTACGTAGGAAAACCTTTTTTTTTCTTTAATACACCAGCAGGTATATAACATGTGGTATAACACTGAATTTAGCACAGAGACAGAATAAAAGGTAGTATATGGTACGCTATTTGCTTGTATTTAGGTCCTTTGCAATGATAAGGCCACTGTTAAGCGTATTTTTACTCAGGAAAAAATTTATTTTCTTTAATACACCGGCAGGTATATAACGTGTGGTATAACACTGAATTTAGCACAGAGACAGAAAAAAAGGTGGTATATGGTACGCTATTTGCTTGTATGTAGGCCCTTTGCAATGATAATGCCACTGAAAAAGCGTATTTGTACTCAGGAAAAACGTTTTATTCTTTCATACACTGGCAGGTGTATAACGTGTGGTATAACACTGAATTTAGCACAGAGACAGAAAAAAAGGTAGTATATGGTACGCTATTTGCTTGTATTTAGGCCCTTTGCAATGATAAGGCCACTGTAAAGCGTATTTGTACTCAGGAAAAAAAAAATTCTTTAATACACCGGCAGGTGTATAACGTGTGGTTTAACACTGAATTTAGCACAGAGATAGAAAAAAGGTGTTATATGGTACGCTATTTGCTTGTATTTAGGCCCTTTGCAATGATAAGGCCACTGTTAAGCGTATTTTTACGCAGGAAAACCTTTTTTTTTTCTTTAATACACCGGCAGGTATAAAACGTGTGGTATAACACTTAATTTAGCACAGAGACAGAAAAAAAGGTAGTATATGGTACGCTATTTGCTTGTATTTAGGCCCTTTGCAATGATAAGGCCACTGTAAAGCGTATTTGTACTCAGGAAAAAAAAAAATTCTTTATTACACCGGCAGGTGTATAACGTGTGGTGTAACACTGAATTTAGCACAGAGACAGAAAAAAAAGGTAGTATACGGTATGCTATTTGCTTTTATTTAGGCCCTTTGCAATGATAAGGCCACTGTTAAGGATATTTTTACTCTGGAAAAAAAAATTCCTTTAATACACTGGCAGGTGTATAACGTGTGGTATAACACTGAATTTAGCACAGAGACAGAAAAAAAGGTGGTATATGGTACGCTATTTGCTTGTATGTAGGCCCTTTGCAATGATAATGCCACTGAAAAAGCGTATTTGTACTCAGGAAAAACTTTTTTTCTTTAATACCCTGGCAGGTGTATAACATGCGGTATAACACTGAATTTAGCACAGAGACAGAAAAAAAGGTAGTATATGGTACGCTATTTGCTTGTATTTAGGCCCTTTGCAATGATAAGGCCACTGTAAAGCGTATTTGTACTCAGGAAAAAAGAAAATTCTTTAATACACCAGCAGGTGTATAACGTGTGGTATATCACTGAATTTAGCACAGAGACAGAAAAAAAGGTAGTATACGGTATGCTATTTGCTTGTATTTAGGCCCTTTGCAATGGTAAGGCCACTGTTAAGGATATTTTTACTCTGGAAAAAAAAATGTCTTTAATACACTGGCAGGTGTATAACGTGTGGTATAACACTGAATTTAGCACAGAGACAGAAAAAAAGGTGGTATATGGTACGCTATTTGCTTGTATGTAGGCCCTTTGCAATGATAATGCCACTGAAAAAGCGTATTTGTACTCAGAAAAAACTTTTTTTCTTTAATACACCGGCAGGTGTATAACGTGTGGTATAACACTGAATTTAGCACAGAGACAGAAAAAAAGGTAGTATATGGTACGCTATTTGCTTGTATTTAGGCCCTTTGCAATGATAAGGCCACTGTAAAGCGTATTTGTACTCAGGAAAAAAAAATTCTTTAATACACCAGCAGGTGTATAACGTGTGGTATAACACTGAATTTAGCACAGAGACAGAAAAAAAGGTAGTATATGGTACGCTATTTGCTTGTATTTAGGCCCTTTGCAATGATAAGGCCACTGTTAAGGGTATTTTTACTCTGGAAAAAAAAGTTTCTTTAATACACCAGCAGGTGTATAACGTGTGGTATAACACTGAATTTAGCACAGAGACAGAAAAAAAGGTGGTATATGGTACGCTATTTGCTTGTATTTAGGCCCTTTGCAATGATAATGCCACTGAAAAAGCGTATTTGTACTCAGGAAAAACTTTTTTATCTTTAATGCACCGGCAGGTGTATAAGGTGTGGTATAACACTGAATTTAGCACAGAGACAGAAAAAAAGGTAGTATATGGTACGCTATTTGCTTGTATTTAGGCCCTTTTCAATGATAAGGCCACTGTTAAGCGTATTTTTACGCAGGAAAAACTTTTTTTTCTTTAATACACCGGCAGGTATATAACGTGTGGTATAACACTTAATTTAGCACAGAGACAGAAAAAAAGGTAGTATATGGTATGCTATTTGCTTGTATTTAGGCCCTTTGCAATGATAAGGCCACTGTTAAGCGTATTTTTACTCAGGAAAAATTTTATTTTCTTTAATACACTGGCAGGTGTATAACGTGTGGTATAACACTGAATTTAGCACAGAGACAGAAAAAAAGGTGGTATATGATACGCTATTTGCTTATATGTAGGCCCTTTGCAATGATAATGCCACTGAAAAAGCGTATTTGTACTCAGGAAAAACTTTTTTTTCTTTAATACACCAGCAGGTGTATAATGTGTGGTATAACACTGAATTTAGTACAGAGACAGAAAAAAAGGTAGTATATGATACACTATTTGCTTGTATTTAGGCCCTTTGCAATGATAAGGCCACTATTAAGCATATTTGTACTCAGGAAAAAAATGTTTTTCTTTAATACACCGGCAGGTGTAAAACGTGTGTATAACACTGAATTTAGCACAGAGACAGAAAAAAAGGTGGTATATGGTACGCTATTTGCTTATATGTAGGCCCTTTGCAATGATAATGCCACTGAAAAAGCGTATTTTTACTCAGGATAAACTTTTTTTTCTTTAATACACCAGCAGGTGTATAATGTGTGGTATAACACTGAATTTAGCACAGAGACAGAAAAAAAGGTAGTATATGGTACACTATTTGCTTGTATTTAGGCCCTTTGCAATGATAAGGCCACTGTAAAGCGTATTTGTACTCAGGAAAAAGAAAATGTGTTTAATACACCGGCAGGTGTATAATGTGTGGTATAACACTGAATTTAGCACAGAGACAGAAAAAAAGGTAGTATATGGTACGCTATTTGCTTGTATTTAGGCCCTTTGCAATGATAAGGCCACTGTTAAGCGTATTGTTACGTAGGAAAACCTTTTTTTTTCTTTAATACACCAGCAGGTATATAACGTGTGGTATAACACTGAATTTAGCACAGAGACAGAATAAAAGGTAGTATATGGTACGCTATTTGCTTGTATTTAGGTCCTTTGCAATGATAAGGCCACTGTTAAGCGTATTTTTACTCAGGAAAAAATTTATTTTCTTTAATACACCGGCAAGTATATAACGTGTGGTATAACACTGAATTTAGCACAGAGACAGAAAAAAAGGTGGTATATGGTACACTATTTGCTTGTATGTAGGCCCTTTGCAATGATAATGCCACTGAAAAAGCGTATTTGTACTCAGGAAAAACGTTTTTTTCTTTAATACACTGGCAGGTGTATAACGTTTGGTATAACACTGAATTTAGCACAGAGACAGAAAAAAAGGTGGTATATGGTACGCTATTTGCTTGTATTTAGGCCCTTTGCAATGATAAGGCCACTGTTAAGCGTATTTTTACGCAGGAAAACCTTTTTTTTTCTTTAATACACCAGCAGGTGTATAATGTGTGGTATAACACTGAATTTAGCACAGAGACAGAAAAAAAGGTGGTATATGGTACGCTATTTGCTTGTATTTAGGCCCTTTGCAATGATAATGCCACTGAAAAAGCGTATTTGTACTCAGGAAAAACTTTTTTATCTTTAATGCACCGGCAGGTGTATAAGGTGTGGTATAACACTGAATTTAGCACAGAGACAGAAAAAAAGGTAGTATATGGTACGCTATTTGCTTGTATTTAGGCCCTTTTCAATGATAAGGCCACTGGTTAAGCGTATTTTTACGCAGGAAAAACTTTTTTTTCTTTAATACACCGGCAGGTATATAACGTGTGGTATAACACTTAATTTAGCACAGAGACAGAAAAAAAGGTAGTATATGGTATGCTATTTGCTTGTATTTAGGCCCTTTGCAATGATAAGGCCACTGTTAAGCGTATTTTTACTCAGGAAAAATTTTATTTTCTTTAATACACTGGCAGGTGTATAACGTGTGGTATAACACTGAATTTAGCACAGAGACAGAAAAAAAGGTGGTATATGATACGCTATTTGCTTATATGTAGGCCCTTTGCAATGATAATGCCACTGAAAAAGCGTATTTGTACTCAGGAAAAACTTTTTTTTCTTTAATACACCAGCAGGTGTATAATGTGTTGTATAACACTGAATTTAGTACAGAGACAGAAAAAAAGGTAGTATATGATACACTATTTGCTTGTATTTAGGCCCTTTGCAATGATAAGGCCACTATTAAGCATATTTGTACTCAGGAAAAAAATGTTTTTCTTTAATACACCGGCAGGTGTAAAACGTGTGTATAACACTGAATTTAGCACAGAGACAGAAAAAAAGGTGGTATATGGTACGCTATTTGCTTATATGTAGGCCCTTTGCAATGATAATGCCACTGAAAAAGCGTATTTTTACTCAGGATAAACTTTTTTTTCTTTAATACACCAGCAGGTGTATAATGTGTGGTATAACACTGAATTTAGCACAGAGACAGAAAAAAAGGTAGTATATGGTACGCTATTTGCTTGTATTTAGGCCCTTTGCAATGATAAGGCCACTGTAAAGCGTATTTGTACTCAGGAAAAAAAAAATGTGTTTAATACACCGGCAGGTGTATAATGTGTGGTATAACACTGAATTTAGCACAGAGACAGAAAAAAAGGTAGTATATGGTACGCTATTTGCTTGTATTTAGGCCCTTTGCAATGATAAGGCCACTGTTAAGCGTATTGTTACGTAGGAAAACCTTTTTTTTTCTTTAATACACCAGCAGGTATATAACGTGTGGTATAACACTGAATTTAGCACAGAGACAGAATAAAAGGTAGTATATGGTACGCTATTTGCTTGTATTTAGGTCCTTTGCAATGATAAGGCCACTGTTAAGCGTATTTTTACTCAGGAAAAAATTTATTTTCTTTAATACACCGGCAAGTATATAACGTGTGGTATAACACTGAATTTAGCACAGAGACAGAAAAAAAGGTGGTATATGGTACACTATTTGCTTGTATGTAGGCCCTTTGCAATGATAATGCCACTGAAAAAGCGTATTTGTACTCAGGAAAAACGTTTTTTTCTTTAATACACTGGCAGGTGTATAACGTGTGGTATAACACTGAATTTAGCACAGAGACAGAAAAAAAGGTGGTATATGGTACGCTATTTGCTTGTATTTAGGCCCTTTGCAATGATAAGGCCACTGTTAAGCGTATTTTTACGCAGGAAAACCTTATTTTTTTCTTTAATACACCAGCAGGTGTATAATGTGTGGTATAACACTGAATTTAGCACAGAGACAGAAAAAAAGGTAGTATATGATACACTATTTGCTTGTATTTAGGCCCTTTGCAATGATAAGGCCACTGTTAAGCGTATTTTTACTCAGGAAAAAAATGTTTTTCTTTAATACACCGGCAGGTGTAAAACGTTTGTATAACACTGAATTTAGCACAGAGACAGAAAAAAAGGTGGTATATGGTACGCTATTTGCTTATATGTAGGCCCTTTGCAATGATAATGCCACTGAAAAAGCTTATTTTTACTTAGGATAAACTTTTTTTTCTTTAATACACCAGCAGGTGTATAATGTGTGGTATACACTGAATTTAGCACAGCGACAGAAAAAAAGGTAGTATATGGTACGCTATTTGCTTGTATTTAGGCCCTTTGCAATGATAAGGCCACTGTAAAGCGTATTTGTACTCAGGAAAAAAAAAATGTGTTTAATACACCGGCAGGTGTATAACGTGTGGTATAACACTGAATTTAGCACAGAGACAGAAAAAAAGGTAGTATATGGTACGCTATTTGCTTGTATTTAGGCCCTTTGCAATGATAAGGCCACTGTTAAGCGTATTGTTACGTAGGAAAACCTTTTTTTTTCTTTAATACACCAGCAGGTATATAACATGTGGTATAACACTGAATTTAGCACAGAGACAGAATAAAAGGTAGTATATGGTACGCTATTTGCTTGTATTTAGGTCCTTTGCAATGATAAGGCCACTGTTAAGCGTATTTTTACTCAGGAAAAAATTTATTTTCTTTAATACACCGGCAGGTATATAACGTGTGGTATAACACTGAATTTAGCACAGAGACAGAAAAAAAGGTGGTATATGGTACGCTATTTGCTTGTATGTAGGCCCTTTGCAATGATAATGCCACTGAAAAAGCGTATTTGTACTCAGGAAAAACGTTTTATTCTTTCATACACTGGCAGGTGTATAACGTGTGGTATAACACTGAATTTAGCACAGAGACAGAAAAAAAGGTAGTATATGGTACGCTATTTGCTTGTATTTAGGCCCTTTGCAATGATAAGGCCACTGTAAAGCGTATTTGTACTCAGGAAAAAAAAAATTCTTTAATACACCGGCAGGTGTATAACGTGTGGTTTAACACTGAATTTAGCACAGAGATAGAAAAAAGGTGTTATATGGTACGCTATTTGCTTGTATTTAGGCCCTTTGCAATGATAAGGCCACTGTTAAGCGTATTTTTACGCAGGAAAACCTTTTTTTTTTCTTTAATACACCGGCAGGTATAAAACGTGTGGTATAACACTTAATTTAGCACAGAGACAGAAAAAAAGGTAGTATATGGTACGCTATTTGCTTGTATTTAGGCCCTTTGCAATGATAAGGCCACTGTAAAGCGTATTTGTACTCAGGAAAAAAAAAATTTCTTTATTACACCGGCAGGTGTATAACGTGTGGTGTAACACTGAATTTAGCACAGAGACAGAAAAAAAAGGTAGTATACGGTATGCTATTTGCTTTTATTTAGGCCCTTTGCAATGATAAGGCCACTGTTAAGGATATTTTTACTCTGGAAAAAAAAATTCCTTTAATACACTGGCAGGTGTATAACGTGTGGTATAACACTGAATTTAGCACAGAGACAGAAAAAAAGGTGGTATATGGTACGCTATTTGCTTGTATGTAGGCCCTTTGCAATGATAATGCCACTGAAAAAGCGTATTTGTACTCAGGAAAAACTTTTTTTCTTTAATACCCTGGCAGGTGTATAACATGCGGTATAACACTGAATTTAGCACAGAGACAGAAAAAAAGGTAGTATATGGTACGCTATTTGCTTGTATTTAGGCCCTTTGCAATGATAAGGCCACTGTAAAGCGTATTTGTACTCAGGAAAAAAGAAAATTCTTTAATACACCAGCAGGTACATAACGTGTGGTATATCACTGAATTTAGCACAGAGACAGAAAAAAAGGTAGTATACGGTATGCTATTTGCTTGTATTTAGGCCCTTTGCAATGGTAAGGCCACTGTTAAGGATATTTTTACTCTGGAAAAAAAAATGTCTTTAATACACTGGCAGGTGTATAACGTGTGGTATAACACTGAATTTAGCACAGAGACAGAAAAAAAGGTGGTATATGGTACGCTATTTGCTTGTATGTAGGCCCTTTGCAATGATAATGCCACTGAAAAAGCGTATTTGTACTCAGAAAAAACTTTTTTTCTTTAATACACCGGCAGGTGTATAACGTGTGGTATAACACTGAATTTAGCACAGAGACAGAAAAAAAGGTAGTATATGGTACGCTATTTGCTTGTATTTAGGCCCTTTGCAATGATAAGGCCACTGTAAAGCGTATTTGTACTCAGGAAAAAAAGAAATTCTTTAATACACCAGCAGGTGTATAACGTGTGGTATAACACTGAATTTAGCACAGAGACAGAAAAAAAGGTAGTATATGGTACGCTATTTGCTTGTATTTAGGCCCTTTGCAATGATAAGGCCACTGTTAAGGGTATTTTTACTCTGGAAAAAAAAGTTTCTTTAATACACCAGCAGGTGTATAACGTGTGGTATAACACTGAATTTAGCACAGAGACAGAAAAAAAGGTGGTATATGGTACGCTATTTGCTTGTATTTAGGCCCTTTGCAATGATAATGCCACTGAAAAAGCGTATTTGTACTCAGGAAAAACTTTTTTATCTTTAATGCACCGGCAGGTGTATAAGGTGTGGTATAACACTGAATTTAGCACAGAGACAGAAAAAAAGGTAGTATATGGTACGCTATTTGCTTGTATTTAGGCCCTTTTCAATGATAAGGCCACTGTTAAGCGTATTTTTACGCAGGAAAAACTTTTTTTTCTTTAATACACCGGCAGGTATATAACGTGTGGTATAACACTTAATTTAGCACAGAGACAGAAAAAAAGGTAGTATATGGTATGCTATTTGCTTGTATTTAGGCCCTTTGCAATGATAAGGCCACTGTTAAGCGTATTTTTACTCAGGAAAAATTTTATTTTCTTTAATACACTGGCAGGTGTATAACGTGTGGTATAACACTGAATTTAGCACAGAGACAGAAAAAAAGGTGGTATATGATACGCTATTTGCTTATATGTAGGCCCTTTGCAATGATAATGCCACTGAAAAAGCGTATTTGTACTCAGGAAAAACTTTTTTTTCTTTAATACACCAGCAGGTGTATAATGTGTGGTATAACACTGAATTTAGTACAGAGACAGAAAAAAAGGTAGTATATGATACACTATTTGCTTGTATTTAGGCCCTTTGCAATGATAAGGCCACTATTAAGCATATTTGTACTCAGGAAAAAAATGTTTTTCTTTAATACACCGGCAGGTGTAAAACGTGTGTATAACACTGAATTTAGCACAGAGACAGAAAAAAAGGTGGTATATGGTACGCTATTTGCTTATATGTAGGCCCTTTGCAATGATAATGCCACTGAAAAAGCGTATTTTTACTCAGGATAATTTTTTTTTCTTTAATACACCAGCAGGTGTATAATGTGTGGTATAACACTGAATTTATCACAGAGACAGAAAAAAAGGTAGTATATGGTACGCTATTTGCTTGTATTTAGGCCCTTTGCAATGATAAGGCCACTGTAAAGCGTATTTGTACTCAGGAAAAAAAAAATGTGTTTAATACACCGGCAGGTGTATAATGTGTGGTATAACACTGAATTTAGCACAGAGACAGAAAAAAAGGTAGTATATGGTACGCTATTTGCTTGTATTTAGGCCCTTTGCAATGATAAGGCCACTGTTAAGCGTATTGTTACGTAGGAAAACCTTTTTTTTTCTTTAATACACCAGCAGGTATATAACGTGTGGTATAACACTGAATTTAGCACAGAGACAGAATAAAAGGTAGTATATGGTACGCTATTTGCTTGTATTTAGGTCCTTTGCAATGATAAGGCCACTGTTAAGCGTATTTTTACTCAGGAAAAAATTTGTTTTCTTTAATACACCGGCAAGTATATAACGTGTGGTATAACACTGAATTTAGCACAGAGACAGAAAAAAAGGTGGTATATGGTACACTATTTGCTTGTATGTAGGCCCTTTGCAATGATAATGCCACTGAAAAAGCCTATTTGTACTCAGGAAAAACGTTTTTTTCATTAATACACTGGCAGGTGTATAACGTGTGGTATAACACTGAATTTAGCACAGAGACAGAAAAAAAGGTGGTATATGGTACGCTATTTGCTTGTATTTAGGCCCTTTGCAATGATAAGGCCACTGTTAAGCGTATTATTACGCAGGAAAACCTTTTTTTTTCTTTAATACACCAGCAGGTGTATAATGTGTGGTATAACACTGAATTTAGCACAGAGACAGAAAAAAAGGTGGTATATGGTACGCTATTTGCTTGTATTTAGGCCCTTTGCAATGATAATGCCACTGAAAAAGCGTATTTGTACTCAGGAAAAACTTTTTTATCTTTAATGCACCGGCAGGTGTATAAGGTGTGGTATAACACTGAATTTAGCAAAGAGACAGAAAAAAAGGTAGTATATGGTACGCTATTTGCTTGTATTTAGGCCCTTTTCAATGATAAGGCCACTGTTAAGCGTATTTTTACGCAGGAAAAACTTTTTTTTCTTTAATACACCGGCAGGTATATAACGTGTGGTATAACACTTAATTTAGCACAGAGACAGAAAAAAAGGTAGTATATGGTATGCTATTTGCTTGTATTTAGGCCCTTTGCAATGATAAGGCCACTGTTAAGCGTATTTTTACTCAGGAAAATTTTTATTTTCTTTAATACACTGGCAGGTGTATAACGTGTGGTATAACACTGAATTTAGCACAGAGACAGAAAAAAAGGTGGTATATGATACGCTATTTGCTTATATGTAGGCCCTTTGCAATGATAATGCCACTGAAAAAGCGTATTTGTACTCAGGAAAAACTTTTTTTTTCTTTAATACACCAGCAGGTGTATAATGTGTGGTATAACACTGAATTTAGTACAGAGACAGAAAAAAAGGTAGTATATGATACACTATTTGCTTGTATTTAGGCCCTTTGCAATGATAAGGCCACTATTAAGCATATTTGTACTCAGGAAAAAAATGTTTTTCTTTAATACACCGGCAGGTGTAAAACGTGTGTATAACACTGAATTTAGCACAGAGACAGAAAAAAAGGTGGTATATGGTACGCTATTTGCTTATATGTAGGCCCTTTGCAATGATAATGCCACTGAAAAAGCGTATTTTTACTCAGGATAAACTTTTTTTCCTTTAATACACCAGCAGGTGTATAATGTGTGGTATAACACTGAATTTAGCACAGAGACAGAAAAAAAGGTAGTATATGGTACGCTATTTGCTTGTATTTAGGCCCTTTGCAATGATAAGGCCACTGTAAAGCGTATTTGTACTCAGGAAAAAAAAAATGTGTTTAATACACCGGCAGGTGTATAATGTGTGGTATAACACTGAATTTAGCACAGAGACAGAAAAAAAGGTAGTATATGGTACGCTATTTGCTTGTATTTAGGCCCTTTGCAATGATAAGGCCACTGTTAAGCGTATTGTTACGTAGGAAAACCTTTTTTTTTCTTTAATACACCAGCAGGTATATAACGTGTGGTATAACACTGAATTTAGCACAGAGACAGAATAAAAGGTAGTATATGGTACGCTATTTGCTTGTATTTAGGTCCTTTGCAATGATAAGGCCACTGTTAAGCGTATTTTTACTCAGGAAAAAATTTATTTTCTTTAATACACCGGCAAGTATATAACGTGTGGTATAACACTGAATTTAGCACAGAGACAGAAAAAAAGGTGGTATATGGTACACTATTTGCTTGTATGTAGGCCCTTTGCAATGATAATGCCACTGAAAAAGCGTATTTGTACTCAGGAAAAACGTTTTTTTCTTTAATACACTGGCAGGTGTATAACGTGTGGTATAACACTGAATTTAGCACAGAGACAGAAAAAAAGGTGGTATATGGTACGCTATTTGCTTGTATTTAGGCCCTTTGCAATGATAAGGCCACTGTTAAGCGTATTTTTACGCAGGAAAACCTTTTTTTTTCTTTAATACACCAGCAGGTGTATAATGTGTGGTATAACACTGAATTTAGCACAGAGACAGAAAAAAAGGTAGTATATGATACACTATTTGCTTGTATTTAGGCCCTTTGCAATGATAAGGCCACTGTTAAGCGTATTTTTACTCAGGAAAAAAATGTTTTTCTTTTATACACCGGCAGGTGTAAAACGTGTGTATAACACTGAATTTAGCACAGAGACAGAAAAAAAGGTGGTATATGGTACGCTATTTGCTTATATGTAGGCCCTTTGCAATGATAATGCCACTGAAAAAGCTTATTTTTACTTAGGATAAACTTTTTTTTCTTTAATACACCAGCAGGTGTATAATGTGTGGTATACACTGAATTTAGCACAGAGACAGAAAAAAAGGTAGTATATGGTACGCTATTTGCTTGTATTTAGGCCCTTTGCGTATTATAAGGCCACTGTTAAGCGTATTTTTACTCAGGAAAAATTTTATTTTCTTTAATACACTGGCAGGTGTATAACGTGTGGTATAACACTGAATTTAGCACAGAGACAGAAAAAAAGGTGGTATATGATACGCTATTTGCTTATATGTAGGCCCTTTGCAATGATAATGCCACTGAAAAAGCGTATTTGTACTCAGGAAAAACTTTTCTTTAATACACCAGCAGGTGTATAATATGTGGTATAACACTGAATTTAGTACAGAGACAGAAAAAAAGGTAGTATATGATACACTATTTGCTTGTATTTAGGCCCTTTGCAATGATAAGGCCACTATTAAGCATATTTGTACTCAGGAAAAAAATGTTTTTCTTTAATACACCGGCAGGTGTAAAACGTGTGTATAACACTGAATTTAGCACAGAGACAGAAAAAAAGGTGGTATATGGTACGCTATTTGCTTATATGTAGGCCCTTTGCAATGATAATGCCACTGAAAAAGCGTATTTTTACTCAGGATAAACTTTTTTTCTTTAATACACCAGCAGGTGTATAATGTGTGGTATAACACTGAATTTAGCACAGAGACAGAAAAAAAGGTAGTATATGGTACGCTATTTGCTTGTATTTAGGCCCTTTGCAATGATAAGGCCACTGTAAAGCGTATTTGTACTCAGGAAAAAAAAATGTGTTTAATACACCGGCAGGTGTATAATGTGTGGTATAACACTGAATTTAGCACAGAGACAGAAAAAAAGGTAGTATATGGTACGCTATTTGCTTGTATTTAGGCCCTTTGCAATGATAAGGCCACTGTTAAGCGTATTGTTACGTAGGAAAACCTTTTTTTTTCTTTAATACACCAGCAGGTATATAACGTGTGGTATAACACTGAATTTAGCACAGAGACAGAATAAAAGGTAGTATATGGTACGCTATTTGCTTGTATTTAGGTCCTTTGCAATGATAAGGCCACTGTTAAGCGTATTTTTACTCAGGAAAAAATTTATTTTCTTTAATACACCGGCAAGTATATAACGTGTGGTATAACACTGAATTTAGCACAGAGACAGAAAAAAAGGTGGTATATGGTACACTATTTGCTTGTATGTAGGCCCTTTGCAATGATAATGCCACTGAAAAAGCGTATTTGTACTCAGGAAAAACGTTTTTTTCTTTAATACACTGGCAGGTGTATAACGTGTGGTATAACACTGAATTTAGCACAGAGACAGAAAAAAAGGTGGTATATGGTACGCTATTTGCTTGTATTTAGGCCCTTTGCAATGATAAGGCCACTGTTAAGCGTTTTTTTACGCAGGAAAACCTTTTTTTTTCTTTAATAGACCAGCAGGTGTATAATGTGTGGTATAACACTGAATTTAGCACAGAGACAGAAAAAAAGGTAGTATATGATACACTATTTGCTTGTATTTAGGCCCTTTTCAATGATAAGGCCACTGTTAAGCGTATTTTTACTCAGGAAAAAAAATTTTTTCTTTAATACACCGGCAGGTGTAAAACGTGTGTATAACACTGAATTTAGCACAGAGACAGAAAAAAAGGTGGTATATGGTACGCTATTTGCTTATATGTAGGCCCTTTGCAATGATAATGCCACTGAAAAAGCTTATTTTTACTTAGGATAAACTTTTTTTTCTTTAATACACCAGCAGGTGTATAATGTGTGGTATACACTGAATTTAGCACAGAGACAGAAAAAAAGGTAGTATATGGTACGCTATTTGCTTGTATTTAGGCCCTTTGCAATGATAAGGCCACTGTAAAGCGTATTTGTACTCAGGAAAAAAAAAATGTGTTTAATACACCGGCAGGTGTATAACGTGTGGTATAACACTGAATTTAGCACAGAGACAGAAAAAAAGGTAGTATATGGTATGCTATTTGCTTGTATTTAGGCCCTTTGCAATGATAAGGCCACTGTTAAGCGTATTTTTACTCAGGAAAAATTATATTTTCTTTAATACACTGGCAGGTGTATAACGTGTGGTATAACACTGAATTTAGCACAGAGACAGAAAAAAAGGTGGTATATGATACACTATTTGCTTATATGTAGGCCCTTTGCAATGATAATGCCACTGAAAAAGCGTATTTGTACTCAGGAAAAACTTTTTTTTCTTTAATACACCAGCAGGTGTATAATGTGTGGTATAACACTGAATTTAGTACAGAGACAGAAAAAAAGGTAGTATATGATACACTATTTGCTTGTATTTAGGCCCTTTGCAATGATAAGGCCACTATTAAGCATATTTGTACTCAGGAAAAAAATGTTTTTCTTTAATACACCGGCAGGTGTAAAACGTGTGTATAACACTGAATTTAGCACAGAGACAGAAAAAAAGGTGGTATATGGTACGCTATTTGCTTATATGTAGGCCCTTTGCAATGATAATGCCACTGAAAAAGCGTATTTTTACTCAGGATAAACTTTTTTTTCTTTAATACACCAGCAGGTGTATAATGTGTGGTATAACACTGAATTTAGCACAGAGACAGAAAAAAAGGTAGTATATGGTACACTATTTGCTTGTATTTAGGCCCTTTGCAATGATAAGGCCACTGTAAAGCGTATTTGTACTCAGGAAAAAGAAAATGTGTTTAATACACCGGCAGGTGTATAATGTGTGGTATAACACTGAATTTAGCACAGAGACAGAAAAAAAGGTAGTATATGGTACGCTATTTGCTTGTATTTAGGCCCTTTGCAATGATAAGGCCACTGTTAAGCGTATTGTTACGTAGGAAAACCTTTTTTTTTCTTTAATACACCAGCAGGTATATAACGTGTGGTATAACACTGAATTTAGCACAGAGACAGAATAAAAGGTAGTATATGGTACGCTATTTGCTTGTATTTAGGTCCTTTGCAATGATAAGGCCACTGTTAAGCGTATTTTTACTCAGGAAAAAATTTATTTTCTTTAATACACCGGCAAGTATATAACGTGTGGTATAACACTGAATTTAGCACAGAGACAGAAAAAAAGGTGGTATATGGTACACTATTTGCTTGTATGTAGGCCCTTTGCAATGATAATGCCACTGAAAAAGCGTATTTGTACTCAGGAAAAACGTTTTTTTCTTTAATACACTGGCAGGTGTATAACGTTTGGTATAACACTGAATTTAGCACAGAGACAGAAAAAAAGGTGGTATATGGTACGCTATTTGCTTGTATTTAGGCCCTTTGCAATGATAAGGCCACTGTTAAGCGTATTTTTACGCAGGAAAACCTTTTTTTTTCTTTAATACACCAGCAGGTGTATAATGTGTGGTATAACACTGAATTTAGCACAGAGACAGAAAAAAAGGTGGTATATGGTACGCTATTTGCTTGTATTTAGGCCCTTTGCAATGATAATGCCACTGAAAAAGCGTATTTGTACTCAGGAAAAACTTTTTTATCTTTAATGCACCGGCAGGTGTATAAGGTGTGGTATAACACTGAATTTAGCACAGAGACAGAAAAAAAGGTAGTATATGGTACGCTATTTGCTTGTATTTAGGCCCTTTTCAATGATAAGGCCACTGGTTAAGCGTATTTTTACGCAGGAAAAACTTTTTTTTCTTTAATACACCGGCAGGTATATAACGTGTGGTATAACACTTAATTTAGCACAGAGACAGAAAAAAAGGTAGTATATGGTATGCTATTTGCTTGTATTTAGGCCCTTTGCAATGATAAGGCCACTGTTAAGCGTATTTTTACTCAGGAAAAATTTTATTTTCTTTAATACACTGGCAGGTGTATAACGTGTGGTATAACACTGAATTTAGCACAGAGACAGAAAAAAAGGTTGTATATGATACGCTATTTGCTTATATGTAGGCCCTTTGCAATGATAATGCCACTGAAAAAGCGTATTTGTACTCAGGAAAAACTTTTTTTTCTTTAATACACCAGCAGGTGTATAATGTGTTGTATAACACTGAATTTAGTACAGAGACAGAAAAAAAGGTAGTATATGATACACTATTTGCTTGTATTTAGGCCCTTTGCAATGATAAGGCCACTATTAAGCATATTTGTACTCAGGAAAAAAATGTTTTTCTTTAATACACCGGCAGGTGTAAAACGTGTGTATAACACTGAATTTAGCACAGAGACAGAAAAAAAGGTGGTATATGGTACGCTATTTGCTTATATGTAGGCCCTTTGCAATGATAATGCCACTGAAAAAGCGTATTTTTACTCAGGATAAACTTTTTTTTCTTTAATACACCAGCAGGTGTATAATGTGTGGTATAACACTGAATTTAGCACAGAGACAGAAAAAAAGGTAGTATATGGTACGCTATTTGCTTGTATTTAGGCCCTTTGCAATGATAAGGCCACTGTTAAGCGTATTGTTACGTAGGAAAACCTTTTTTTTTCTTTAATACACCAGCAGGTATATAACGTGTGGTATAACACTGAATTTAGCACAGAGACAGAATAAAAGGTAGTATATGGTACGCTATTTGCTTGTATTTAGGTCCTTTGCAATGATAAGGCCACTGTTAAGCGTATTTTTACTCAGGAAAAAATTTGTTTTCTTTAATACACCGGCAAGTATATAACGTGTGGTATAACACTGAATTTAGCACAGAGACAGAAAAAAAGGTGGTATATGGTACACTATTTGCTTGTATGTAGGCCCTTTGCAATGATAATGCCACTGAAAAAGCCTATTTGTACTCAGGAAAAACGTTTTTTTCATTAATACACTGGCAGGTGTATAACGTGTGGTATAACACTGAATTTAGCACAGAGACAGAAAAAAAGGTGGTATATGGTACGCTATTTGCTTGTATTTAGGCCCTTTGCAATGATAAGGCCACTGTTAAGCGTATTATTACGCAGGAAAACCTTTTTTTTTCTTTAATACACCAGCAGGTGTATAATGTGTGGTATAACACTGAATTTAGCACAGAGACAGAAAAAAAGGTGGTATATGGTACGCTATTTGCTTGTATTTAGGCCCTTTGCAATGATAATGCCACTGAAAAAGCGTATTTGTACTCAGGAAAAACTTTTTTATCTTTAATGCACCGGCAGGTGTATAAGGTGTGGTATAACACTGAATTTAGCACAGAGACAGAAAAAAAGGTAGTATATGGTACGCTATTTGCTTGTATTTAGGCCCTTTTCAATGATAAGGCCACTGTTAAGCGTATTTTTACGCAGGAAAAACTTTTTTTTCTTTAATACACCGGCAGGTATATAACGTGTGGTATAACACTTAATTTAGCACAGAGACAGAAAAAAAGGTAGTATATGGTATGCTATTTGCTTGTATTTAGGCCCTTTGCAATGATAAGGCCACTGTTAAGCGTATTTTTACTCAGGAAAATTTTTATTTTCTTTAATACACTGGCAGGTGTATAACGTGTGGTATAACACTGAATTTAGCACAGAGACAGAAAAAAAGGTGGTATATGATACGCTATTTGCTTATATGTAGGCCCTTTGCAATGATAATGCCACTGAAAAAGCGTATTTGTACTCAGGAAAAACTTTTTTTTTCTTTAATACACCAGCAGGTGTATAATGTGTGGTATAACACTGAATTTAGTACAGAGACAGAAAAAAAGGTAGTATATGATACACTATTTGCTTGTATTTAGGCCCTTTGCAATGATAAGGCCACTATTAAGCATATTTGTACTCAGGAAAAAAATGTTTTTCTTTAATACACCGGCAGGTGTAAAACGTGTGTATAACACTGAATTTAGCACAGAGACAGAAAAAAAGGTGGTATATGGTACGCTATTTGCTTATATGTAGGCCCTTTGCAATGATAATGCCACTGAAAAAGCGTATTTTTACTCAGGATAAACTTTTTTTCCTTTAATACACCAGCAGGTGTATAATGTGTGGTATAACACTGAATTTAGCACAGAGACAGAAAAAAAGGTAGTATATGGTACGCTATTTGCTTGTATTTAGGCCCTTTGCAATGATAAGGCCACTGTAAAGCGTATTTGTACTCAGGAAAAAAAAAATGTGTTTAATACACCGGCAGGTGTATAATGTGTGGTATAACACTGAATTTAGCACAGAGACAGAAAAAAAGGTAGTATATGGTACGCTATTTGCTTGTATTTAGGCCCTTTGCAATGATAAGGCCACTGTTAAGCGTATTGTTACGTAGGAAAACCTTTTTTTTTCTTTAATACACCAGCAGGTATATAACGTGTGGTATAACACTGAATTTAGCACAGAGACAGAATAAAAGGTAGTATATGGTACGCTATTTGCTTGTATTTAGGTCCTTTGCAATGATAAGGCCACTGTTAAGCGTATTTTTACTCAGGAAAAAATTTATTTTCTTTAATACACCGGCAAGTATATAACGTGTGGTATAACACTGAATTTAGCACAGAGACAGAAAAAAAGGTGGTATATGGTACACTATTTGCTTGTATGTAGGCCCTTTGCAATGATAATGCCACTGAAAAAGCGTATTTGTACTCAGGAAAAACGTTTTTTTCTTTAATACACTGGCAGGTGTATAACGTGTGGTATAACACTGAATTTAGCACAGAGACAGAAAAAAAGGTGGTATATGGTACGCTATTTGCTTGTATTTAGGCCCTTTGCAATGATAAGGCCACTGTTAAGCGTATTTTTACGCAGGAAAACCTTTTTTTTTCTTTAATACACCAGCAGGTGTATAATGTGTGGTATAACACTGAATTTAGCACAGAGACAGAAAAAAAGGTAGTATATGATACACTATTTGCTTGTATTTAGGCCCTTTGCAATGATAAGGCCACTGTTAAGCGTATTTTTACTCAGGAAAAAAATGTTTTTCTTTTATACACCGGCAGGTGTAAAACGTGTGTATAACACTGAATTTAGCACAGAGACAGAAAAAAAGGTGGTATATGGTACGCTATTTGCTTATATGTAGGCCCTTTGCAATGATAATGCCACTGAAAAAGCTTATTTTTACTTAGGATAAACTTTTTTTTCTTTAATACACCAGCAGGTGTATAATGTGTGGTATACACTGAATTTAGCACAGAGACAGAAAAAAAGGTAGTATATGGTACGCTATTTGCTTGTATTTAGGCCCTTTGCGTATTATAAGGCCACTGTTAAGCGTATTTTTACTCAGGAAAAATTTTATTTTCTTTAATACACTGGCAGGTGTATAACGTGTGGTATAACACTGAATTTAGCACAGAGACAGAAAAAAAGGTGGTATATGATACGCTATTTGCTTATATGTAGGCCCTTTGCAATGATAATGCCACTGAAAAAGCGTATTTGTACTCAGGAAAAACTTTTCTTTAATACACCAGCAGGTGTATAATATGTGGTATAACACTGAATTTAGTACAGAGACAGAAAAAAAGGTAGTATATGATACACTATTTGCTTGTATTTAGGCCCTTTGCAATGATAAGGCCACTATTAAGCATATTTGTACTCAGGAAAAAAATGTTTTTCTTTAATACACCGGCAGGTGTAAAACGTGTGTATAACACTGAATTTAGCACAGAGACAGAAAAAAAGGTGGTATATGGTACGCTATTTGCTTATATGTAGGCCCTTTGCAATGATAATGCCACTGAAAAAGCGTATTTTTACTCAGGATAAACTTTTTTTTCTTTAATACACCAGCAGGTGTATAATGTGTGGTATAACACTGAATTTAGCACAGAGACAGAAAAAAAGGTAGTATATGGTACGCTATTTGCTTGTATTTAGGCCCTTTGCAATGATAAGGCCACTGTAAAGCGTATTTGTACTCAGGAAAAAAAAATGTGTTTAATACACCGGCAGGTGTATAATGTGTGGTATAACACTGAATTTAGCACAGAGACAGAAAAAAAGGTAGTATATGGTACGCTATTTGCTTGTATTTAGGCCCTTTGCAATGATAAGGCCACTGTTAAGCGTATTTTTACTCAGGAAAAAATTTATTTTCTTTAATACACCGGCAAGTATATAACGTGTGGTATAACACTGAATTTAGCACAGAGACAGAAAAAAAGGTGGTATATGGTACACTATTTGCTTGTATGTAGGCCCTTTGCAATGATAATGCCACTGAAAAAGCGTATTTGTACTCAGGAAAAACGTTTTTTTCTTTAATACACTGGCAGGTGTATAACGTGTGGTATAACACTGAATTTAGCACAGAGACAGAAAAAAAGGTGGTATATGGTACGCTATTTGCTTGTATTTAGGCCCTTTGCAATGATAAGGCCACTGTTAAGCGTTTTTTTACGCAGGAAAACCTTATTTTTTTCTTTAATAGACCAGCAGGTGTATAATGTGTGGTATAACACTGAATTTAGCACAGAGACAGAAAAAAAGGTAGTATATGATACACTATTTGCTTGTATTTAGGCCCTTTTCAATGATAAGGCCACTGTTAAGCGTATTTTTACTCAGGAAAAAAAATTTTTTCTTTAATACACCGGCAGGTGTAAAACGTGTGTATAACACTGAATTTAGCACAGAGACAGAAAAAAAGGTGGTATATGGTACGCTATTTGCTTATATGTAGGCCCTTTGCAATGATAATGCCACTGAAAAAGCTTATTTTTACTTAGGATAAACTTTTTTTTCTTTAATACACCAGCAGGTGTATAATGTGTGGTATACACTGAATTTAGCACAGAGACAGAAAAAAAGGTAGTATATGGTACGCTATTTGCTTGTATTTAGGCCCTTTGCAATGATAAGGCCACTGTAAAGCGTATTTGTACTCAGGAAAAAAAAAATGTGTTTAATACACCGGCAGGTGTATAACGTGTGGTATAACACTTAATTTAGCACAGAGACAGAAAAAAAGGTAGTATATGGTATGCTATTTGCTTGTATTTAGGCCCTTTGCAATGATAAGGCCACTGTTAAGCGTATTTTTACTCAGGAAAAATTATATTTTCTTTAATACACTGGCAGGTGTATAACGTGTGGTATAACACTGAATTTAGCACAGAGACAGAAAAAAAGGTGGTATATGATACACTATTTGCTTATATGTAGGCCCTTTGCAATGATAATGCCACTGAAAAAGCGTATTTGTACTCAGGAAAAACTTTTTTTTCTTTAATACACCAGCAGGTGTATAATGTGTGGTATAACACTGAATTTAGTACAGAGACAGAAAAAAAGGTAGTATATGATACACTATTTGCTTGTATTTAGGCCCTTTGCAATGATAAGGCCACTATTAAGCATATTTGTACTCAGGAAAAAAATGTTTTTCTTTAATACACCGGCAGGTGTAAAACGTGTGTATAACACTGAATTTAGCACAGAGACAGAAAAAAAGGTGGTATATGGTACGCTATTTGCTTATATGTAGGCCCTTTGCAATGATAATGCCACTGAAAAAGCGTATTTTTACTCAGGATAAACTTTTTTTTCTTTAATACACCAGCAGGTGTATAATGTGTGGTATAACACTGAATTTAGCACAGAGACAGAAAAAAAGGTAGTATATGGTACACTATTTGCTTGTATTTAGGCCCTTTGCAATGATAAGGCCACTGTAAAGCGTATTTGTACTCAGGAAAAAGAAAATGTTTTTAATACACCGGCAGGTGTATAATGTGTGGTATAACACTGAATTTAGCACAGAGACAGAAAAAAAGGTAGTATATGGTACGCTATTTGCTTGTATTTAGGCCCTTTGCAATGATAAGGCCACTGTTAAGCGTATTGTTACGTAGGAAAACCTTTTTTTTTCTTTAATACACCAGCAGGTATATAACGTGTGGTATAACACTGAATTTAGCACAGAGACAGAATAAAAGGTAGTATATGGTACGCTATTTGCTTGTATTTAGGTCCTTTGCAATGATAAGGCCACTGTTAAGCGTATTTTTACTCAGGAAAAAATTTATTTTCTTTAATACACCGGCAAGTATATAACGTGTGGTATAACACTGAATTTAGCACAGAGACAGAAAAAAAGGTGGTATATGGTACACTATTTGCTTGTATGTAGGCCCTTTGCAATGATAATGCCACTGAAAAAGCGTATTTGTACTCAGGAAAAACGTTTTTTTCTTTAATACACTGGCAGGTGTATAACGTTTGGTATAACACTGAATTTAGCACAGAGACAGAAAAAAAGGTGGTATATGGTACGCTATTTGCTTGTATTTAGGCCCTTTGCAATGATAAGGCCACTGTTAAGCGTATTTTTACGCAGGAAAACCTTTTTTTTTCTTTAATACACCAGCAGGTGTATAATGTGTGGTATAACACTGAATTTAGCACAGAGACAGAAAAAAAGGTGGTATATGGTACGCTATTTGCTTGTATTTAGGCCCTTTGCAATGATAATGCCACTGAAAAAGCGTATTTGTACTCAGGAAAAACTTTTTTATCTTTAATGCACCGGCAGGTGTATAAGGTGTGGTATAACACTGAATTTAGCACAGAGACAGAAAAAAAGGTAGTATATGGTACGCTATTTGCTTGTATTTAGGCCCTTTTCAATGATAAGGCCACTGGTTAAGCGTATTTTTACGCAGGAAAAACTTTTTTTTCTTTAATACACCGGCAGGTATATAACGTGTGGTATAACACTTAATTTAGCACAGAGACAGAAAAAAAGGTAGTATATGGTATGCTATTTGCTTGTATTTAGGCCCTTTGCAATGATAAGGCCACTGTTAAGCGTATTTTTACTCAGGAAAAATTTTATTTTCTTTAATACACTGGCAGGTGTATAACGTGTGGTATAACACTGAATTTAGCACAGAGACAGAAAAAAAGGTTGTATATGATACGCTATTTGCTTATATGTAGGCCCTTTGCAATGATAATGCCACTGAAAAAGCGTATTTGTACTCAGGAAAAACTTTTTTTTCTTTAATACACCAGCAGGTGTATAATGTGTTGTATAACACTGAATTTAGTACAGAGACAGAAAAAAAGGTAGTATATGATACACTATTTGCTTGTATTTAGGCCCTTTGCAATGATAAGGCCACTATTAAGCATATTTGTACTCAGGAAAAAAATGTTTTTCTTTAATACACCGGCAGGTGTAAAACGTGTGTATAACACTGAATTTAGCACAGAGACAGAAAAAAAGGTGGTATATGGTACGCTATTTGCTTATATTTAGGCCCTTTGCAATGATAATGCCACTGAAAAAGCGTATTTTTACTCAGGATAAACTTTTTTTTCTTTAATACACCAGCAGGTGTATAATGTGTGGTATAACACTGAATTTAGCACAGAGACAGAAAAAAAGGTAGTATATGGTACGCTATTTGCTTGTATTTAGGCCCTTTGCAATGATAAGGCCACTGTAAAGCGTATTTGTACTCAGGAAAAAAAAAATGTGTTTAATACACCGGCAGGTGTATAATGTGTGGTATAACACTGAATTTAGCACAGAGACAGAAAAAAAGGTAGTATATGGTACGCTATTTGCTTGTATTTAGGCCCTTTGCAATGATAAGGCCACTGTTAAGCGTATTGTTACGTAGGAAAACCTTTTTTTTTCTTTAATACACCAGCAGGTACATAACGTGTGGTATAACACTGAATTTAGCACAGAGACAGAATAAAAGGTAGTATATGGTACGCTATTTGCTTGTATTTAGGTCCTTTGCAATGATAAGGCCACTGTTAAGCGTATTTTTACTCAGGAAAAAATTTATTTTCTTTAATACACCGGCAAGTATATAACGTGTGGTATAACACTGAATTTAGCACAGAGACAGAAAAAAAGGTGGTATATGGTACACTATTTGCTTGTATGTAGGCCCTTTGCAATGATAATGCCACTGAAAAAGCGTATTTGTACTCAGGAAAAACGTTTTTTTCTTTAATACACTGGCAGGTGTATAACGTGTGGTATAACACTGAATTTAGCACAGAGACAGAAAAAAAGGTGGTATATGGTACGCTATTTGCTTGTATTTAGGCCCTTTGCAATGATAAGGCCACTGTTAAGCGTATTTTTACGCAGGAAAACCTTATTTTTTTCTTTAATACACCAGCAGGTGTATAATGTGTGGTATAACACTGAATTTAGCACAGAGACAGAAAAAAAGGTAGTATATGATACACTATTTGCTTGTATTTAGGCCCTTTGCAATGATAAGGCCACTGTTAAGCGTATTTTTACTCAGGAAAAAAATGTTTTTCTTTAATACACCGGCAGGTGTAAAACGTTTGTATAACACTGAATTTAGCACAGAGACAGAAAAAAAGGTGGTATATGGTACGCTATTTGCTTATATGTAGGCCCTTTGCAATGATAATGCCACTGAAAAAGCTTATTTTTACTTAGGATAAACTTTTTTTTCTTTAATACACCAGCAGGTGTATAATGTGTGGTATACACTGAATTTAGCACAGAGACAGAAAAAAAGGTAGTATATGGTACGCTATTTGCTTGTATTTAGGCCCTTTGCAATGATAAGGCCACTGTAAAGCTTATTTGTACTCAGGAAAAAAAAAATGTGTTTAATACACCGGCAGGTGTATAACGTGTGGTATAACACTGAATTTAGCACAGAGACAGAAAAAAAGGTAGTATATGGTACGCTATTTGCTTGTATTTAGGCCCTTTGCAATGATAAGGCCACTGTTAAGCGTATTGTTACGTAGGAAAACCTTTTTTTTTCTTTAATACACCAGCAGGTATATAACATGTGGTATAACACTGAATTTAGCACAGAGACAGAATAAAAGGTAGTATATGGTACGCTATTTGCTTGTATTTAGGTCCTTTGCAATGATAAGGCCACTGTTAAGCGTATTTTTACTCAGGAAAAAATTTATTTTCTTTAATACACCGGCAGGTATATAACGTGTGGTATAACACTGAATTTAGCACAGAGACAGAAAAAAAGGTGGTATATGGTACGCTATTTGCTTGTATGTAGGCCCTTTGCAATGATAATGCCACTGAAAAAGCGTATTTGTACTCAGGAAAAACGTTTTATTCTTTCATACACTGGCAGGTGTATAACGTGTGGTATAACACTGAATTTAGCACAGAGACAGAAAAAAAGGTAGTATATGGTACGCTATTTGCTTGTATTTAGGCCCTTTGCAATGATAAGGCCACTGTAAAGCGTATTTGTACTCAGGAAAAAAAAAATTCTTTAATACACCGGCAGGTGTATAACGTGTGGTTTAACACTGAATTTAGCACAGAGATAGAAAAAAGGTGTTATATGGTACGCTATTTGCTTGTATTTAGGCCCTTTGCAATGATAAGGCCACTGTTAAGCGTATTTTTACGCAGGAAAACCTTTTTTTTTTCTTTAATACACCGGCAGGTATAAAACGTGTGGTATAACACTTAATTTAGCACAGAGACAGAAAAAAAGGTAGTATATGGTACGCTATTTGCTTGTATTTAGGCCCTTTGCAATGATAAGGCCACTGTTAAGGGTATTTTTACTCAGGAAAAAAAAAATTCTTTAATCCACCGGCAGGTGTATAACGTGTGGTATAACACTGAATTTGAGTAAAATATGTGAAGAGAAAAAACACAGAAGTGGCGCCTTGATGGTGCATTTACCTTTCTAGTTATAGGAGGTAAGGGGGGAATTTAGCGGGGAAGGATAGGGAGATCTTCTGCTCACCTTTCAGAGTTGTGCTGCATAACAGGCACAACTCTGCGATGCGTATAGGCTGGTATGCGGCAAGGTTCCGGGGCCGCTGACTGCTGGATCTGCTGGCTGATGTTCTTGCTTGTCTCCGGTGCTGCGGGGTGTCACCTGGTGCCGGTGATGTGGAGCGCTGCTTTTGTGGAGTAGACACCGTCCTCTGTTGTACTCCAGATGTTCAGATGTGATCCGCTTGGCAGAGGCGGCAGATGCGGTCAGCTGGATGATCCCCTCGATGTGTGCTGGTACTTTGCGGCCAGTGCGCGGTGGAGATCGGGGTGAGCAGTCGGGTGCCACTATCCTTTAAGTCCCGATGATGTGGCTAGGAAAAGAGCCTTAGGTTGGTGATCGGGAGCAGCTTTCTGCCGAGACCGCTGGCAGGCGGTGGCAATAGTACAGGAGCAGGTTGCGGGAGATCCCACACGGGGATTTATCCCGGAAAAAACCTCGGCGTGTGAAAGCGCTTCTCCGTTGCAAAAAAATAAGGTTGCTGGAAACTTCTTGGATAATTGACGGTTGGGTTTACAGAAATAAAGAACACAAAAAGTTAAAAATAGAAAATAAAAAATATAAAGCATAAAGCAAACAGGATTGGACAACGCGTTTCAAAAGGGTATCCCTTTCTTCTTCAGGTCTGCTGGCTTAATGTAACAAGTGTGCTTATATACACAGTGTGAGGGGTGTGGTCACAGGGGGCTGGGCTGTGACGCCCGTCCCTCTAGGCTTCTGGGGGGAGTGTCTGGAGACTATAACTGAGGTCCCTTTAACATAACTGAAATCTCTCCATTAGAACCAATAGACTAGTGTGGGTTTATGGTAGATGCTGTGGGCTGGGAAACAAGCTAAGCAGTACTTGTGATGGTTTGAGGCTGTATGGGAGATGTCTGAGAGCTACCTAAATAGAGGTATATTCTTTAATTGAAAATTACACTTAGGGTTAAAGGTTAATTGGTATGTGGCTCCTGTGTAGTAATGGTTACATTTCTAACATTGTGGTGAGCATGATTGACAAGTGAGGAAGTAATTCATAAACAATGTTACATGGTAATCAATAGTGGAAGGATATGGTTGACATTATAACATTGCAACAGATGTATGAGTATGATGGACATGACTGGGATGTAGTCAATAAAGTTTTGGTTTGAACTATTGTGGTAAGTGCTGTTGGTTAACAAAGAGCTGCAGAGGCTAGGTTAGCCCTTTTAGGCGGTGCTAAAAGGGCTGGAAATGGATGGCAGGAGAAAAATGTTTTTTTTTGCATGGATTCAGGTTTCCTTTTTATGTGATTAGTTCTGTGGCATCATTAAGCCCATATAGCTGCAAAGTTTCAAGGCGGTAGATCCAGAACATCTCTCGTTTTTTTAGAGTGGAAAATCTATCATTTTGGTCTATGGGGCAGATTTTAATTGTTTTTTTTTCTTCTCTATGCATTTCTGAGCAGTGTTTGGAGAGACTGTGCAGAGCGAAGTTCCGTTTGATGTTATTCCTATGTTGGTTTAGTCTGATGTGGAGTTCTTGGGTCGTCCGACCGACATACTGTTTGTTGCAAGTGCAGGTGATTAAGTAGATAACGAAACTGGATTTGCAGGTGAGTGGATATTTGATGTTATGTTTTTCGTTGGTTCTTAGATTTAAGAAGGTGGCTTGCTTGTGGTCAATTGTGGCACAGCAGAGGCACCTTTTGGTTCCACATCTGGAAGCACCTTTGGTTTTTGTACTGGAGTGGTTGGTGTGGCAATTGGTATGTCGCTTGAGTCTGCTGGGGGCGATTAGATTTTTCTAATGGATGGTGCTCTCCTGAAAGTTACTCCTGGATTGCTCGGTAGGGATTTTTGTAAGATGGGGTCATTTTGAAGGATGTGCCAATGTTTTTGGAGTATGGTTCTGATTGCATTTTGAGATGAGTTGTAGGTAGTGATAAAGTTCAGTTTGATTTAGTTGTCTGGGTTTTCTGTGTTTTTCTTTGGTTATAAGCAGTCATCTTGCGTTAGGGTTTTGGTCTTGTTGAAGGCTTCGTTCAGAATTTGTTTTGGGTATCCTTTTGAGAGAAAACGTTTTTGTAGAATCTTCGCTTGGGATTTGAAGGTGTGATCTGAGGTACAGTTTTTTCGGATACGTTTGTACTGGTTGAATGGGATATTGAGTTTCCACTTTTTGTAGTGTCCACTGTTGTAAGGGAGGTAGCTGTTGGAATCAACTTTTTTGAAATGTGTTGCGGTGATGATGCTGTTGTCCGTATGAGAGATTTCGAGGTCCAGAAAGTCTATGATTTCTGCAGATATGTTTGATGTGAGTATGATCCTCCAGTCGTTTTTATTGATGCTGTTGACGAGTTCTTGGATGAGTTGGAGAGGTCCATTCCATAGCATGAACAGATCATCTATATATCGACGGTACAGTACCGTGTGTTGTTGGAAGAGTGGATGTGATGTTATGAAGGTTTTCTCAAAGGTGCCCATCACTAGATTTGCATACGAAGGTGCCACCCGAGTCCCCATCGCGGTGCCCCGCGTCTGGTGGTAGGTGGCACCATCGTATGTGAAGAAGTTGTTGTTTAGGATGATGTCCAGACATTTGAGCAGAAAGGTACATTGTTGTTGTGGAATGTTGGGGTCCTCTTCTAGATGACTGCTTACAACCAAAGAAAAACACAGAAAACCCACACAATGCAATCAGAACCATACTCCAAAAACATTGGCACATCCTTCAAAATGACCCCATCCTACAAAAATCCCTACCGAGCAATCCAGGAGTAACTTTCAGGAGAGCACCAAACATCAAAAAACTAATCGCCCCCAGCAGACTCAAGCGACATACCAATTGCCACACCAACCACTCCAGTACAAAAACCAAAGGTGCTTCCAGATGTGGAACCAAAAGGTGCCTCTGCTGTGCCACAATTGACCACAAGCAAACCACCTTCTTAAATCTAAGAACCAACAAAAAACATAACATCAAATATCCACTCACCTGCAAATCCAGTTTCGTTATCTACTTAATCACCTGCACTTGCAACAAACAGTATGTCGGTCGGACCACCCAAGAACACCACATCAGACTAAACCAACATAGGAATAACATCAAACGGAACTTCGCTCTGCACAGTCTCTCCAAAAACTGCTTAGAAATGCATAGAGAAGAAAAAAAAACAATTAAAATCTGCCCCATAGACCATATCCCACCACACCAAAATGATAGATTTTCCACTCTAAAAAAACGAGAGATGTTCTGGATCTACCGCCTTGAAACTTTGCAGCCATATGGGCTTAATGATGCCACAGAACTAATCACATAAAAAGGAAACCTGAATCCATGCAAAAAAAATCATTTTTCTCCTGCCATCCATTTCCAGCCCTTTTAGCACCGCCTAAAAGGGCTAACCTAGCCTCTGCAGCTCTTTGTTAACCAACAGCACTTACCACAATAGTTCAAACCAAAACTTTATTGACTACATCCCAGTCATGTCCATCATACTCATACATCTGTTGCAATGTTATAATGTCAACCATATCCTTCCACTATCGATTACCATGTAACATTGTTTATGAATTACTTCCTCACTTGTCAATCATGCTCACCACAATGTTATAAATGTAACCATTACTACACAGGAGCCACATACCAATTAACCTTTAACCCTAAGTGTAATTTTCAATTAAAGAATATACCTTTATTTAGGTAGCGCTCAGACATCTCCCATACAGCCTCAAACCATCACAAGTACTGCTTAGCTTGTTTCCCAGCCCACAGCATCTACCATAGACCCTCACTAGTCTATTGGTTCTGATGGAGAGATTTCAGTTATGTTAAAGGGACCTCAGTTATAGTCTCCAGACACTCCCCCCAGAAGCCTAGAGGGACGGAACGTCACAGCCCAGCCCCCTGTGACCACACCCCTCACACTGTGTATATAAGCACACTTGTCACATTAAGCCAGCAGACCTGAAGAAGAAAGGGATACCCTTTTGAAACGCGTTGTCCAATCCTGTTTGCTTTATGCTTTATATTTTTTTATTTTCTATTTTTTACTTTTTGTGTTCTTTATTTCTGTAAACCCAACCGTCAATAAATCCCCCCCTTCTTATCCAAGAAGTTTCCAGCAACCTTATTTTTTTGCAACAGAGAAGCGCTTTCACACGCCGAGGTTTTTTCCGGGATAAATCCCCGTGTGGGATCTCCCGCAACCTGCTCCTGTACTATAACACTGAATTTAGCACAGAGACAGAAAAAAAGATGGTATATGGTACGCTATTTGCTTGTATGTAGGCCCATTGCAATGATAATGCCACTGAAAAAGCGTATTTGTACTCAGGAAAAACGTTTTTTTCTTTAATACACCGGCAGGTGTATAACGTGTGGTATAACACTTAATTTAGCACAGAGACAGAAAAAAGCTAGTATATGGTACTCTATTTGCTTGTATTTAGGTCCTTTGCAATGATAAGGCCACTGTTAAGCGTATTTGTACTCAGGAAAAAAAAAATTCTTTAATACACCGGCAGGTGTATAACGTGTGGTATAACACTGAATTTAGCACAGAGACAGAGTAACAGGTGAAAAATGGTAAAAAGGCACTAAAGTCCACACTAATATGACTTATTTCTGAACAGCAGCAGGACCCAACAGTGCAGCACCACCAAAAAAAATCCAGGGATTAAACCCTAAATTGCACGCTGTCACACAATTCTGAGCAGCAGAAGATTTGTGGAGAAAAAAAACTCAATAGAGCTGAAAAATGAGGAGATGAGATGCTTCAGAAAGTTCAGGCAGCTTGGAGATCTGTATGAGGCAGCTGACAGCTTTCTCCCCCTCTCTGCTGCAATGCTCAATAACGTGAATAGGAGGTTTAGCTATCAATGATCCTTCTCAGAGTAACAGCACAGCACTCTGCACTCCTGCCTTTCCCTAATGCTGATGTGACTAGCAGTTGAAGTGTAACTCGGTGGGATGAGCTATTCACACACACACAGTCCCGTCCTCTCCATCTGAGTGCATAGATGAAATGAAGAGAGGCAAGATGGCCGCCGATTACCGTATTTATCGGCGTACAACACGCACTTTTTAGGCTAAAATTTTTAGCCTAAAGTCTGTGTGCGTGTTATACGCCGATACACCCCCAGGAAAGGCAGGGGGAGAGAGGCCGTCGCTGCCCGCTTCTCTCCCCCTGCCTTTCCTGGGGTCTAGAGCGCTGCTGTCGGCCCTTCTCACCCCCTGGTTATCGGCGCCGCTGCCCGTTCTGTCCCCCTGGTGCCGGCGCTGATAGCCAGGGGGAGAGAAGCGTCGCCGACAGCCAGGGGGAGAGAAGGGGCAGCGGCACCCATTGCCGGCGCCGCTGCCCCGTTGCCTCCCCCCATCCCCGGTGGCATAATTACCTTGGTCGGGTCCGTGCTGCTCCAGGCCTCCGTCGTGCGTCCCCGGCGTCGTTGCTATGCGCTGAACGGCGCGGCGCATGACGTCAGTGCGCCGCGCCGTGCATAGCAACGACGCTGGGGACGCACGACGGAGGCCTGCAGCAGCGCGGACCCGACTCAGGTAATAATGCCACCGGGGATGGGGGGAGGCAACGGGGCAGCGGCGCCGGCAATGGGTGCCGCTGCCCCTTCTCTCCCCCTGGCAGCGGCGCCGATAACCAGGGGGTGAGAAGGGCCGACAGCAGCGCTCTAGACCCCAGGAAAGGCAGGGGGAGAGAAGCGGGCAGCGACGGCCTCTCTCCCCCTGCCTTTCCTGGGGGTATATCGGGGTATACACGCGCACACACGCACCCTCATTTTACCATGGATATTTGGGTAAAAAACTTTTTTTACCCAAATATCCTTGGTAAAATGAGGGTGCGTGTTATAGGCCGGTGCGTGGTATACCCCGATAAATACGGTATATAGGGGCTGTGACATCACAGGGGTCAGTGAACACTGATAGGCTGCATCTCACATGTGATTCAGGGTCAGCCTGCCTACCTTCATTCCTGCCGCTGTTTCCCGCCCTCCCATAATCCCCTGCCCCATGTACTCACATGTGGATCCGCCATCTTAGCTCTACAATAGCCTGGAACGCTGTAAAATGGAGTTTAATGAAGCGATTCGTGCGATAGAATCGCGGCGATATTCGTATTCGTTGCAAATCGAATTTTTCATGAAATTCGTAACGAATTCGGGTTCGTCAAGTTCGATTCGCTCATCTCTAATAATAACCATTACACCATTGAATGATTTTTGCATGTGATTTTTTAAGTAAAATTTTCAAAAAAAAATATGCAGAGCGATGAACTCTGCTTCTTTACTTCATAAAAAATTATTTTAGAGAAAAATGTCTTTTGGTGGCCCACTGTCCTGCATTATAGAGTCTTCTGGACTCTTGGATATGCGCTTGTTCTTAAACAAAGGTACAAAAACCAAAAATGGCCAGTCAGGGCTATGGAGACGTTGCGCCTTCATCTTACGGCCACATGAGCCCTGTGGGTGCTTGTGAGATTAGGTCCTTTGTACCCACACGGCGGGGTCCGGGACACAAATTCTGATTTAAATTTCAAATAAAAAAATCACACATTTCAATGGTCTCCTCATGCTGCAGCCAACTCCAGGCTGCGTCATTCTGGTAATAAATAGAGAGCACTTGCTGTCCTAAATTTTCATTGACATTTTTCGTCAAAAATGTTTGTCTTTTTTATTAGGGATTGTGAAGCTTTGGTGCATACTCATGCATCAGCCAACTCTAGCCTGTGTCATTCAGGCAATATATGGTTTACTGATGGCGCTGCTGGGCCTGGGTCTGGGAATTTCAAATTTTCTCATAAGTAGCACCCGCTATCCAAAAGTCTTCTTCATAAATTTCTACAATTGTTGTGTTTTTTTGGAGGGATTGTGAAGCCCTAGTGTGTACTCATGCATCAGCCAACTCCAGGCTGTGTCATTCAGGCAATATATAGGTAGCACTCGCTGCCCTAAATATTCTTAGAATTATTTTAAAAATGGTTGTTTTTTCTTTGGGATTCTGAAGCCCTGGTGTGTACTCAATGCTGCTTCCTGCTACACTCTGTCAGCCCGTTGGTCCTGCAACAGTGTGCTACTCCGCCTCCACATCCTCCACTGTGTCTTAAGCCTCCACTGCCTGGACAAGTCTCAGTGGCCCTTCAGCATACCATGTGTGCAGGTCACGGCGGTGCCACGTTGTTCTTCACATGGTTTGCCTTGGCGAAAAGTCTTGGAAACAATGGCCGGTCAGGGCAATGGAGACATTGCGCCTAAATCTCACGGCCACATGAGCCCTGTGGGGGCTTGTTGGATTTGGTCCTTCATACCCACACACTGGGGTACGGGACACGCAAAGGTTGTTTTAAATTTCAAATCAAAAAATGATGGTGCTGCTGGGTCTGGGAATTTCACATTTTCTCATGGGTAGCACCCTCTCTCCAAAATCTTTTTCAAAAATTTCTAAAATTGTGGTGTTTTTTGGGGGGGATTGTGAAGCCCTGCTGTGTACTCGTGCATCAGCCAACTCCAGGCTGTGTCATTCAGGCAATATATGGTTTACTGATGCCGCTTCTGGGCCTGGGTCTGGGAATTTCAAATTTTGTTATAGGTAGCACCCGCTATCCAAAATCTTCTTCAAAAATTTCTAAAATTGTTGTGGTTTTTTGGGGGGCATTGTGAAACCCTGGTGTGTACTCATGCATCAGCCAACTCCAGGCTGTGTCATTCAGGCAATATATGGTTTACTGATGCCGCTGCTGGTCCTGGGTATGGGAAATTCAAATTTTCTCATAGGTATCACCCGCTATCCAAAATCTTCGGTTTAAATTTCTTAATTCCTCTTTTAACCCCTTAAGGATGCAAGGTTTTTCAGTTTTTGCACTTTCGTTTTTTCCTCCTTACCTTTTAAAAATCATAACCCTTTCAATTTTCCACATAAAAATCCATATTATGGCTTATTTTTTGTGTCACCAATTCTACTTTGCAGTGACATTAGTCATTTTACCCAAAAATTCACAGCGAAACGGGAAAAAAAATCAATGTGCAACGAAAATCAAAGAAAAAACGCCATTTTGTAAATTTTGGGGGCTCCCATTTCTACACAGTGCATATTTCTGTAAAAATGACCCGTTATCTTTATTCTGTAGGTCCATATGGTTAAAATGGTACCCTACTTATATAGGTTGGATATTGTCGTACTTCGGAAAAAAATCATAACTACATGCAGGAAAATGTATACGTTTAAAAATGTCCTCTTTTGACCCCTATAACTTTTTTATTTTTCCACGTACAGGGCGGTATGAGGACTAAATTATTGCGCCGTGATCGGAAGTTTTTATCAGTACCATTTTTGTTTTGATCAGACTTTTTGATCACTTTTTATTCATTTTTTAATGGTATAAAAAGTGACCAAAAAGACGCTTTTTTTGACTTTGGAATTTTTTTTTACGTGTATGCCATTGACCGTGCGGTTTAATTAACGATATATTTTTATAATTCGGACATTTACGCATGCGGCCTGAAGAATCTGCACTTGCGAAGGGAAACACGTTACATAGAATAAATTGGATTTTATCTTCTTACCTTGCTGTGTCCTGGGTCCGTTCAGCGCCGATGTACTCCTGTACCTTTCCTTGAAGCCATCTCCTTTATGCATATGTTGTGGGATCCACACCAGGAGGGCTGCAGATGGACCACTGTATCCAGGCTTTAACCATTGTTGTGTATGCTGTTACACAACCATCCAGGGTGAGCAGTTACAATTAGATCTTACCCTCCCCTCCCCCCTTCTCCGGTGGTGTTACGTAGAGATGAGCGAACTTTTCAAAAATTCGATTCGGCCGATTTGCCGAATTTTCCGAAAAAGTTTGTTTTGATCTGAATTTTTTCACGGCGAATCTATATTAAAAAGGCGATTTCTAGCCTACATACAGCCTCTATAGGGGTATAGAACACTTTGCTATTTTCTAAAACACATAGGGAGTGTGCTGGGGTAGTGAAATAATACTGTTATTCAGAATAACATGCAGATTACCGGCATCGTTTTTAGAATCACTGCCGCACAGCATCACAATGACAGAGCCTGCTGGTGACATCAGTGTCAGGAGACCATATAGTGACTGAATAACATAGTGTGGAGGTGTTGGCAGCATGAGGAGACCATTTAGTGGCTAAATGGCCCAGCATGGAGGTGTTGGCAGCATGAGAACACCATATAGTGGCTGAATGACACAGCTTGGATGATGCTGAAGCATGAGGACACCATATAGTGGCTGAATGACACAGAATGGAGGTGTTTGCAGCATGAGGAGACCATATAGTGGCTGAATGGCACAGCGTGGAGGTGTTGGCAGCATGTGGACACCATATAGTGGCTGAATGACACAGCTTGGATGAGGCTGAAGCATGAGGATACCATATAGTAGCTGAATGACACAGAATGGTGGTGTTGGCAGCATGAGGACACCATATAGTGGCTGAATGGCACAGTGTGGAGGTGTTTGCAGCATGAGGACACCATATAGTGGCTGAATGACACAGCTTGGCTGAAGCTGAAGCATATAGTGGCTGAATGACACAGCGTGGAGGTGTTGGCAGCATGAGGATACCATATAGTGGCTAAATGGCACAGCGTGGAGGTGTTAGAAGCATGAGGACACCATATAGTGGCTGAATGACACAGCTTGGCTGAAGCTGAAGCATATAGTGGCTGAATGACACAGCGTGGAGGTGTTGGCAGCATGAGGATACCATATAGTGGCTAAATGGCACAGCGTGGAGGTGTTAGAAGCATGAGGACACCATATAGTGGCTGAATGACACAGCTTGGATGATGCTGAAGCATGAGGACATCATATAGTGGCTGAATGACACAGAATGGAGGTGTTTGCAGCATGAGGAGACCATATAGTGGCTGAATGGCACAGCGTGGAGGTGTTGGCAGCATGTGGACACCATATAGTGGCTGAATGACACAGATTGGATGAGGCTGAAGCATGAGGATACCATATAGTAGCTGAATGACACAGAATGGTGGTGTTGGCAGCATGAGGACACCATATAGTGGCTGAATGGCACAGTGTGGAGGTGTTTGCAGCATGAGGACACCATATAGTGGCTGAATGACACAGCTTGGCTGAAGCTGAAGCATAAGGACACCATATAGTGGCTGAATGACACAGCGTGGAGGTGTTGGCAGCATGAGGATACCATATAGTGGCTAAATGGCACAGCGTGAAGGTGTTAGAAGCATGAGGACACCATATAGTGGCTGAATGACTCAGCTTGGATGAGGCTGAAGCATGAGGACACCATATAGTGGCTGAATGACACAGTGTGGAGGTGTTGGCAGCATGAGGACACCATATAGTGGCTGAATGGCACAGCGTGGAGGTGTTGGCAGCATGTGGACACCATATAGTGGCTGAATGACACAGCTTGGATGAGGCTGAAGCATGAAGATACCATATAGTAGCTGAATGACACAGAATGGTGGTGTTGGCAGCATGAGGACACCATATAGTGGCTGAATGGCACAGTGTGGAGGTGTTTGCAGCATGAGGACACCATATAGTGGCTGAATGACACAGCTTGGCTGAAGCTGAAGCATAAGGACACCATATAGTGGCTGAATGACACAGCGTGGAGGTGTTGGCAGCATGAGGATACCATATAGTGGCTGAATGGCACAGCGTGGAGGTGTTAGAAGCATGAGGACACCATATAGTGGCTGAATGACACAGCTTGGATGAGGCTGAAGCATGAGGACACCATATAGTGACTGAATGACACAGCGTGGAGGTGTTGGCAGCATGAGGACACCATATAGTGGCTGAATGGCACAGTGTGGAGGTGTTGGCAGCATGAGGACACCATATACATGCGGCTACACTGCACTGCCAGCCAGCTCCTATATACAGTTCTTATAATTCATAATCCCCGTCGGGAGAGGGGAGCTCTGATTGGTGGATAGCTATTGACCAATGAGAGCTCCTGTATCCCGGCGCCGGGGATTATGAATTATGACAGTGTATACAGGAGCCGCGGGCACCGGCGTTTTAAGTTAATAAATACAGATCGCAGCGGGTCTCTGCAGAATGACCTGCTGCGATCTGCAACTCAGCCCCTGGACTACAACTCCCATCATGGGCAGAGTCTGTCCATGATGGGAGTAGTAGTCCTTACTATCCCAAAATAGACACTTCGGTACGTGTCCTCCGAGGTGGTGTATATTTGCGTTAAAAAAAAAAACTCAGTTCATAAATTCAATTCTACAGTAGAAAGTGCTGTTTGGTAAACTTAACCGTAGACATGGCCATGAAAAAATTCTATCAGATTTTGCACAAAAAAAATGCGCAAAAAAAACTCCTGCGCAAATTTTTGCGTAAAAAAACACACCAAAAAAAGCTCTATATATAATGATAAATTCCCCCCATTTTGTTTATTTTTGAGGCCCGGGCACGGGCATATATAAAAGTGTTCCACTACAGTTGTCCTTTAAATTTATTTTAAAGTTAGAAACTTGTCTAAAATTGTGAAATATTTCTAACACCCGGGGGAGTGCTACTGAGGGGTTAGTTATGTGTCAGAGTAAATAATCTGCGAAGGCTGCCATATAGTGCCTATAATCGCCAACCTGTAAACCCCGCATTGCTGAGGTTTGCCTAATTTTCTGTATCGGTGTCTCAACAGTCAGAACAAAAAGGGTAGGGGATAGTGGGCAGCCCTGACGTGTCCCGTTTGTGATATCAAAGTGCAGCGTCAAGGTGCCATTCAGGTGCAACCGTGCTGTTGGGTGGGAGAATAAGGAGCATATTCCGGAGATGAACATAGGGGGGAACTTGAACTTCCCCAATGTGGTGGACATAAATGACCAAGAAACACGGTCGAACACCTTTTCAGCATCCATTCCCATTAGAATAAGGTCTTTAACCCCTTAAGGACACATGACGTTCTCATACGTCTCCATGTCCGAGTCCTTAAGGACACATGACGTATGAGAACGTCATGTGCTTTACCGGCCCCCCGCAACCATCTGGAGCAGAGCCGGCGCCCGATGCCTGCTGAAATCGATCAGCAGGCATCGGGGCATATCACTCAGGGGGGTCATGATGACCCCCCTTGTCGGCGATCGCAGCGCATCGCTCGTCAATTCAGACGAGCAATGCGCTGCGATTCCGTTCCCCATCGCTCGCAGGGCGGGGATCGGAGCCGGATGTCTGCTGATTTTTATCAGCAGACATCCCGGCAGTGTGCCGGAGGAGGTCCGGAGGACCTTCTATACCGGCGATCGCTGCAGGACGCCGGTAACTACTTACCGGCGTTCTGCAGCGGTTCCGGGTCATCAGGGTCACGTGTGACCCTGTGACCCGGATGTAGATGGTGACTGGTGGTGTAGTATACACCACCAATCACCATCCATGCTGTACTGGGGGCTGGCATTGTGGCCACCCCCCTCAGTACAATTGTGATTGGATGGCCAAAGTGGCCACACCAATCACAATGTAATGGGAGGGGATGGTGGGGGCTAGGAGCACGTTGCTCCGTTCTACCCGCCATACCACAGAGATCTGGTGAGCAGGACGGAGCCCCGTGCTGCCCACCATCCCCTGAGTTAAAAAAAAGTGCCCCTTGCCCCCTTTCTGTGGCCCCTTGGCACAGAAATCCCCAGGGATAGCTTTAGATTAGGTAGGGACAGGTTAGGGTTAAAAAAAAAAAAGTTTTAAAAAAACATTTTCGGCGTACCTCAGTGGGTGTCCGTGGGTCCGTAGTACCTATAGCTGCGTGACCCCGGCCCTGCTGGGTTGCTGCGGTCTGCCGCCAGCCTTTTTTTTTTTGGCGCAGATCTTTTTTTTTTTTTCACTAAGCGTGTGTGCGGACCCTCTTAGTTATAAAAGAGCGGTCCGCCACCGTTTGTTAAAGTGGTGCCGGCGCTTTTTTGGGGGTTTTCTAGCGAGTTTTTGCATCCATAGGCGGTCCGTGCCACCAGTAGCAAGAGTGTACTGTGTGGCCGGACCTTACCTGTAAGTGCGGCGTGCCTCACCGCTGTCAGTGATTTATCACTGATCAGCGTTTTTTTTTTTGTGGTAAAGGCACCTTTTTTGGTTAACGCGTATTTTTTTTTGCACCCATAGGCGGTCCGTGCCACCAGTAGCAGGCGTGTACTGTGTGGCCGGACCTTACCTGTAAGTGCGGCGTGCCTCACCGCTGTCAGTGATTTATCACTGATCAGCGTTTTTTTTTTGTGGTAAAGGCACCTTTTTTGGTTAACGCGTATTTTTTTTTGCACCCATAGGCGGTTCGTGCCACCAGTAGCAGGCATGTACTGTGTGGATGGACCATACCTGTGTGTGCAGCCTGTCCCACCGCTGTCAGTGATTTTTCACTGATCAGCGTTTTTTTTTTTTTTGGTTCAGGCGGGTGCATTTTTTTCAGGGTAAAGCGTTTTTTTTTATTTAATTTTTCGGGGTTTTTTTTGTGTGGGGGTCTGTGTACAAGCCACCAGCCACTGTTCTGGGCTGAGTGGCCGGACCCCCCACTGACTTCTTCGCCCCCTGCCGCCACAAGCGCTAATCAGTGCGCACACCACTGATTAGATAAATGCTTTTTTTCTTGGTGCAGGTTTTTTTTTGCGCTAGAAGTCCCCCTTTTTTTTTTAAAAGTCCCCTTTTTATTTTATATTTTTTTCTGTTAGGACGTTTTCGGCGGAGGAGGCATATGACATAATTGCCTCCGACTCTGAAAGCATCTCAGAGGACGATGAAGACCCCACCTTCCTTATTTCATCGTCCTCCTTATCATCTAGTTCAGATGATGAGCCACCAAGGCGGCGAACTCGCCGCCATGCGGTGCCGCAAACCTCCTCTGCCCTTGACCCTGTGCCCCATGCTAGTATGAGTCCCCCTGGCGCTCATACTAGTGAAGCCCCCCTGCCAAGGTCACTGGTACCTCGTACCGGAGAACTTGACTGGGCTGAGCCAGCGGACCACGAGCCCGTGATTCCTGAGTTTGTTGGTGACTCAGGAATCAAAATTAACATCGCTGGGTTCACTGAAAAGGACTTTTTTGGTAATTTTTTCAGTGACGACTTTGTTAATTTGATGGTTACACAGACGAATCTGTATGCCCAACAGTTCGTCGACGCTAACCCGGGCTCACTTTTAGCTAGACCCGGTGGCTGGACTCCAGTCGATGCAGCTGAAATGAGGACCTTTTGGGGCCTCGTGCTGCATATGGGTATAGTTAAAAAAAAAACAGTGTTAGGCAATATTGGAGTGGGGACGTCTTTTACCAGACACCCCTCTACACTATTGCCATGATACGTTCCCGGTTCGAGGCCATTTGGAGATGTTTGCATTATGCTGATAATGCGGCATGTCCCCCCCGAACTGATCCCGCGTATGACCGCCTGTATAAAATCATCATCAATCACTTCGGGGCCAGATTTTGGGAGGCCTATGTCCCGGGGCGGGAAGTCTCTATTGATGAGTCGCTCATCAGCTTCAAGGGGAGACTCAGCTTTCGGCAATACATCCCGACCAAGCGGGCGCGGTATGGCATGAAGATGTATAAACTTTGCGAGAGTACCTCCGGGTACACTTGCAAGTTTATAGTGTATGAGGGACGAGATTGCCATTTTGAACCCCGAGAATGTCCCCCCACTCTGGGTGTTAGCGGGAAAATCGTTTGGGGCCTTTTGCACCCATTGCTAGATAAAGGTTACCACCTTTACGTGGATAACTTTTATACTAGTATCCCTCTTACTAGTATCCCTCTCTTTTCATCCCTCGCTGCCAGATCCACGGTCGCTTGTGGGACAGTCCGGAAGAATCAAAGAGGCCTTCCGCCCCATCATTCCCTACATGCTCCTATCCCCCGGGTGAGTCCCGTGCCTTTTCCCATGAGAACCTGTTGTTGGTCCGGTATAAGGACAAGAGGGATGTCCTTATGCTCACCACAATTCATGGGAATGGCAGCACCCCTGTCCCTGTGCGAGGTACCGTGGGACCGGTCCTCAAGCCCGATTGTATTCTGGACTACAATCGGTATATGGGGGGAGTTGATCTTTCTGATCAAGTCCTCAAGCCATATAACGCCATGCGGTATAAAAAGGTTACTGTTTGTAATAATCTCACATATGGGTGTTCCTTTCTTGTATTTTCCTCTGAATGTATGTAACTGTTAGGTCCATAACAAACATCCGCCTCAAATGCGAAGAGTTCTCGCTGAGCTCTGTCGTATTTCCAGGCGACAATTCGGAGTCACATGTTAGTTGTTCCCAGAAAAGTGAAGCAGAGCATAGGTTGAAAATTGCAATTTTCAAAAGCTACCCTTCATCCATTCCTGGAAAATAAATTTAGAAAACACCTGTGCATTAAAAATGTCCTCTTTACCCCTATACCCATTCCTCAGGGTGGGTACTTTCTGTAATGGTGTCACATGTGGGTGTTTCATTTTTGTATTTTCCTCAGAATGTATGTAACCGTCAGCTACTGATATGCCAAAGGCCACAAATACAAAGTGACCTCTATGACTTCTGAGCCTTGTTGTGCGCCCGCCCAGCACGTTACCCCATACATGGATGTATTTTTATAGTCAGGGGGAAAAGTCCTCCAAAAATTGTAACCCAATTTCTCATATTACTCCTTGTGAAAATGTTAATAATTGGGTAACCCCAGCATTTTACTGTAAAAAAAAAATCTAATTTTTCAATTTATGGCCCACTTTTCAAAAAACCTGTGAGGTGTTATTTCCCAATGTACCCTTGTTACGTTCATTGAGGGGTGTAGTTTTTAAAATGGTGTCACATGTGGTTTTTTTTTGGGCTGTTATTGCACAATGGGGGCTTTATAAATGCACATGACCCCCCGACTTCAATTACAACAAAATTTTCCCTCCTTCTATTCTGAGCATTGTAGTGCGTCCACAGAGCAATTTACATCCGCATATGGAGTATTTTTTCTCTCAGACAAAATTGTTCTACAAATTTTGGGGACCTTTTGCCCTATTACCCAATGTGAAAATGAAACATTTGGGGTAACACTATCAAAAAAGTGCAAAAAAAAATCAAATTTTTCACTTTTACGGCCCACTGTTCAAAAAACCTGTGAGGTGTAAGTACTCACTGTAACACTGTTACGTTCCCAGAGGGGTCTAGTTTCCAAAATGTAATGCCATGTGTTTTTTTTTTTTTTTACTGTCCTGGCACCTAAATGCGGCATGCCCCCAGAGCAAAATTTGTAACTCCCTCTCTTCTGAGACCTGTAGTGCGCTAGCAGAGCACTTTTCACCCCCATATGGGGTGTTTTCTGAATCGGGAGAAATTGGGCTTCAAATTTTGGGGGGTATTTTCTGCTTTAACCCTTTGTAAAAATGTAAAATTTTTGGGAAACCAAGCATTTTAGGTAAAATGTATTATTTTATTTTTACATATGCCAAAGTCGTGAAACCCCTGTGGGGTATTAAGGTTCACTTTACCCCTTGTTACATTCTCCAAGGGGTCTAGTTTCCAAAATGGTATGCCATGTGTTTTTTTTTGCTATCCTGGCACCATAGGGGCTTCCTAAATGCGGCATGCCCCCAGAGCAAAATTTGCTTCAAAAAAGCCAAATGTGACTCCTTCTCTTCTGAGACATGTAGTGCGCCAGCAGAGCAATTTTTACCCCCATATAGGGTGTTTTCTGAATCGGAAGAAATTGGGCTTCAAATTTTGGGGGGTATTTTCTGCTTTAACCCTTTGTAAAAATGTAAAATTTTTGGGAAACCTAGCATTTTAGTAAATTTTTTTTTTTTTTACATTTGCAAAAGTTGTGAAACCCCTGTTGGGTATTAAGGCTCACTTAATTCCTTGTTACGTTCCTCAAGGGGTCTAGTTTCCAAAATGGTATGGCATGTGGGGGGTTTTAGCTGTTCTGGCACCATAGGGGCTTCCTAAATGCAACCATTTCAGAAAAACTTACTCTCCAAAATCCCCTTGTTGCCCCTTCGCTTCTGAGCCCTCTACTGCGCCTGCCGATCAATTAACATAGACATATGAGGTATGTGCTTACTCGAGAGAAATTGGGCTACAAAAACAAGTAAAACTTTTCTCCTTTTACTCCTTGCAAACATTCAAAAATTGGGTCTACAAGAACATGCGAGTGTAAAAAATGAAGATTTTGAATTTTTTCCTTCACTTTGCTGCTATTCCTGTGAAACACCTAAAGGGTTAACACGCTTACTGAATATCATTTTGAATACTTTGGGGGTGTAGTTTTTATAATGGGGTCATTTATGGGGTATTTCTAATATGAAGACCCTTCAAATCCACTTCAAACCTGAATTGGCCCTTGAAAAATATTCAGTTTGAAAATTTTGTGAAAATTTGGAAAATTGCTGCTGAACTTTGAAGCCCTCTGGTGTCTTCCAAAAGTAAAAACACATCAATTTTATGATGCAATCATAAAGTAGACATATTGTATATGTGAATAAAAAAAAATTATTTTGAATATCCATTTTCCTTACAAGCAGAGAGCTTCAAAGTTAGAAAAATGCAAAATTTTCAATGTTTTCATCAAATTTTGGGATTTTTCATCAAGAAAGGATGCAAGTTACCATAAAATTTTAGCACTGTGTTAAAGTAGAATATGTCACGAAAAAACAATCTCGGAATCAGAATGATCAGTAAAAGCATTACAGAGTTATTAATGTTTAAAGTGACAGTGGTCAGATTTGCAAAAAAACGCTCTGGTCCTTAAGGTGTAAAATGGCCTGGTCCTTAAGAGGTTAAGGGAGATGTGTGCATAGTGAATTAGGGAGAGTAGACATGTAGTATTATGTTTACCTTCTCTAGAATGTACAAAGCCCACCTGCTCCGGACCAACTAGTCATGGAATAAGATGCTTCATGCGAAAAGCTAATAGTTTGGCAAACCATTTAATGTCAGAATTCAGTAGTGAAATGGGGCGATAGCTCCCACATTCCAGTTTATTCTTCCCCTCCATAGGTAGCAAAGTGATATGTGCTTCTAATGTTTGAGGGGAAGAGTGGCACCCCACAGGAAGGCATTGCATAGAGGTAAATTTGGAAAGAAGTGGTTGTTTAAGGGTTTTGTAGTATGAGATGGGAAGTACATCTGGACCAGGGCTTTTACCTGAGGGTATAGAGGCCAACACTTTGGAAACCTCATTTTCGGTAAATGGAGCAATCAGAGCATCTCTATCTTGATTGGTTAGGGAAGGAAGGGAAATAGAGTTGAGGAAACGTGAAGTGAGAATTGGGAAAGTTATAGAGTCAGTGTCACTAGCTAGAGTTCCGGAGGATGTGTTAATGTGAGACACAATGGCTTGTTCTGACCTCTTTTTAAGTAAAAAGGTGGTCAATTTGGACCCTCTGTCTCCATGTGCATGAAACTTGAAAGAACTCATTTGATAAGCCTTGGCCGTCTTAACATTGAGAAGATCTTTCAGAGAGTTACGCAGGTCATTTAAGTCAGCTTGCATAGACAACATGTCAGTCATCTTCCCTAATCTCTCCAGAGTGGCGATCTGAACTAGAAGTGAGTTAAGTTGTGAGTGTAATGGATGTATATGGGTATACTTATATATATATGTATAAAATGCCCATTTGGGATGGGGACTCCATGCTTCTGTTACTTGCTCACCCCTCCCCCATCTGCTTCTTCCCCCATCTGCTCCTTCCTGTCTCGCCCCCACCATCTTGTAAGAGGAAGTTGATGGCCATGAGGAAAATGCCCATCCCCCATGCTATTTTCTCACTCCCTATATACTAGTGATCGGGGTGACCCTTATGTTTCTAATGACTGATCAATATACTAATACTAAATTGCCATTGCTGCTGGAAAAATATATAGCAGCACAGTCAATCACATCTGAAAGCCCCCACTCGGTCCATTCTTATCAGATGGTGCCGTGACTCCTTTCCAAACCGAGAGAGGGTGAAATTGTTCCCAGGACCGCACTCGTGGGAAGACCAAGTCTGGGGGAGCGACAGCTTTAACCATCCGGAGGAATCATTGGCCGCTCAAAGGGCTTGATCAACCCTATAAAACGTGGTAAGTCTGCTGATTTTATAAATCTTTAGCGTGTTCATTGAGTGGCTCCGAGAAGCCAAACAGAGGTTCAGCAAGACCATCTAAGACAAACCCTAGCTGCAGGGTATTTTCCCGCTGTGTGATCTAGCCGCATTGGTGCTTGACTATAGCTGATTTAAAAAAATCTAAGATTATAGGCAATAGGGAGTTAATCTGCCTGAGATTTTTATGCAGTCACGTGTAAACAATAACCCTCCGGATATTCTTTGGTTCATATTGTGGATGCTTATCACAAGCGCACAAGGCCAGGCATTTCAAAACATGTGAAATGCCCTTGTCACGATGCCGGCTGGCAGGTAGTGGATCCTCTGTGCCAGAGAGGGATGGCGAGGACCGCGCTAGTGGACCGGTTCTAAGCCACTACAGGTTTTCACCAGAGCCCGCCGCAAAGCGGGATGGTCTTGCTGCGGCGGTAGTGACCAGGTCGTATCCACTAGCAACGGCTCACCTCTCTGACTGCTGAAGATAGGCGAGGTACAAGGGAGTAGGCAGAAGCAAAGTCGGACGTAGCAGAAGGTCGGGGGCAGGCGGCAAGGTTCGTAGTCAGGGGAGATAGCAGAAGTTCTGGTACACAGGCTTTAAACACACAAAACGCTTTCACTAGGCACAAGGGCAACAAGATCCGGCAAGGGAGTGCAAGGGAGGAGACCAGATATAGCCAGGGAGCAGGTGGGAGCCAATTAAGCTAATTGGGCCAGGCACCAATCATTGGTGCACTGGCCCTTTAAGTCTCAGGGAGCTGGCGCGCGCGCGCCCTAGAGAGCGGAGCCGCGCGCGCCAGCACATGACAGCAGGGGACGGGAACGGGTAAGTGACCTGGGATGCGATTCGCGAGCGGGCGCGTCCCGCTGTGCGAATCGCATCCCCAACGGCCATGACAGAGCAGCGCTCCCGGTCAGCGGGACTGACCGGGGAGCTGCAGGGAGAAAGACGCCATGAGCGCTCCGGGGAGGAGCGGGGGCCCGGAGCGCTAGGCGTAACAGTACCCCCCCCCTTAGGTCTCCCCTTCTCTTTGTCCGGTAACTGCCCCCCCTGGGATGAGGACACCGGGAAAGGATGGAGGGATTCCTCAACGGCAGGCAGAACAGCAGGAGTAGGAATGGGGAGAGAGGGCAGAGGGCGAGACCTGGCACGGGGCAGTGTGACACCAGGACGAGGGCCATGAGGGGACACAGAGGCTTGCCTGATGGGACTGGGAGGGGGGGAGAGGCATTTCCTGTGGCAGGCAGAGAGCTTAATGACCTTAGGGGGACCGGATACAGGGGGAACCACAGGGTCACGGCAGGGAGTACTGGGAACCGGTTGAAGGCAGTCCTTGGAACAAGAGGGACCCCAACTCTTGATCTCCCCAGTGGACCAATCCAGGGTTGGGGAATGGTGTTGAAGCCAGGGTAGTCCAAGGAGAACTTCAGAAGTGCAATTAGGAAGGACAAAAAATACAATTTCCTCGTGATGAGGTCCGATGCACATTAGGAGGGGCTCCGTGCGGTAACGCACGGTGCAATCCAACCTGGCTCCGTTGACCGCGGAAATGTGGAGTGGCTTGAGAAGACGGGTCACCGGAATGCGGAATTTATTCACTAAGGACTCCCGAATAAAATTCCCAGAAGCTCCAGAGTCCAGGCAGGCCACGGCTGAGAGGGGAGAGCTGGCTGAAGTAGAAATCCGAACAGGCACCGTGAGACGTGGAGAAGCCGACTTAGCATCAAGAGACGCCACACCCACGAGAGCTGGGTGCGAGCGTGCGTTTCCCAGACGTGGAGGACGGATTGGGCAATCCACCAAAAAATGTTCAGTACTGGCACAGTACAGACAAAGATTCTCTTCCTTACGGCGATTCCTCTCTTCCAGGGTCAGGCGAGACCGATCCACTTGCATGGCCTCCTCGGCGGGAGGCCTAGGCGCAGATTGCAGTGGAGACTGTGGGAGAGGTGTCCAGAGATCTAAGTCTTTTTCCTGGCGGAGCTCTTGATGCCTCTCAGAAAAACGCATGTCAATGCGAGTGGCTAGATGAATGAGTTCATGCAGGTTAGCAGGAGTCTCTCGTGCGGCCAGAACATCTTTAATGTTGCTGGATAGGCCTTTTTTAAAGGTCGCGCAGAGAGCCTCATTATTCCAGGATAGTTCAGAAGCAAGAGTACGGAATTGTATGGCGTACTCGCCAACGGAGGAATTACCCTGGACCAGGTTCAGCAGGGCAGTCTCAGCAGAAGAGGCTCGGGCAGGTTCCTCAAAGACACTTCGAATTTCCGAGAAGAAGGAGTGTACAGAGGCAGTGACGGGGTCATTGCGGTCCCAGAGCGGTGTGGCCCATGACAGGGCTTTTCCAGACAGAAGGCTGACTACGAAAGCCACCTTAGACCTTTCAGTAGGAAACTGGTCCGACATCATCTCCAAGTGCAGGGAACATTGCGAAAGAAAGCCACGGCAAAACTTAGAGTCCCCATTAAATTTGTCCGGCAAGGACAGGCGGAGGCTAGGAGTGGCCACTCGCTGCGGAAGGGGTGCAGGAGCTGGCGGAGGAGATGGTTGTTGCTGCTGTAGCTGTGACTGTACTTGCTGTAGTTGTGACTGGAGTTGCTGTGTCATGGTGGTCAAGTACGACAGCTGGTGATCTTGTTGGGCGATCTGACGAGCTTGCTGGGCGACCAGCGTAGGGAGGTCAGCGACAACTGGCAGAGGAACTTCAGCGGGATCCATGGCCGGATCTACTGTCACGATGCCGGCTGGCAGGTAGTGGATCCTCTGTGCCAGAGAGGGATGGCGAGGACCGCGCTAGTGGACCGGTTCTAAGCCACTACAGGTTTTCACCAGAGCCCGCCGCAAAGCGGGATGGTCTTGCTGCGGCGGTAGTGACCAGGTCGTATCCACTAGCAACGGCTCACCTCTCTGACTGCTGAAGATAGGCGAGGTACAAGGGAGTAGGCAGAAGCAAAGTCGGACGTAGCAGAAGGTCGGGGGCAGGCGGCAAGGTTCGTAGTCAGGGGATATAGCAGAAGTTCTGGTACACAGGCTTTAAACACACAAAACGCTTTCACTAGGCACAAGGGCAACAAGATCCGGCAAGGGAGTGCAAGGGAGGAGACCAGATATAGCCAGGGAGCAGGTGGGAGCCAATTAAGCTAATTGGGCCAGGCACCAATCATTGGTGCACTGGCCCTTTAAGTCTCAGGGAGCTGGCGCGCGCGCGCCCTAGAGAGCGGAGCCGCGCGCGCCAGCACATGACAGCAGGGGACGGGAACGGGTAAGTGACCTGGGATGCGATTCGCGAGCGGGCGCGTCCCGCTGTGCGAATCGCATCCCCAACGGCCATGACAGAGCAGCGCTCCCGGTCAGCGGGACTGACCGGGGAGCTGCAGGGAGAAAGACGCCGTGAGCGCTCCGGGGAGGAGCGGGGGCCCGGAGCGCTAGGCGTAACAGCCCTGTTTAATAAGTTTCTTCTGTGGTTTTTATTAATGGTAGGGAAAATCTGACATGACATTCTAGAATACAGAGAATGCTTTGAAAGGATTTTAATTTAGATTTTTGACATTTAAAAAGAAAGTGCTGTAGATTTTTGGAGATTTTTATTATTATTATCTCTGATAATTAGGAGGGTATCTGATAACATTTCTACATCTGTTGTACTCCTGATAACTGAATTTAGAGAGAGATGTGTTGTATCACTCGGAGTAACCGTATCAGATGACAACGGTGTACTGGCTGAGGGAACATGCCAGCCAGTAACAGTATCAAGGCATAACTATTGTGTAAAGTACTGCTGTCAGTCAGTCCAGTATCCTCTCTATTGTATGCTTGATAACTTTTTAGCGGCCTGCTGATTAAATATATCAGTTCCGTGTACCAGAGATTAGCATCAGGAGGCAAACTTTGGTTGACAAATGCACACTCTTGTGTTAGTGCTGGATACCAATTTGTGTACAGCCAGTCCACTGAGAGATTTTGCTAATAGGGTAATTTGCAACTCTCACTCAACCCGAGACTTAAAAGGCTTTAAAACTGTTCAATTCCTGCACTGGTTAACTTTAAAGGGTAAAATATGAGCAGTTTGCAAGCTCCCTTCCTGCCTGGGTGTGAGGAGCCACATGACAATGATGATGATCCCAGCTGTTGGTTGTGTCCCCATTGTGGTCAGCAAAACCTGCCCTCAGTAGAAGACTGTGTTTCCTGTTGCCAAGCCTGGCCTGTAAATGCTCCACCATGTACTGCCACAGCACGTCCATATACTGGAAAAATGGAAACCCCCCCCAAAAAAAAAAATGCACCCACCCCACTGTATTCTATTCAACCTCCGTCTAATGGTGGCCATGTTACTACAGTAATTTCCTGTACTGGCAGCCATCTTGGAGGCCTAGGAAGTGTGGCAAAATCCATTTCTTGTACTGTCAGCCATCTTGGTTCACCCAATCTACTTACTCAGTGTAATGAGCCCTCATGCAGTACACCCAAACAGAACTTGCCAGTTGCTGGAAGGTTTCCAAATGGAACTTCCTCTAGCAGTCATCCGGGTGCTGAAGCACTTGATCTCTTTCCAGGTATGACTCAGTATAGGAGTTACTTTGTAAGTAATAACCAGATCACTGGCCTATACCCAAATCAAACCCACATACTCCCGGATCAGCCCTCACCGGAAAGCTCTGTATTTCATTCTGCTAATAATTGCTGGGCCTCACCAAGAAGTCAGACCTCTGTACCCAGTGAAGACAGTCCTCCAGCCAAAGATGAACCCCATGCACAGTTTCACTCTCCTACCAGTGATAATCATCATCATCAGTCTCCAATCACTGATTATCATCATCATCATCAGTCCCCAGGAAAGATATCTCTTTCACCTGTTAATACAATCACACCTACTGTGGTGCAATTTCATGTGCCTCCCAATACCTCCAACAGTAACATGTACCAAACCATTAGATCAAGTATGGTGTCTGAATTCTTTCAACCGGCCCTTGGAATAAACATCTGGAATAACACCCTACTCCGAATTGGCATGGGTTCCATGGAAACCCAGCGAGTGCAGGCTATAGTTAACCCTGCAAATCCATATCTTCAGCATAATTATGGCCTTGCAGCTGCCTTAGTGCATGCAGGGGGGACTAGTATACAGCATGACTATGATCTGTTGGTACTACAACAAGGGCCCATTTCAACCTCCCAACTGGCCATTACAGGCTCTGGGACACTGCCTTGCAACATGATAATACATGTTGTTGGTCCCAGTTATTCCTCTGCCCAACATGATGCCTGCATCAGGCAGCTTCAGTCCACAATACACCACATTCTTGATCTAGCTGGAGAGAAGGAAATTTCCTCTCTGGCCATTCCATCCATCAGTTCTGGACTCTTTGGATTTCTTCCTAATATCTGTGCCAATGCAATAGTGTCAGTATTGAGAATCACAAGCCAATACCAACATTGCAAGAAATCAGGCTTATCTATAAAACATACAAAACAGTTCAAGCTCTGGTGGATGCTGTCAACTTGCTCAAGAAACCAAACCACTTGGGTAAACACCCAATGCCACATGATGATTCAGATAACCTACAACATGGATTACCCAGATCCACACCATCTAAACTTTTGCCCATACAGCCTGATGATTCCAGAGATGCATAGTTTTGGTGAATCCAGTCCACCGTAAACTATGTCAATACCACTTACCTATGGTGGTATTAAAGGGTCTGAAAAATCTCTTTCATAAACTCTTTATAAATATGTTCCGTTTACCTCGGGGGAAGTAAATAATCTTGTAGCCCAACTACCTGACCGAGAGAAAGAGCCAATGCCTTCCTACAGAAGAATCAAGCAAATCCAATAAACCTATTCATCAGTATGGAAGGATTTATATAATCTAGTCTCTGTCAGAACCGGAAACGTCTCCTGGCCTATCATTCCCGCCAGCCTTGATAGCTCTGCTATTGTGGACAAGGAGACATAGACTTCTGGAATAAAATTCTGCCGACAACTACAAGCCTGGGTCGGAGACAGACTGGCTTCAAGCTCTCAATTTCTCTGATGCCTCTCAGGAACCTACGGAATCAGCTGAAAAGTTTTTCTCCAGACTACTTAATCTGTTCCAGGATCAAGGTTATGACCTAGGAAGCAACTTCCATAAGACATTCTTCATTAGCACCTTTGTTACTGGCCTCCATGATGCTACCAAGAAAAGGCTTATGGACACGGGGCCTGAATATGTGACACTTGAACCAAAGCAGCTTTTACTTATTGTCAGAGCTATTGAAAAGCAAACTGATGTGGCACCTACTAAAAAGAGCTCCGATGTGTCAATTTGTCAAGATGCACTGATGATGCTTAATGCTTCAGCACAATACCCGGTTCAGAATTATGTCCCTCAGTTCCAAACTGTTCCTGCTCGGTACCGTGCTCTGAATTATCCCCCTTGAAGATCACCCGTCAGAACTATCATCTGCTACAGATGTGGTAAATCGGACATGTCCAGCAACACTGTAGATCCAAACCTCTTCCTTCCGACTACTGAATGAATTCAGCCACTTTAAGGCCAATGATGTCACAAAACGGTCATAATATGGACCAACAACAATCTGGACCTCTCTCTGGACACCCAAACCACTCTAGGATGAATCAACAATGAAGACCCGACAACACAATAACTCAAGAGAATCCAGCTAATCATGTTTCATATAGAAATTTGCAAAAATCCGGATCTGGGATTTACTCCTGAAACCCGGAGCCACCAATAAATATAAGGATTATGGGATGCACCTTGAATTATCCTAACCACATACACCTGAAGAACTTTGTGTCCTGCAAGCCTCTACACTGATGGGCATGAGCATCCCAACCCGATGTCTATCTACAACAAATTCCTGACTGTGTCTGGTCCAAAGGCCCAGATGATGTTGGACTCTTACCTGGAGCCAAGATACTTAGAGTACCCCAGTATCCCAGCAACTCTTCTCAAGAATGGAGCCTTAATCAAATGTGTTTCCCCAGCAAACACTCCTTTGTTTCCAGTAAAGAAGAAGACATTAAAAGGACAACCTGAGAAGTTCTGCATGGTACATGACCTTCGTGCCATTAATGCTCGAGCCATAGTTCTGGATAGTCCCATTGTTCTGAACCCACATACTCTGCTCAGCTCGATTCCACCAGATGCCAAGTTTTTTACTGCTCTGGACTTAGCCAATACTTTCTTCAGCGTTCCTTTGCATCCAGATTGCCAAAACCTCTTTGCCTTTACTCACCAAGGAGGACAATACACCTGGACACGCTTGCCACAGGGAGCTCAAAACTCCCCTAATCACTTTCTCAAGCCTTATCACCTGTCCGCATCCATGGTTATGTTCCCATCCTAATGTGACCTTACTTCAATATGTGGATGACCTTCCACTCTGTGCCACATCGCAAGTTGAGTGTGCCACCACTTCGGTTGATCTGCTATTTTTCTTTCTTCAATCAACTGCATGGTGTCCCTTGAAAAAGTTCAGAGGGCACAACAAAAAGTTGTCTTCCTAGTACATTGTATCTCTCAGGGTGCTAAACACCTCACGGAAGACAGGAAGCAAGTTGTACAAGAGATTCCTGTACCTACAACTGTCAAGCAACTATAGACCTTTCTTAGTATGATCACTTACTGCCAACAATGGATTCCTGCTGCCTCAGCACTGATGCAACCTCTGTATGATGCCATTCATTCCAGCTATGACACAGAAACAACCACTTTCATGGGAAGCCATACAATGTTTGAACCGCCTAAAAGACCTTATGTCCGCACCTGCACTTGACATCCCGAACTATGAACTACCCTTTTATCTGTTTCTCTCTGAAACAAAGGGCCATGCCTCTGGAGTCCTTGCACAAAAACATGGAGACAAATTGAGACCTTTGGGATACTACTCATGCAGACTAGATTCTGTTGCATGAACTGCACCCACGTGACTTTGAACTATCATAGCTGCTAAAGACCTTTTGGACAAGACTTTGGATATCATTCTTGGACATTCTATTATTATCCTCACTTCATATGATCTGAAAGTTATTTTGACTCAATGCCAAAGAAATCCCATTTCTCTACAAAGACAAGTGAGCATTCAATGCTCTCTCTCCTACTTCCAGATAAAGTCACTCTTCAAAGATGCGCAGTCCTTAATCCATCCTCTGCTTCCTCTCTCGAGAGAGAGGGGGAATGATGAAGAAAAACAAACAAAATTATGGAGACCTCGGTGACCCTAAGCACAATTGTTTAGAGGTTATGGAAATGGAGACATCACATCTACAAACGGTCCAAGAAACACCATTGGAGAATACAACCTTTACTCTCTACAGAGATGGATCCAGATATGCTGATGAAAGTGGCAACTTCCACACAGGATACTCAGTGGTTAGCCCATTCGAAGTTCTGCGAGCAAGACTACTCCCTTCCAGTGTTTCAGCACAAGAGATGGAACTCATTGCCTTAGCTGAAGCTGGAAGGACAAACCGCCAACATCTACACAGACTCTGCCTATAAGCATGGAGTGGTGCAGGCCTTTTGATTAAAATGGTCCTTGAGGGTGTACATGACTGCAAGTGGAGCCCCTATGAAGAACTTTGAAGCTGTCAGGACCCTAATTGAAGTCTTAAAATTGACTGAACAAGTGGCAATCATCAAAATCAAAGCGCACGGAAGATTGGACTCTGAAGAAGCCGAAGGAAATTTCAATGCAGACCAAGCAGCTAAAGAAACTGCAATAATGCCCCTTGGTCGAGAGGAATCAGGGGTATACGTGGTGACAAGAAGACAGTAGAAAGGATCAGAAGAACCAGAAGAGGAAAAGGAAAACCTCGGACTCAAGACACTGAAAGAGTTCCAGACTCAAGCCTTGGACAAGGAAAAGAGAATATGGGAGAAAAGAAGGAGCTGAACTAAATGAATCGGACGGCCTATGGAGAAAAGCAAACAGAGTTTGCCTTCCTCAAGCTCTTTACCCGGGGGTGACTTAATGGGCTCATGAAGTCACCCACAGAGGAAAAAACCAAATGATCACTTCTATCAACAAAATCTACCTTGCACCAGAAATAACACCACCAGTTGAACAATATGTCAAGGGATGTGACATGTGAAACACCTGTAACCCTGGAAGAACAGAGGTTACTCCGAAGAAACACTTGGCCAAACCTTGCTACCCATTTCAGAGAATCCAGATTGACCACATGCAATTGCTCAAAATTGGAAAGTTGAGTACATGCTAGTAGCAGTGGATATGTTCTCAGGATGGCCAGGAGTCTACCCAGTCACTAATATTACAGAAAAGACTACTGTAAAGAAACTACTAACAGAACTGGTATGCAGATTTGGAGTCCCTGAAGTAATTGAAAGCGGCCAAGGATCAGCTGTCATTGCGGATATTACAAGAGAACTTTGAAAAAAAGTTGGGAGCAGACCTCGGACTCCATACTCCATATCATCCCGGAGCAGTGGGAAAGTTGAAAGACTGAATGGCACCATAAAGAACAAAATCGTAAAAGCCAGGAAATAACTGTCTCTTCCATGACCAGAAGTTCTGCCCATAGCTCTGTATTCTGTTAAAAACACGCCCTGACAGCCAACAGGCCTAACCCCATATGAGACACTCTTGGAGGGGGGGTCCCTAAGCTAGGATGTTACTACCCACAGTACCCTCAGTGCAGGAAATGATAGTTTGGTAAAGTTTGTTATTGCATTGTGTAATGAGCAGAAAGTAACACATGTTGCATTTTTATTCTTCCATTCCTGATCCGAACACTGAACCAGGAAGAAAGTCACAATCTGCAGAGTTTGTCCTCGTGAAGAGATACGTGAGGGGGCCGCTGGAACCTAGATTTGAAGGTCTTTGTTATTACTGACATCTCTGACTTCGGTGAAACTGGAAGGAGAATCAACATGGATACTTCTCACACTGCAAGAGGGTTCCTACATACTGATACATATCCTTTTTTGTATAAGTGGAGTACAAACCCAGCAACCCAATCCGACTCCACTCCACTACTAGGCTGACTTGACAATGACCCAAGAGTTGTATCCCACGTTTTGATAACTCTTCCAGTGCCCAAGTGACTATCTTTAAATTTGACTACTGTGACATAGTGAATTGTCCCGAGGTGCCAAAACAATGTCTTATGTATGGGGAGGACAATTCAATATATACATGTGTAATGGATGAAAACTGGGGGAACAACTGTGACTATTGGAGAACGGTGGGATGGAACACAGGGACTGACTGAGACTATAGACCACTGAGAGAAGAAAAGACAATACTGACAAATCTCTATTACAGAGAATGACAATTGGATGTTGTGTAGTCCCCTGTGTAAAGAAAACAATAATCTTCACTGTAGAGGCCACGTTTCAAACAGGGACAATGTATGTGGCTATTGAACCTACTATTTCAGCTTATCTGAGCCTAATTGATACATCAGACCCAAGCATTACCGAGAGAATCCCCCCCCCCCCATGAGAACAACCATCCTGTATGCCAATGGTGCAAGTGCAAACCCAGCAGAGTAGGGTGAACATAGAAGTCCCAGGTAAAGGACAAGTCTGAGTACAAAGGGCGCGGTTCACCAGGAAGAATCCCATACCATTTTTTTTTCTCCGCCTGAACCTGGGACTATTAGGCAGAACGCACCATAGAGAGAGATGTCGTGTACGGTAACATATCTTTTAGGGGGGGGAATTGATAGGGATGACCCTTATGTTTCTAATGACTGATCAATATACTAATACTAAAATGCCATTGCTGCTGGAAAAATATGTTACCTACCCTTTAACCCATATACATCAGAATGCAATCTGCTCGTGACTCTGAATAAAAGCCTTGAAATGACTCCATGCGGGAGTAGAAAGACCAAACATTTGACGAACAGAGAACTTCTGCCAAGAAACTAATGGACACTAGATATGCTAATATATACGGACACAATAATCGAACAACCAATCAAAATTTAACATGCTAATTGTGATGTCATAATTAACCTTCCTTCTTTGTACAATGTAAAAACCAAATCTACTTCCTGTAATAAACCAGAACTCTTTTGGGAACGGCTGACTTTCCTGCTAAGAAAAAGTGTATACCAACATCCTCTGTGTGGTGTATATATGGACACTTAGCAAAATATATAGCAGCACAGTCAATCACATTTGAAAGCCACTCGGTCCATCCTTATCACAAGAACATCCCACTAGTGAAAGTGGGAACTTATGCTAAGTACAGAGGTTATGTAACCCAGTGGACAGCCTAATAAAACACAGAAGCATTTGAAACTGACAATGGCTCTGATTGATTTACTTTGGTATATGTGAGGGGGGAAACTTCAAGATGGGTGGTGACCATGGTGGCCAATTTGAAGTCGGCCATTTAGAATCCAAATTTAGTTTTTTCAATAGGAAGAGGGTCATGTGACACATCAAACTTATTGGGAATTTCACAAGAAAAACAATGATGTGCTTGATTTTAATGTAACTTTATTCTTTCTGACCACTTATAAAATGTGTTCAATGTGTTGCCCATTGTGTTGGATTGTCAATGCAACCCTCTTCTCCCACTCTTCACACACTGATAGCAACACCGCATGAGAAATGCTAGCACAGGCTTCCAGTATCCGTAGTTTCAGGTGCTGCACATCTCATATCTTCACAGCATAGACAATTGCCTTCAGATGACCCCAAAGATAAAAGTCTAAGGGGGTCAGATCGGGAGACCTTGGGGGCCATTCAACTGGCCCACGACGACCAATCCACTTTCCAGGAAACTGTTCATCTAGGAATGCTCGGACCTGACACCCATAATGTGGTGGTGCACCCTCTTGCTGGAAAAACTCAGGGAGCGTGCCAGCTTCAGTGCATAAAGAGGGAAACACATCATCATGTAGCAATTTCGCATATCAAGTGGCCTTGAGGTTTCCATTGATGAACAATGGCCCCACTATCTTTGTACCCCATATACCACACCATACCATCAATTTTTGTGTTCCAACAGTCTTGGATCTATCCAATGTGGGTTAGTGTCAGACCAATAGCGGTGTTTTTGTTTGTTAACTTCACCATTCACATAAAAGTTTGCCTCATCATTGAACAAAATCTTCTGCATAAACTGAGGGTCCTGTTCCAATTTTAGTTTTGCCCATTCTGCAGCACCTGAAACTACGGATACTGGAAGCCTGTGCTAGCATTTCTCCTGCGGTGTTGCTATCAGTGTGTGAAGAGTGTGGAGAAGAGGGTTGCATTGACAATCCAACACAATGGGCAGCACATTGAACACATTTTATAAGTGGTCAGAAATTTGTAAATAACTCATGAAAGAATAAAGTAACGTTAAAACCAAGCACATCATTGTTTTTCTTGTGAAATTCCCAATAAGTTTGATGTGTCACATGACCCTCTTCCTATTGAAAAACAAAAGTTTCCCCCCTCACATATACTAATGTGCCACAAACAGGAAGTTAATATCACCAACCATTCCCATTTTATTAAGGTGTATCCATATAAATGGCCCACCCTGTATATTCTCTGATAACTGTTAAATCTATGTCTGTACATAACCATGGTTGTTCCAAAGGGAAAGATAATCACAACGGATTGTTAGGATGTGACGTTGTATGAGGAGAATCAGTGGGTGAACATGTACAAATAGTGGGGTGAAGTATTTCAGTGGGTGATAATGTTATAAAGAAAAAGAATACTTGGTGTAAGATTATAGAAAGGATAGACCTAGCTAATGGGATGAGTAAATGGTAACTTTCGTAAAGTATGGGATATTTGGGGACATGAAGCTTAGAATCTGATTAGAAGGGAATTGAACTGTAGAATGCACATTAGTCAAGACACGTCTGCCCATACACACTTCCATTACCGAACCTACAAAGGAACCCAAACCACAATCTAGAAGTAAATGTGCAGCCCCTGATGGGAGCCTTACCCCATGTGTATGTATATTGATGCTATAGGAGTCCCAAGTGGGGTCCCAGATGAGTTTAAAGCTATAGGTCAAGTAAAAAGCTGGAGTTGAGTCAATAATATCCCAGATTTCCATGAGCAAAATTAACAATATCTATTATAACCAAAAGAGATTAATACATTTCTTTGAAAAGGCTCTTAAAGGTCAGGCCGAACAACTAAGAGCCACATCCGCTATAACATTCCAAAATGGTACGGCATTAGATATGATGTATGGTGTAAGAGGAAAAAGGGGAGTAAGTAAAATGTTTGGGGAGACCTGTTGCATATCTATATCTCAGCCAATACAGGACCAGTAAAATAACCATACTTATAATTCTAATAATCTTGCTTTGTTGTGTGTTGTGTTTTGCTTTGTCTAAAGAAGAAGTGTGAGACGACTGTCGAGAATGCCACGCCAGTGATGACAAATGTAGACTTTGAGATTACAGATGAAGCCTATACCCCCATTACAAAGCTTAAATGCCATCTATAACACCAGTAAACCTTAGGGACAGCATCTGACTCCATATGTGTAAAGTCTGAGGCTAAGGGGGTCCATGGACAAGCCATGGGTCGTCTAAAGTACAGTGAACTGTTCAAGAAAACACATTGGGGCAGATGAGTTAGGATGACGGAAGTTAGGGAAAGGTTAAATGGTCATTTATATATATATAAGTATATGGGTATACTTATATATATATATACATATATATATCTCTCTAAAATGCCCAGTTGAGATGGGGACTCCATGCTTCTCTGTTACTTGCTCACCCCTCCCCCAACTGCTCCTTCCCCCATCTGCTCCTTCCTGTCTCGCTCCCACTATCGTGTAAGAGGAAGTTGATGGTCATGAGGACAATGCCCATGCTATTTGCTCACTCCCTATATGCTAGAACATCCCACTAGTGAGGGTGGGAACTTATGCTAAGTACAGAGGTTATATAACCCAGTGGACAGCCTAATAAAACACAGAAGCATTTGAAACTGACAATGGCTCAGTTCGACATACTTTGGTATACTTCGGTATATAGATTGTGTATACGGATTTGGCCGGGAGTAAGATAGTTACAAGAGCGCTGATAAATTCCATGTCATGAGGAACGTTGTTTTTTCAACCTAGATCCCAGGGCAATAAATTCACCCCTTATGAAGGCTTTGTGAGCCTCCCAGACAATTGGACAGGAGACTTCGAAAGACTTGTTTCAAGTGAAATAATCTCTCAACAGTTGATTGAGAACTATTAAGAGAATCGAGTGGGGGAGCGAGTGCCTGTCAAGTAGTAACTGAGCAGTGGTAGAGAGGGGTGAGGGGAGGGAGGGGAAAGTGGGTAGGGCAGGATGTTGAGGGCCCAGTGGGCGGCTAGGAGTGGGGGTCTCCTTAATAAAAGGAGTGTAGTACAAATGAAGTAATAGTCCTTCAGTCAATGGAAGAATTAGGGTGTCTGAGGAGGAGGTGTTGGAATACTAGTGGAGAAGACCAGTGGTCTAGTGAAACCCCTAACAGGAGGTGAAGTATTTGAGGTAGTGGGTGTAAAGAAACCCCTCAGTTCACATCCGGGGCTGTTGGCAGGGTGAGGGGGTATATAACTGTAACTAGAAAAACAAAGATGTGTGAGATGTACTCAATCTGTTGTGGTGACTGAGAACCTTAGTCTGGGTATAATCTCCTGTATACCCGATTAAACATAAATATGTAAAAATAATGGGGAGTGACTGGTTCTCAAGGTCTTGGGTGGTAATCAATAGTATGATGGTTATAAGTGATGTGGTATTGTCTGTGAATATGTAATGGTGGTGGTGGTGATTAATGTATATAATGATAAGTGTTCTGAATTTTGTAGAATGTGGTAGGTTGAAGAAATGGATGAAAAAGAGAGAAGAAGAAGAGAGGAAAAAGTAGAAGAGAGAAGCAGGAAAAAAATTTAGAAAATGATGAGGAAAAGGTGGGAGACAATGGGAAAAAATATAAAAAATAGAGAATAAGCTCTTACTTGGATAGGTTAAAAGCATAGTTTATTTGTAATAGAATAGGTAAATATAAAAATGGAAAAAACGTCCCTTGAGAAAGTCCAGGCTGACGAAACGTACGTTGGGGCGGTGGTGACAGGTCTCTATCATGGGTAAGTGAATACCAGCTTTTTCAGTGCTATTATTTTATGCACCGTTAGGGTCCATTCCAGTTATCCTGAGTGGGTAACTGGACATCACATCAGTAGAGGTTATATGCCCCTTCCCTTGTCCTATCGGACATTACTATTGGACACTCAATACTGCTGCTGTAGATCTCACTGCATATACACTATATATGAGCACGGTTACATTTATTATACCTGTCTTACCACCTTCTTTTCGGATTAGTTATCTGTCTACAACCATTGACCTTGTATTATGACAATATTTAGCAGTCATATTTGTGATTGTGATTTTAAAGAGTGTTAATAAAATTATTCTAGTTTTATCAGTAGCTATGGCTCTAGTGTTTCTTTATAAGTATACAAAATTTATTTTTAGAGCTATACTGTAGCATTGGTTCATAGACCCGCAGCGAGTTCCAAATATGGTTTATATACCAGTAGTCTCTATGTATGCTATACTACAACGCTGCTATTTTTTGTTGCTAATGTTAAATGTAGCAGACAAGGAATGCATCTTAAATACTGTGATAACCGGAGACGTCATATGAAGATGTATAGAAAATATGGAGCTGGGAGAATGGGTAAACCCGAAATGGAGTATACACATAAGTACACATTGAATTATGCATTGACTACATCTCATTCAATAAAAAATAGTTAATAAATATAACTTAAGTCATGCCTATAATTAATTCCAGACGGGAAGCGCGTATCTAAACACAGTATCCAAAAGGCCTCCCGTCTGAACACAGCTCTGCTCCAATCCCCGCCTCTCTTGGGCGGGCGCACTCTTTCTATACCTGTCACTGAAATATTCGGAACAATACCTGTGTGATGATCGATAATATGTTTGGTGAAACCTGACACAGACCTACTACCAGTTTTATTGCTGTCAGGTATGTATAGATGTTCTTTGATCCTAACTATGGGCCTCAGAGGCGGAGGAAATTTTTCTTTATGTAGCTTAGGCAACGCATGGAACACCGGACACTTTACAAAAGGAGGTAAAAGATAATCTGATTGTCTCTTGGTAATGATGGACAATGCTACACCTTCTTCTACCAGCCGTGATAGTTTATTCTTAATGGTATCAGTTGGATCGTGCGTTAAACATCGATAAGTATGTGTGTCATTTAGCATGTCCAGCACCAACTTATTATAAAGTGAAGAATCTAGCACTGCAACAGAGCCTCCTTTGTCAGATTGACGTATAGTAAGTGATTTGTTATTGGATAATTCCTTTAGGGCTTGACGTTGCTGAAAGGTAAGATTGTGATGTTTAATAGTGGATGTTTGTTGATACAATTTCTTCAGATCTTCTTCTACTCTAGTTTGGAAAATGTCCATGCCCTCCGACCGTGATTGGATCGGGTAGAAATCAGGATTTTTGGTTGAAAAAGAACTAAATGTATTTTCAATGGTATTGATACATGAACTTGCTTCCGATTGTAGGTCTGTAAGGATTTGTGTATTCAAATGTTCCCCAAAATCCCTATATAGGGGTAAACCTTTTTGTCCTACAGTACTTAAAGGATCTGGGGTTTCCAAGTTGTCTAATACTTCAGTCGTATCCTCTACAAAAAAAAAAAATTTTCACCGTAAGGAGACGTACAAACTTGTTGACGTCCAACAATGTGCCATATAAATCGAAGTTGCATGATGGCACAAAACTTAACTTTTCCTTGTTGGAGCAGGCGGTCAAACATTAGGAGTGTTGGGCTGTCGGGCTGTCGGGCTGTCGCAAATCAAGCGCCTCACTGGCATGTTGTTTCGCCGCTGGATATCTGACAAGTGTGCCATGGCCGTGTAGGAACACCTGAAATGGCCACACACCTTCCTGGACTGCTTCAGGACATCCTGTAAGTCTGGGTACTTGAGCACAAAGCGTTGTACAATCAGATTACACACATCTGCCATGCACGGCACATGTGTCAACTTGCCCAACCTCAATGCTGCCAACAAATTTGTTCCGTTGTCACAAACCACCTTGCCGATCTTGGTGCGGAGTCAGCCACTGGTCCACCTGTGCGTTCAGGGCCGACAGGAGCGCTGGTGCGGTGTGATTCTCCGCTTTGAGGCAAGTCAACCCCAAGATGGCGTGACACTGCCGTATCCGGGATGTGGAATAGCACCTGGGGAGCTGGGGGGGTGCCGGTGATGTGGAGCAAGACGCAGCAGTGGAAGAGGACTCGGCCGAGGAGGTTATAGAAGAGGATGGAGTAGGAAGAGTAGAGGAGGTGGCAGCAGGCCTGCCTGCAAGTCGTGGCGGTGTCACCAACTCCTCTGCAGAGCCACGCATTCCATGCTTGGCAGCCGTCGCCAGGTTTACCCAATGTGCAGTGTAGGTGATATACCTGCCCTGACCATATTTTGCAGACCAGGTATCAGTGGTCAGATGGACCCTTGCCCCTACACTGTGTGCCAGACATGCCATGCCTTTTGCACAATGGAGTAAAGGTTAGGCCGGGTACCTTCCCCTGCGGTGTCCCAATGGCTACAAATTTTTTAAAGGCCTCAGACTCCACCAGCTTGTATGGTAAAAGCTGGCGGGCTAGCAGTTCCGACAAGCCAGCTGTCAGATGCCGGGCTAGGGATTGACTTTGAAACATTGGCTTCTTGTGCTCAAACATCTCCTTGACAGACACCTGACTGTGGGCAGATGAGCAGGAACTGCTCAAGGCGAGAGACGGAGAGGCGGAAGGTTGAGAGGGGGCAAGGAGGGCAGCAGTGGTTGACCTGGCTGAAGATGCTGGAACAGGAGGAGGATGGCGACTTTGACTTTGTGTGCTGCTTGTACTGAAGTGTTGATCCCATAGGCGTTTGTGATGTGACATCATGTGCCTTCGCAAAGCAGTTGTGCCTAGGTGGGTGTTGGACTTCCCACGACTCAGTTTCTTCTGGCACAGGTGTCAAATGGCCTCGCTGTTGTCAGAGGCAGACACACAAAAAAATGCCACACTGAGCTCTGCGATGACGGCATTCTGGTGGTGGCAACAGCATGCGTTGATTGGCGTCCCGTCTTGCTGACCCCGGGTGCCGATGCATGCTGTCTGACTGTGCCACTAGCTCCTTGCGACGACCTCCCCCTGCTTCCAATTCGTCTCCTCCTCCTCTCTGTCTCCCCATCTGAACTTTCCCCCTCTTCTTCTCTTCTAGCGGGCACCCACGTGGCATCCACGGACACATCGTCATCATCAACAGCTTCACCGCTATCTGACACCTCAAGAAAGAAAGCAGAAACGGGTACAACATCATCATCACACCGTACGTCCATGTTTGTAATGCTGCCTGACTGAGACATATCCCTGTTAATTACATTATCTGGCAATAATGGTTGCGCATCACTCATGTCTTCAAACTGATGTGTAAATAACTCCTCTGACGGATCAAGTAAAGCTGCTGTGGTGCTAGTGTTGGTAATGGCGGCAGGCGGGCAAGTGGTGGCATGAGAGGTGCCCGAAGCTAAGCTAGAGGAGGAGAATGATGGTGCGTCAAAGTTCCGAGCGGAAGCTGTAGTAGATTGGGTGTCTTGTGATAGCCAGTCAACTAATTCCTCCGAACTTTGGGGGTTCAGGGTACGTGGCCTCTGAACACTGGCCATACTAGGGCCAAAGGGAATCCCAGCACCACGACGGCCCCTGCGGGGTGGCCTTCCTCTGCCTGTCATTTTTTTGGATTCATTTGCACAAGTGTCACACCAAATGTGGTTTGGACAAGGGTGATAGAATTTGCCCTGCAGGCAAAAAAACTGGCAACTGTGACGTGAACTGACAGTGACTGGTTTTATTTAACAGCCAAAAAAGGTATTTTTTTTTCTTTAATTTGCACAACTTTCACACCAAATGTGATTTGCACTAGGGTGACACAATTTGCTCTGCAGTTAAAAAAAATGGCAACTGTGACGTGAACTGACAGTGACTGGTTTTATTTAAAGGGTAGCTCCCACCATCACTTTTTTTCTCTGTTCTGTCCCTGCCTGTCCCTAACCCCCTCCCTGCCTTTCATTTTTTTTTTTACATATTAAAAATGCCTTTTGTCTGCCTGGCAGTGTGCTCACTACCAGGCAGACTTCCCCAGCAGGCGCGACGTCACTGATGCCTGCTGGGGCCGACACTTCTGCATGTAGTTCACCTATACAGGGTGCCTCCAGCTGTTTCCCCACTGCAACTCCCAGCTTGCCCTGACATCTATTGGCTGTCAGGGCATGCTGGGAGTTGTAGTGGGGAAACAACTGGAGGCACCCTGTATAGGTGAACACCGTATCTGTAATGGACGCACATACCCCCCCCCCCCCCCCTGGCTCCGTCGTGCCGCTCAACCCACTCCCCGGCAGAAGAACAGTGACAGCAGCCCGCAGCCCACAAACCCCCCCGGCAAAAGAACAGTGACAGCAGCCCGCAAACCCCCCCCGCCTCGTCGTGCCGCTCAACTCACTCCCCCTCCCCACCCCCCTTAGTTCACCTATTCAGTGTCCCTCCAGCTGTTTCCCCACTACAACTCCAAGCTTTCCCTGACATCTATTGGCTGTCAGGGCATGCTGGGAGTTGTAGTGGGGAAACTGGAGGCATACTGTATAGGTGAACACTCAAAACCCCCCCCCCTGGCATAATACTTTACCTTCTCCCCGGGAGCCTGCGCGCATCCACTTCCTGCAAAGCGCTCGCTTCCGCCTGTCTGATTGACAGGCGGGAGCGAGCACCGCAGTGACTGAATTTCGACTTGTCAGTCTTCAATGAGTCGAAATTCTGTAGTGACGTCACTGCAGAATGCATTCGGCCACTAGGAGGGTGACCCCTAGTGGCCGAATTTAAAAGTGATTTTAAACTGGTTTAAAATCACTTTTTTAAATTAAAGTATATTAGAGATATGTTGTAGTACTTAAGTACTACAACATATCAATTTTTTTTTATTTCATTACAGTGCCCATTTAACAGACAAAAACATTTTTTTCTTTCTTTATTTTTTTTTTGCACAATGTCACACCAAATAGGACTTGCACTAGTGTGACAATGAGAAAAAAAAGCTTGCCAGCAGAGTTCCCCTTTTAAGCAGTGGTCCCCAACCAGGGTGCCTCCAGCTGTTGCAATACACACGGACTGATATCTTTCAGCCCTTTGAATACTGTAGTAGTTAGTTGCTTTAAAGAAAAAAAGCTTGCCAGCGGAGTTCCCCTTTTAACCCCTTAAGGACCAGGCCATTTTATACCTTAACGATCGGAGCGTTTTTTGCAATTCTGACCACTGTCACTTTAAACATTAATAACTCTGGAATGCTTTTAGTTATCATTCTGATTCCGAGATTGTTTTTTCGTGACATATTCTACTTTAACTTAGTGGTAAAATTTTATGGTAACTTGCATCCTTTCTTGGTGAAAAATCCCAAAATTTTATGAAAAAAATGAAAATTTTGCATTTTTCTAACTTTGAAGCTCTCTGCTTGTAAGGAAAATGGATATTCAAAATATATTTTTTTTGGGTTCACATATACAATATGTCTACTTTATGTTTGCATCATAAAATTTATGAGTTTTTACTTTTGGAAGACACCATAGGGCTTCAAAGTTCAGTAGCAATTTTGAAATTTTTCACAAAATTTTCAAACTCACTATTTTTCAGGGACCAGTTCAGTTTTGAAGTGGATTTGAAGGGTCTTCATATTAGAAATACCCCATAAAAGACCCCATTATAAAAACTACACCCCCTAAAGTATTCAAAAAAACATTCAGTAAGTGTATTAACCCTTTAGGTGTTTCACAGGAATAGCAGCAAAGTGAAGGAGAAAATTCAAAATCTTCATTTTTTACACTCGCATGTTCTTGTAGACCCAATTTTTGAATTTTTGCAAGGGATAAAAAGGAGAAAATTTTTACTTGTATTTGAAACCCAATTTCTCTCGAGTAAGCACATACCTCATATGTCTATGTTAATTGTTCGGCGGGCGCAGTAGAGGGCTCAGAAGGGAAGGAGCGACAAATGGTTTTTGGGGGGCATGCCGCATTTAGGAAGCCCCTATGGTGCCAGGACAGCAAAAAAAAACACATGGCATACCATTTTGGAAACTAGACCCCTCAGGGAACATAACAAGGGGTAAAGTGAACCTTAATACCCTACAGGTGATTCACGACTTTTGCATATGTAAAAAAAATATATATTTTTTTTACCTAAAATGCTTGGTTTCCCAAAAATTTTACATTTTTAAAAAGGGTAATAGCAGAAAATCCCCCCCAAAATTTGAAGCCCAATTTCTCCCGATACAGAAAACACCTCGCATGGGGGTGAAAAGTGCTCTGCTGGTGCACTACAGGTCTCAGAAGAGAAGGAGTCACATTTGGCTTTTTGAAAGCAAATTTTGCTCTGGGGGCATGCCGCATTTAGGAAGCCCCTATGGTGCCAGAACAGCAAAAAAAAAAACACATGGCATACCATTTTGGAAACTAGACCCCTCGGGGAACGTAACAAGGGGTAACGTGAACCTTAATGCCCTACAGGTGTTTCACGACTTTTGCATATGTAAAAAAAAAAAATTTTTTTTACCTAAAATGCTTGTTTTCCCAAAATGTTTACATTTTTAAAAAGGGTAATAGCAGAAAATACCCCCCAAAATTTGAAGCCCAATTTCTCCCGATTCAGAAAACACCCCATATGGGGGTGAAAAGTGCTCTGCTGGCGCACTACAGGTCTCAGAAGAGAAGGAGTAACATTTGGCTTTTTGAAAGCAAATTTTGCTCTGGGGGCATGCCGCATTTAGGAAGCCCCTATGGTGCCAGAACAGCAAAAAAAAAACACATGGCATACCATTTTGGAAACTAGACCCCTCGGGGAACGTAACAAGGGGTAATGTGAACCTTAATACCCTACAGGTGTTTCACGACTTTTGCATATGTAAAAAAATATACATTTTTTTTACCTAAAATGCTTGGTTTCCCAAAATTTTTACAATTTTAAAAAGGGTAATAGCAGAAAATACCCCCCAAAATTTGAAGCCCAATTTCTCCCGATTCAGAAAACACCCCATATGGGTGTGAAAAGTGCTCTGCTGGCGCACTACAGGTCTCAGAAGAGAAGGAGTCACATTTGGCTTTTTGAAAGCAAATTTTGCTCTGGGGGCATGCCGCATTTAGGAAGCCCCTATGGTGCCAGGACAGCAAAAAAAAAACACATGGCATACCATTTTGGAAACTAGACCCCTCGGGGAACGTAACAAGGGGTAATTTGAACCTTAATACCCTACAGGTGTTTCACGACTTTTGCATATGTAAAAAAATATATTTTTTTTTTACCTAAAATGCTTGTTTTCCCAAAAATTTTACATTTTTTAAAAGGGTAATAGCAGAAAATACCCCCCAAAATTTGAAGCCCAATTTCTCCCGAGTACGGCAATACCCCATATGTGGCCCTAAACTGTTGCCTTGAAATACGACAGGGCTCCAAAGTGCCATGCGCATTTGAGGCCTAAATTAGGGACTTGCATAGGGGTGGACATAGGGGTATTCTACGCCAGTGATTCCCAAACAGGGGGCCTCCAGCTGTTGTAAAACTCCCAGCATGCCTGGACAGTCAACGGCTATCTGGCAATACTGGGAGTAGTTGTTTTGCAACAGCTGGAGGCTCCGTTTTGGAAACAGTGGCGTACCAGACGTTTTTCATTTTTATTGGGGAGGGGGGTTGTATAGGGGTATGTGTATATGTAGTGTTTTTTACTTTTTATTTTATTTTGTGTTAGTGTAGTGTAGTGTTTTTAGGGTACAGTCGCACGGGCGGGGGGTTCACAGTAGTTTCTCGCTGGCAGTTTGAGCTACGGCAGAAAATTTGACGCAGCTCAAACTTGCAGCCGGATACTTACTGTAATCCTCCGCCCATGTGAGTGTACCCTGTACGTTCACATTGGGGGGGGGGGGGAACATCCAGCTGTTGCAAAACTACAACTCCCAGCATGTACGGTCTATTAGTGCATGCTGGGAGTTGTAGTTTTGCAACAGCTGGAGGCACACTGGTTGTGAAACACCGAGTTTGGTAACAAACTCAGTGTTTTGCAACCAGTGTGCCTTCAGCTGTTGCAAAAGCTACAACCCCCAGCATGTACGGACAGCGGAAGGGCATGCTGGGTGTTGTAGTTATGCAACAGCTGGAGGCATACTACTTTGGCTGGGGATGCTGGGGATTGTAGTTATGCAACAGCTGGAGACACACTGGTTTGCTACTTAACTCAGTGTGCCTTCAGCTGTTGCAAAACTACAACTCTCAGCAGTCACCGACAGCCAACGGGCATGCTGGGAGTTGTAGTTATTCAACCACCAGATGCACCACTACAACTCCCAGCATGCACTTTAGCTGATTGTGCAAGCTGGGAGTTGTAGTTACACAACAGCTGAAGGTACACTTTTCCATAGAAAGAATGTGCCTCCAGCTGTTGCAAAACTACAAGTCCCAGCATGCCCATAAAGGCATGCTGGGAGTTATGGTGGTCTGCCTCCTGCTGTTGCATAACTACAGCTCCCAGCATGCCCTTTTTGCATGCTGGGAGCTGTTGCTAAGCAACAGCAGGAGGCTGTCACTCACCTCCAACGATCCTCGCCGCACAGGTCAGTCCCTCGTCGTCTCCGCCGCCGCCGCTGCTCCTGGGGCCCCGATCCCAACAGGGGCGCCGGGGATCGGGGTCCCCAGCACCCGGGGTGCACGTCCCGCACCCGCTCACGTCCTCCGGAAGAGGGGCGGAGCGGGTTGCGGGAGTGACACCCGCAGCAGGCGCCCTGATTGGTCGGCCGGTAATCCAGCCGACGAATCAGGGCGATCGTGAGGTGGCACCCGTGCCACCTCACCCCTGCTGGCTCTGGCTGTTCGGGGCCGTCTCTGACGGCCCCGATCAGCCAATAATTCCGGGTCACCGGGTCACTGGAGACCCGATTGACCCGGAATCCGCCGCAGATCGCTGGACTGAATTGTCCAGCGATCTGCGGCCATCGCCGACATGGGGGGTCATAATGACCCCCCTGGGCGATATGCCCCGATGCCTGCTGAACGATTTCAGCAGGCATCGGGGACCGGCTCCGCTCCAGATGGTTGCGGGGGGCCGGTAAAACACATGACGTTCTCATACGTCATGTGTCCTTAAGGACTCGGAAATGGAGACGTATGAGAACGTCATGTGTCCTTAAGGGGTTAAGCAGTGGTCCCCAACCAGGGTGCTTCCAGCTGTTGCAAAACACACGGACTGATATTTTTCAGCCCTTTGAATACTGTAGTAGTTAGTTGCTTTAAAGAAAAAAAGCTTGCTAGCGGAGTTCCCCTTTTAAGCAGTGGTCCCCAACCAGGGTGCTTCCAGCTGTTGCAAAACACCCGGACTGATATCTTTCAGCCCTTTGAATACTGTAGTAGTTAGTTGCTTTAAAGAAAAAAAGCTTACTAGCGGAGTTCCCCTTTTAAGCAATGGTCCCCAACCAGGGTGCCTCCAGCTGTTGCAAAACACACAGACAGATATCTTTCAGCCCTTTGAATACTGTAGGAGTTAGTTGCTTTAAAGAAAAAAAGCTTGCCAGCGGAGTTCCCCTTTTAAGCAGTGGTCCCCAACCAGGGTGCCTCCAGTTGTTGCAAAACAAACGGACTGATCTCTTTCAGCCCTTTGAATACTGTAGTAGTTAGTTGCTTTAAAGAAAAAAAGCTTGCCAGCGGAGTTCCCCTTTTAAACAGTGGTCCCCAACCAGGGTGCCTACAGCTGTTGCAAGCTTGAAAAAGAGAAGGGAAAAAGGGAACAAAAGACCAGCGCACCCTGTGCCGTTACCTCGTGGGGACAAGAGTCAGGTGGAATGGGGATGGAAAACTGCTCCCCTTATTGTGTCGAGCTGCGAGCGCGACACCGTTGTGGGCTTGGTATGGAAATTATGTGATCCGCGGCAGCCTGTGTCCTTCCGTTTCTCGAGATAGTCGAGGCGGTTCAGTCAAGATGCGAGTTCTGTGCCCATGGCATAGGTCACAGCTTGGAAAAATCGGATACTTCTCTGGCGCTCGCAGGATCCGTGTTGGTGGACAATTAGGTGAGAGACTTCAGGTGTGATAAAAAATTCAGTCTTTATTGCTTCATAAAGGACAGACAACGCGTTTCGAGGGATCACCCCTCTTCCTCAGGTCATGGGTACAGTGATAAATAACATAATGCTTTTTATATACACAAAAAAAACACGAAAAAGCCCAGATTGTGGGCTGGTCGGGTGACGTCACTGACAGGTGTGCGTGTCAGGGAGGAGCAATGGAAAAGGTAAATAAAGAGACAATGTGCTTTGCAGTGTTATCAACACTGTTTCAAAATGCTCATAATGTCATTGTTCTGTGAGTCTATAGCAGGGGGGAACAGGTGATTACAAGTTTTTCCGTGGTTGAGAGTCACTGGGTCCGGTACTGGCGCTCCGTGCCGTCCAGACGTGGATGCGTGCTGGTACTGTGTTCCGAATATCGTTGAGGTCCCTGGTGGCTGTCGTCGTCTTCCGCTGCAGTTGGCAGGTTATCGGGTCGGCGTGGGAGGGGCTGTGGAGGTACCTGGAAGGAGCTGCAGTCCCCCTGTCAGCGGACCACCGCTGTCCCGCACATGCGCAGATGGCCGTGTGTCAGCGGAGCTGTAGGTGAGTAGTTCGCAGATGAGGGAGGACTCTGGCAGTGATTTTGATGTTGGCCATATTACAACTGCTGCTTTGTCTTCGGGATGTGAAGCAGGACACATATACAATAATGTATCAGATTGCCGTTTTGGGTGCTGGAGGCGCAGTCCCATATATCATTATCAATGATAGCGCAGGTGTCAGTGTTCCACATACTTACAGTGGTGTATGAGCTTGGCGGTGGAGGGATTGTAGTGTATTTTTAGAAAATAGTAGAAGGGACATACCGGTGTCATATGTCAATGGGATGGTGGGAAAGTGAGTGCACATAGGGAATACACAGTAGGCGTTTGTGGTGCAGACTTCCAAGGTTTGGACGTGTGCCAGCGGTGGGAAGGTTTGTGTGTCTAAGTCGGTAGTATGGTTCGGCGCATTCAAGGAGGGGGTGAATGCCGAGGTGTGGTGGTTAGGTGGACGTGGACATTGTAAAGTTGAGTGTGGTGCGAACCCGTCTTTGGTGTCTGGGACGGGGAGGAAAGGTATGATAGGGGGATTAATGTATTAGTTCTGTTATTTCATTCAGGCCCTGAGGCTGTAAGGAGTTCAGGCTGTAGATCCAAAACATCTCTTTTCTGACTAGTGCTTCGAATCTATTGGTAAGATGTCCCGGCACTTGGTCAATAGGTATAATTGTAATGGGAAATATTGCCCGAACCTTCCAAGGTAGTGTGATTTAATTGAATAAATAATAGATAACTGGGTCGTACTCCAATAATAATTCAATGGTTATTTATTTAAAATGTATAGTGCATTACTCCTCACAGGGCCCTTGTGAGAAAAAACACATATAATAGATATACAAAATTAGATATATAAAATTAAAAATATTATATAAATATATATCACTGGCATATAAAATAGCTCTATGTAGATGAATTCATATAACGTCTTTAGGATATTGTAAAGGTATAAATGTCCTTTTTGTGTGGCAATTATAAGTCAAAGTGGATACTCTGTTACCGGTCCTGAGTGATGTGACTCTGTCAGCTCCCGTGCCCGGATGGCGGTCAGCGGTCCTAGATAGTGCTGTGGCTTTAACTCTCAAGGTCCAGGTGTTATGCGGTAGTGGTCGTCCCAGGCTGGTGGCACTGGCAGGCGCCGATGGTGAATTCGCTGGGAGGCCGTGCGCTAGCAAGCGCCGATGGAAAATTTGTCAGGAGACCAAGCGCTGGCAGGCGCTGATGGTATCGATCTCCTCACCGCTGGACTTGGAAGCCGGAGACTACACGCTGGGTAGATGGAGCTTGCCTCGTGTAGATGGCGTGTGACGTCAGCTTGAGCCGGAGCTGACCAGGTAAAATCAGGACCGGACACTAGTCTAGATCGACTAATGCGTAGGGGATCCACAATGTGATGAATTTGCTCCGTAAGCTAGAGCTTAAGTTCATGGAGAGCATAAATGCCAGTGAGCAAGATTAGTGCATAAGACTAGACGCGTTTCAGGGTTCTCAAATACGACCCTTTCCTCAGTAGTCATGATGGTTAAAAACAATGTTTGTCTATTTATAGGAGTACGAATCCCATGATTCAACAGTATTCTAAGTGATAACAGAAACATGAAATGGATAATCAAAAGGGAATTACCTAGAGAGCAAAAGTAAATGTGAATACCGTCAGAAGACGGGAAAATGGACAAAATGAATTAAGTGTATGGGTGAAACTGACTAAACTATTTGTCGGGTTGCAATTGAGTATCTTTCCCACAATTGCGATGAAAGTAAACATTATTAATAGAATGGAAATGTAAATAAAACATAAAGATAAAAGTGAGGGTAAAATTAAAAATAGAAAATAAAAAATAAAAATAAAAATAATAATAATAATAATAATAAAAATAAAAGTAAAATAAAAATAAAAATAAAAATATAATGGAAAAAATGGAAAAGAAATTAGATAAAATTAAATAAAAAAAAAAAATAAAAGATAAGTAAATGGATCAATGATAATAAAATGAGTATAAGAATGAAAATAAAAATTAAAAATTAAAAATTAAAAAAAAAAAAAAAAAAAAAAAAAATATAAGTGCAAAATAAAAAGGAAATCTAATGAAATTAAAATTAAAAATGTATAGGTAAGATGTCAGAGTAGAGGATGGAGTCAGTCCATGGGGCACCCCCCCAAAACACTACAGGGGTGATCCCATGGGCCAAGTGCATCCCCTACAAAAATCCAAATAGTTCAAAACTGGAGTTAAGTCCCCCTGGTTCTAAAGTTGCAAATTCAAAGATCTTCTTACTTTCAGCCTTGGACATCTTAAGCAGATAACTGCCACCACGCCAATCTTGTTTGACTAATTGGAAACCAGTGAAGGAGAGAGAAGACATATCGCTGTTATGGATAGTAGAAAAGTGAGCTGATAACGGGTGTTTTAAGTTTTTATTTTTGATGTTATTGAGGTGTTCAGCTATCCTCATCTTAAGGGCCCTTTTGGTACGACCCACATATTGCTTTTTACAGCCGCATTCGATTATATATAGTACACCTTTTGAATTACAGGTAATTAACTCTTCTATTTTCCATTTGAACGTATTAATTTTAGAACAGATTTCTAGAACTTTTTTAGGGCCCTTAATTTTTATACAATTAGCACATGTTCCACACCTCACAAATCCCTTTGTGTTTAACCAGGTAGTGTTCTGTTTCCTTGGGGGAGCTTTTATGGATGGTGCAACGATGAGGCTCAAATTTGGGGCCCGAGTATATACTATCGGGGGACGTGATGGTAAGAGTGCCCCAACCTCACGGTCTTGTTGTAGCAAATGCCAGTGTTTCCGTATTATTTTTTCTACTTTTTTATAAGAATTATTAAAGGGAATTACCAATTTTCCTCCAAAATCGGCTTCTTTTTTTTCCTTGGTGTTTTCAAAAAAAGTGGTTCTGTCTAATAATTTAATATTTTCAAGAGATTGTTCCAGGAGCTGATCGGGATAGTGTTTCTCCTTAAATTGATTTGTAAGGAGGTTGGCCTCGACCAAAAATTGGTCATCTGAGGTACAATTTCTTTTTAACCTTCGATATTGTCCCTTTGGGACATTCATTAGCCACCTAGGTAGGTGGCAACTCGAAAACCCTATATAGCTATTTTTAGCCGTTGGTTTATAATAAGTTTTGCAAGTAAGACCATCCCGATCAGCGCTGATAACAATATCCAAAAAATTGATGGATTCCCTACTAATTGTGGATGTGAAGTGTAAATTATAATCTTGTGTGTTCAAACCTAAGATAAAGTGCTCTAAACTAATCTTGTCACCCTCCCAAATTAAAATAATATCATCGATGTACCGCTTCCAGAGCACCAGGCCTGCGCCAAGATGGGGTATGATGTTACTTTCCTCCCAGGCTGCCATAAAGAGATTGGCATAACTTGGCGCAAACCTGGTGCCCATAGCGGTACCAATTAATTGTAAATAATAATCCCCTTCAAAATAGAAATAATTATGTGTCAAAATAAATCGGATGGCTGAAGTGATAAAATTAATCTGTGATAATTTAATGTGCCCGTGTTTCAAAAAGTGTTCGACTGCTGCTATCCCTAAGTCATGTCGGATAATCGTATAAAGTGAAGAAACGTCCAAAGTGGCTAATATGTATTTATTGGACCACTCAAATTTTTCAATGATGTCAACAACTTGAGTGGTGTCCTTAAGGTATGTGTGAGTTTTTTGCACAAATGGTTGAAGAAATCTGTCTACGTATTGGGACAGGTTCGAGGTGATTGAGCCTATCCCTGACACAATGGGACGCCCAGGGGGATTGATCAGACACTTATGTGTCTTCGGGAGACAGTAAAAAATTGGCAAGCGGTCTGGGGTCCCTATTATAAATTGATGTTCCTTCTCATTGAGGATACCATCTTCCACTGCCTCCTTACATAGTAACTGTAATTGTTGACTAAATTCCTGAGTGGGATCATGTTTTAGTTTTTGGTATGTGCTAGAGTCATTTAACTGTTTATTACATTCTCGTATGTAATCTGTAGTGTTGAGAATGACAACTGCACCCCCTTTATCGGCGGGGCGGATTGTAACTGTGTCTAATGATTGTAATTCTTTCAAAGCTACTCTTTCTTTCTGAGAAATATTATCCTTCGGGTATTTAGTCTTTTGTATTTTTCTCAAATCATTTTCTACAAATTTTTTAAAAGTGGTAACATCGGGGCCCATAAGGTGTTTGGGATAGAACCATGATTTAGGTCTACACTCAGTATGTATATACTCTGTCTCAGTCGTTAATCGTTGTAGCGGAGTTTTTAGAAAATGTTTTTTTAAACAAATGTTACGAATGTATTTTTCCAAACCAATATAGGTCTGGAACTTGTCCAGTGTGTGGGATGGGGCATATTTCAGTCCCTTATTCAAAAGGGTTTCTTGTGCCGAAGTTAATGTATGGTTACTCAGATTTATAATGGGTGTATTCCCTGATGGGGTTTGACTATTTTTTGTGGGGGTAGAGTGGCATGGTCTAGCTCTATATCTTCTACGTAACCTCTTTTTTTGTTTGGGGTCCCTAGTGTTTGTTGTGTGGGAGGGGCTTGATGCACTTCTGCTGATACTGTATGAATCTTTAATGGAACTTTGATTGGTTGAGTTTCCCTGTATGTTGTTTGATGTTTTTGTTGATACCTGTTTTGATATGATTGGTGTTTGTAATAATTTGGACGGAAATTGTGAGGACTGTTTGTGTGATTTGTATATGGTCTGTAATTGTTTCCCTGGGGGGGATTCCTGTAGTGTGATTCTTCCCTTGTATGGTGTGGTTTCTTGTAATGTGGGTTTGCCTCTAAAAAATCACCACTCTCCAATAGAGGAGCGTAGTGGTTCCTCACAGGCACGTTATATTGATCATTATATGTAGTAGCATTTTGTTTTTGAGTCTGCCAATGTAATTTCTTATTTTTTCTATTCATTATTTCCATCTCTAATTTGTCTAATTTTTTGCAAATATATTCCTGTTGTTTGAAATACTCTGCGTTCTGTTCGAACTTGTCTATTTCAATTTTTAACTGGCTTATTTGTAAGTCACAGTTGTTTAAAAGTTCGTGTCTTCGTTCTATGACAAGTTGGACCAGACCTCTAGAGTATTCCTTTAAGGTTTTATTCCATTTATTGTTAAAAGTCTCTCCTTCAAGGTCACCTGCGGGGGTTTTTGATAAAGTAAGTCCTTTAGGAACAATGCCTAATTCTAACAAATGAGACAAACTTTTAATCTCCCATTGATTCCTTAAACGCTTGGACATAATCAACTCCAATTTTTTGAACATCTGGATTAATGCTAAATTATTTTGTTCACTTGGTGATTCAAATTGTGAATTGTTAAAATTATATCTATCAATGGATTCTTTTTTGCTCTCTAGGTGTGTCCATATATTCATACTGAGAATTATGATTGGAGCACGTTCACTATTTAGGTACATGAAATCAGAAGAAAAGGAAAAAAAGGTGCAAGTGCAGCTCACAATTGATGTGTGAACACTGCCTGAGGTCAACAGGGCATGCAACTATACCACAGCTGCAAAAAATAACAAAATATGTATAGAAAAATATTGCCCGGACCTTCCAAGGTAGTGTGATTTAATTGAATAAATAATAGATAACTGGGTCGTACTCCAATAATAATTCAATGGTTATTTATTTAAAATGTATAGTGCATTACTCCTCACAGGGCCCTTGTGAGAAAAAACACATATAATAGATATACAAAATTAGATATATAAAATTAAAAATATTATATAAATATATATCACTGGCATATAAAATAGCTCTATGTAGATGAATTCATATAACGTCTTTAGGATATTGTAAAGGTATAAATGTCCTTTTTGTGTGGCAATTATAAGTCAAAGTGGATACTCTGTTACCGGTCCTGAGTGATGTGACTCTGTCAGCTCCCGTGCCCGGATGGCGGTCAGCGGTCCTAGATAGTGCTGTGGCTTTAACTCTCAAGGTCCAGGTGTTATGCGGTAGTGGTCGTCCCAGGCTGGTGGCACTGGCAGGCGCCGATGGTGAATTCGCTGGGAGGCCGTGCGCTAGCAAGCGCCGATGGAAAATTTGTCAGGAGACCAAGCGCTGGCAGGCGCTGATGGTATCGATCTCCTCACCGCTGGACTTGGAAGCCGGAGACTACACGCTGGGTAGATGGAGCTTGCCTCGTGTAGATGGCGTGTGACGTCAGCTTGAGCCGGAGCTGACCAGGTAAAATCAGGACCGGACACTAGTCTAGATCGACTAATGCGTAGGGGATCCACAATGTGATGAATTTGCTCCGTAAGCTAGAGCTTAAGTTCATGGAGAGCATAAATGCCAGTGAGCAAGATTAGTGCATAAGACTAGACGCGTTTCAGGGTTCTCAAATACGACCCTTTCCTCAGTAGTCATGATGGTTAAAAACAATGTTTGTCTATTTATAGGAGTACGAATCCCTCTACTCTGACATCTTACCTATACATTTTTAATTTTAATTTTAATTTCATTAGATTTCCTTTTTATTTTGCACTTATATTTTTATTTATTTTTTTTATTTTTTATTTTTATTTTTATTTTTAATTTTTAATTTTTAATTTTTATTTTCATTCTTATACTCATTTTATTATCATTGATCCATTTACTTATCTTTTATTTTTTATTTTTATTTAATTTTATCTAATTTCTTTTCCATTTTTTCCATTATATTTTTATTTTTATTTTACTTTTATTTTTATTATTATTATTATTATTTTTATTTTTATTTTTTATTTTCTATTTTTAATTTTACCCTCACTTTTATCTTTATGTTTTATTTACATTTCCATTCTATTAATAATGTTTACTTTCATCGCAATTGTGGGAAAGATACTCAATTGCAACCCGACAAATAGTTTAGTCAGTTTCACCCATACACTTAATTCATTTTGTCCATTTTCCCGTCTTCTGACGGTATTCACATTTACTTTTGCTCTCTAGGTAATTCCCTTTTGATTATCCATTTCATGTTTCTGTTATCACTTAGAATACTGTTGAATCATGGGATTCGTACTCCTATAAATAGACAAACATTGTTTTTAACCATCATGACTACTGAGGAAAGGGTCGTATTTGAGAACCCTGAAACGCGTCTAGTCTTATGCACTAATCTTGCTCACTGGCATTTATGCTCTCCATGAACTTAAGCTCTAGCTTACGGAGCAAATTCATCACATTGTGGATCCCCTACGCATTAGTCGATCTAGACTAGTGTCCGGTCCTGATTTTACCTGGTCAGCTCCGGCTCAAGCTGACGTCACACGCCATCTACACGAGGCAAGCTCCATCTACCCAGCGTGTAGTCTCCGGCTTCCAAGTCCAGCGGTGAGGAGATCGATACCATCAGCGCCTGCCAGCGCTTGGTCTCCTGACAAATTTTCCATCGGCGCTTGCTAGCGCACGGCCTCCCAGCGAATTCACCATCGGCGCCTGCCAGTGCCACCAGCCTGGGACGACCACTACCGCATAACACCTGGACCTTGAGAGTTAAAGCCACAGCACTATCTAGGACCGCTGACCGCCATCCGGGCACGGGAGCTGACAGAGTCACATCACTCAGGACCGGTAACAGAGTATCCACTTTGACTTATAATTGCCACACAAAAAGGACATTTATACCTTTACAATATCCTAAAGACGTTATATGAATTCATCTACATAGAGCTATTTTATATGCCAGTGATATATATTTATATAATATTTTTAATTTTATATATCTAATTTTGTATATCTATTATATGTGTTTTTTCTCACAAGGGCCCTGTGAGGAGTAATGCACTATACATTTTAAATAAATAACCATTGAATTATTATTGGAGTACGACCCAGTTATCTATTATTTATTCAATTAAATCACACTACCTTGGAAGGTCCGGGCAATATTTTTCTATACATATTTTGTTATTTTTTGCAGCTGTGGTATAGTTGCATGCCCTGTTGACCTCAGGCAGTGTTCACACATCAATTGTGAGCTGCACTTGCACCTTTTTTTCCTTTTCTTATAATTGTAATGGGGTTGGTACTTCCAGGGTGATGTCGGCTACAGTGGCGCGATAATCTGTGTAGTTGGTAGCCTTTCCTTATGTTGGCCCGATGTTGGTTCAGTCTAATATGTAGGGGTTGTGTGGTCCTGCCCACATATTGCTTCCTACATTCACATTGGATTAGGTACACAATGTAGTTAGATTAGCATGTGAGATGTTTCTTTATGGGAAAAGATTGTCCAGTTTTGGTACTGGAGAAGTGTGATTTGTCATGGCAAATGGTTTGTTGCACCTGAAGGAACATTTCTTTTTTTGATATTCTTGTTCTTGTTTGGGGGAATGTCTTTTTAGTTTACTTGGGGCGATCATTCCTTTCAGGGTGGGAGCTCGACGGAATGTGATTCTTGGTTTGGTTGGGATAATTTCTTTCAGGTAGGGATCGGACTGTAGAATGTGCCAATGTTTCTGTAGGATGTTCTTTACAGACTGTTGGCCAGCTGAGTATGTTGTGATGAAATTACAACTGTAAAGGTTCTTTTTTGTGTCGCTCCTTTCTTTCTGTTGTTTCGGGGAGTTTGTTTTTTTGTCCATGCACTCCTCTTGGCTTAGTGTCTTGGTCCTGGAATAGGCATTTTGAATAAGTGTTTTTGGGTACCCTTTAGCTAGAAAGCCTTTTTCCAGGGTCTTGGCCTGGGTCGCAAAGGTCGTATCCTCGGTGCAATTTTTTCTGACCCTTTTGTATTGTCCGAAGGGTGTATTCTCCCTCCATTTTTTGAAATGGCCACTGTGGAAGGAAATGTAACTATTTGAGTCCACTGTTTTGAAAAATGTGGATGTTATGATGGCTCCCTCTTTGTGGGTAATTTCCAGGTCCAAAAATTTTTTTGCTGAGAAATTTGGGGTGAGGGTGATCCCCCAGTCGTTGTTATTGATCTCAGCCACCAATTGGTTTATTTCGTCCATCGGACCTTGCCATAGGATAAAAAGGTCGTCTATGTACCTTTTATATAGTCTGGCGTGTTTGGTGAACAGGGGGTTGCTGGTGATGAAAGTATCCTCGAAAAGCCCCATGAATAGATTGGCGAAGGCAGGGGCTACTCTCGTGCCCATGGCGGTGCCATGTATTTGGTGGAATGTTTGTCCATCGTATTGGAAGAAGTTGTTTTTGAGGACTGTTTCCAGACAGGTTGTTATAGGTATAGGTATATGTGCAGGAATGGGACGTCCTGCTTAACAAGTGCTTCAGCCTTATGATGGAGCACATCAGGGACAAATGTTCCCAAATGCATGCACTACTACTAGAAAAAATACAATGCACAATGTCCGAACTTGAACAATACAATGCATCCAAACAGAGGAAGAATGTCCAGCGCACACACGTATAAAACTGAGCTGCTTTATTGCATAGTTGCCATAGGAAACATCGGACACTCAGGTAACGTGACGCGTTTCGGCCAGCAAGGCCTTAGTCATACACATGTTACAAGCACTTAGATCGTTTATATATGCAGGGTGGTAGTGTCCTGGGCGGGGCTAAGCCCCGAATCATGTGACATCCCATCTGCACATACAATTACAAACAATGTTAAAACGTACATATCATATCTTTATTTCATCACACTTATAACAAAATTCATTATATAAAAGAGAAGGAAAATTGAAACATTGTTAAAATAAATCTTATGCACTAGTTGTAGATATCTGGTTCAAAGCCTAGGGAACATACATATATTGATACATACAGACCCCTGTCCAGCAATCCCACAGCCCAGTTCAAAAATCATCTTATGTCTCTTGTGCGCCTTGGAGTTGAGAGTGGATGTATGACTGATAAGATTGCAGATTATATTATTATTCAAGATCCGGTCATACCTATATTCCACTCCCTCCCCAAGGTGCACAAGGACACTTTTCCTCCCCCGCTTAGGACCATTGTGGCAGGCATCTCGTCATTGAACGAAAGATTATGTGAATGGGTTGATTCTCTGTTACAGCCCCTTATACCCATGATACCTGGCCATATCAAGGATACTAAACATCTCTTAAGCATGATGAATTCTATACAGTGGCGACCTGAGTGCAGATGGATCACAGCTGATGTGACCTCCCTGTACTCGGTCATTCCACATAGATTAGCCATCAGTGCACTCACATGGTTTCTAAATACTTATTCACAATATCCAGTTAACCTATGTGAATTCATAATTTTGGCCGTTGAATATCTCCTTGGTCATAATTTTTTTAATGTTTGACTCTAAGTTTTTCTTGCAGGTGACAGGAGCATCTATGGGGGCGAAGTTCTCCCCCTCTCACGCTAACATTTATATGTGTTGGTGGGAGAGGGGGATTCTCTTCGCCCCCACTAACCCTTCTCCCCTGGTTTGTTGTGGTATGGCCGCTACATCGATGACCTCCTGTTTATTTGGGGGTCCGATGTGGCGGCCACACAGGGGTTTGAAGAGTTCATGAATTCCAATGAGCTCAACCTCCATTTTACAATCGGCCTGGGGAGTAACGTGGTTAATTTCTTGGATCTTACATTGCGGGGTGACAGTGATACCGGCAATATCATTACATGCACATTTAGAAAATCTACTGCAGTAAATTCCATTCTGCATGCAGGTTCCTGTCACCCCTCACACGTAATTGAGAACTTACCCACAGGAGAAATGATCAGGGCACGCCGCAATTGCTCGCTCGATGAGGATTTTTCGAGCGAAGTGGTTGCTATTAGCAACAGACTCAAGCAACGTGGCTACCCTGAATGGACGATTAAAAAGGCGCACAATATTGCTATTTGAAAGGGTCATTGTGATCTAATAAAAGAAAATACCCATAGCAAGAAAACTCATAGCCTTAGTTCACCTGTGGTCTTTTCAACTCAATTCAGTACTGAGTTTAAAGTAATCAGCAACATCATTAAAAAGAATATGCCGATTATACATACAGATCCTGAGTTTCGGACGGCATTGAAGGGGGGCATTAGGTGTGTATCCAGGAGAGCCCCAACTTTGGGCCAGACTTTATCCCCCAGCCTCTTCTCTACCTCTCCGAAAAAAACCTCTACTTGGCTCAATTGCCAAGGTACATACAAATGTGGATCTAGAAAGTGTATTTGCTGCAATTACATGAATAATTCAGTGTCATTTACATCTACAAGCAATAACAAAATATTTAACATCAGACAATACATCAACTGCAACACAGCTGGAGTTGTGTATCTATTTACGTGCCGTGCATTTATCAGATATTGCACATTTCCAGGCACGACACATATCAATGGTCAGCAAGCATTGTGCTGAGGTACATGGTGGAAATACCTCTAGTCTGGTAGTGCAAGGTATTGAGAGGGTGGATAAACCACTGAGAGGTGGAAACCTGAGACAGAAGGTGTTGGATCGTGTGAAATATACTGGATTCTCACCCTTGAGACTAGGATACCGCTAGGTCTGAACAGGAGACTGGATACGATCTTGCACTATTAAATGAGTTGGTTGTAATGACCGTGGCACTATGATAATCCGAATATTACTATATATGTCTTAGTTGCTTTACGTTTTCCAGTCACCTGTTCAGTATCCTTTTCCATATTTACATAGGCACATAACAATGATTATAATAACTTTTTTTGTAATCTGTTTTTGTCATGAGATTTGACAAACTGCATTTCTTACTCTGGTAAATAACCGTTCTCCCAGTTCAGCATTGAGATTCTTTAGGTCCTAGTGCTAGTTGTGTATTACCATCTGATATATTCTTAAAAGGAGAGTCCGGTTCCCTAGGCTTTGAACCAGATATATACAACTAGTGCATAAGATTTATTTTAACAATATTTCAATTTTCCTTCTCTTTTATATAATGAATTTTGTTATAAGTGTGATGAAATAAAAATATGATATGTACGTTTTGACATTGTTTGTAATTGTATGTGCAGATGGGATGTCACATGATTCGGGGCTTAGCCCCGCCCAGGACACTACCACCCTGCATATATAAACGATCTAAGTGCTTGTAACATGTGTATGACTAAGGCCTTGCTGGCCGAAACGCGTCACGTTACCTGAGTGTCCGATGTTTCCTATGGCAACTATGCAATAAAGCAGCTCAGTTTTATACGTGTGTGCGCTGGACATTCTTCCTCTTTTGCATATATCTGGACCCAGTCCTGGTCCTGTCCGTGCGCTGAAGCTTGGGGTGGAGCTGGTTCGACTTGTTTGTACCTTCTAATGCATCCAAACAATACCATAATCTCAATCAAAACATCTCAGCCAGGGTAGCCAAAGTCCAAAAAGACACCATCTTTAAAAAAGCTGGGAAATTAAACTGAGACAGAGAGGATAGAAAGGGCGGCATCTATAGATGCTGGAACAAAAAACCCTCACATATAGAGACTGAAGGATATACGGAACACAATAGACCGCATCAAGAACAATTACCGTTTTAAAGAGAACACTCTTTCGGACATCGGAACCCTGTCACCCACCAACCTACAACTCACTCCATCGCCACACAAAAAAGAAGGGATGGAAAACACCAACCACTTGCCACACAGTGCCATAAACGAATCGATCCTCACAGTACATAGCGCAATAGATGAGACGCAAGACCACCGCAATAACGACGAAATAGAAGAAGCAGATCTAATTGTCTTCGACAATTCTGCATCCGGCATTGCGGCATCCGTGCCCTTTTTGAAGCCTCTACACTTAGGGGGAGAGCAACCACCCTCACACCATGGGTCCTTTTTTAGACAAAGGAATCCACCAGAAGGAGAAAACGATCACGGACTATTTCATACCGAAACGCCAACAATTAAAAAGAAAACTAGAAGAGGAAAAAGAGGGGGAAACCCCAAAAAAAGGAAAAAGAAATTAGCACAATACAACATGCAAAGAAATAAGAAAAAGGGTAAAAAGAGTGACAACATGAATGAAAACAGAAATAAAAACGAAGACTTGGACTCCACCATCAAAATATTTAATCTTTCTACCCATATCCTGAATTCTGATGAAACATCACTTCTGCAGAAATGCTTATCGTTTTGCCCTCTTAACAATCCTGTTAAATTCGATGTGTTTTTAGATCTTCACAATTTCACCCGCCGTCTGACATTACAGCATCATTTCACACTCCCCAATACCCAAAAAAGCCATAAGAAGGACGAGGATCAAGGAACCACCGGAAAACACCCTGATATGCATATCAAATCCAAATTCTATCCAGTAGAAAGTCAGGGTTTCAGACTGAAAACCTTCCATGAACTGGTAGCAGAGGACCTAAGGAAACTGCCAGATCGATTCCCGCAGAAATCCCAAGAGGGATACCTCACATGGGGAGAAAAACAAGCCCTAAAAACTCTGAAAGAGAACAAGGATATCGTGATCAGACCAGCTGATAAGGGTGGGAGCCTGGTCATCCAGGATTACAAAGACTACCACCAGGAAGCCTGCCACATTCTGGAGGACACCAACTATTACAGAAGAGTCAAAGTGGATCCTTTCCCCCCCCCTAAAAAAAGAGATCTTGTCCCTACTCAACGACAGTCCCCTACTATTACCACCTTCCTAAAATTCACAAGAACTCCACACCCCCCCCCCCCCCCCCCCCCGGGAGACCCATCATCTCAGGGATAGACAGCAGTACCTGCAATATGTCACATTACCTGGACCTTATATTGCAGACATACGTCCAAAATCTCGACAGTTATCTAAAAAACTCCGACCAACTCATTTCACTACTCAAACCCATAGCATGGGTGGATGACATGATCTTGGTAACAATGGACGTAACGGCGCTATATACCAATATACGCCATGACATTGGTATACAGTGTACTAGGTATTTCCTAGAAAGAGACCCTGATGTCCCTACAGAACAGGTCACATTCCTAACAACCTGTCTGGAAACAGTCCTCAAAAACAACTTCTTCCAATACGATGGACAAACATTCCACCAAATACGTGGCACCGCCATGGGCAGTAGCCCCTGCCTTCGCCAATCTATTCATGGGGCGTTTTGAGGATACTTTCATCACCAGCAACACGCCAGACTATATAAAAGGTACATAGACGACCTTTTTATCCTATGGCAAGGTCCGATGGACGAAATAAACCAATTGGTGGCTGAGATCAATAACAACGACTGGGGGATCACCCTCACCCAAAATTTCTCCGCAAAAAAATTTTTGGACCTGGAAATTACCCACAAAGAGGGAGCCATCATAACATCCACATTTTTCAAAACAGTGGACTCAAATAGTTAAATTTCCTTCCACTGTGGCCATTTCAAAAAATGGAGGGAGAATACACCCTTCGGACAATACAAAAGGGTCAGAAAAAATTGCACCGAGGATACGACCTTTGCGACCCAGGCCAAGACCCTGGAAAAAGGCTTTCTAGCTAAAGGGTACCCAAAAACACTTATTCAAAATGCCTATTCCAGGACCAAGACACTAAGCCAAGAGGAGTGCATGGACAAAAAAACAAACTCCCCGAAACAACAGAAAGAAAGGAGCGACACAAAAAAGAACCTTTACAGTTGTAATTTCATCACAACATACTCAGCTGGCCAACAGTCTGTAAAGAACATCCTACAGAAACATTGGCACATTCTACAGTCCGATCCCTACCTGAAAGAAATTATCCCAACCAAACCCAGAATCACATTCCATCGAGCTCCCACCCTGAAAGGAATGATCGCCCCAAGTAAACTAAAAAGACATTCCCCCAAACAAGAACAAGAATATCAAAAAAAGAAATGTTCCTTCAGGTGCAACAAACCAAGGTGCCTATGCTGCCAAACCATTTGCCATGACAAATCACACTTCTCCAGTACCAACACTGGACAATCTTTTCCCATAAAGAAACATCTCACATGCCAATCCAACTACATTGTGTACCTAATCCAATGTGAATGTAGGAAGCAATATGTGGGCAGGACCACACAACCCCTACATATTAGATTGAACCAGCATCGGGCCAACATAAGGAAAGGCTACCAACTACACAGATTATCGCGCCACTGTAGTCGACATCACCCTGGAAGTACCAACCCCATTACAATTATACCTATTGACCAAGTGCCGGGATATCTTACCAATAGATTCGAAGCACTAGTCAGAAAAGAGATGCTTTGGATCTACAGCCTGAACTCCTTACAGCTTCAGGGCCTGAATGAAATAACAGAACTAATACATTAATCCCCCTATCATACCTTTCCTCCCCATCCCAGACACCATAGACGGGTTCGCACCACACTCAACTTTACAAGGTCCACGTCCACCTAACCACCACACCTCGGCATTCACCCCCTCCTTGAATGCGCCGAACCATACTACCGACTAAGGCTGGGTTCACACTACGTTTTGTCCCATACGGGAGCGCATACGGCAGGGGGGAGCTAAAAGCTCGCGCTCCCGTATGTCACCGTATGCGCTCCCGTATGTCATTCATTTCAATGAGCCGACCGGAGTGAAACGTTCGGTCCGGTCGGCTCATTTTTGCGCCGTATGCGCTTTTACAACCGGACCTAAAACTGTGGTCAACCACGGTTTTAGGTCCGGTTGTAAAAGCGCATACGGCGCAAAAATGAGCCGACCGGACCGAACGTTTCACTCCGGTCGGCTCATTGAAATGAATGACATACGGGAGCGCATACGGTGACATACGGGAGCGCGAGCTTTTAGCTCCCCCCTGCCGTATGCGCTCCCGTATGGGACAAAACGTAGTGTGAACCCAGCCTTAGACACACAAACCTTCCCACTGCTGACAACACGTCCAAACCTTGGACGTCTGCACCACAAACGCCTACTGTGTATTCCCTATGTGCACTCACTTTCCCACCATCCCATTGACATATGACACCGGTATGTCCCTTCTACTATTTTCTAAAAATACACTACAATCCCTCCACCGCCGTGCTCATACGCCACTGTAAGTATGTGGAACCCTGACACCTGCGTTATCATTGATAATGATAGATGGGACTGCGCCTCCAGCACCCAAAACGGCAATCTGATACATTATTGTATATGTGTCCTGCTTCACATCCCGAAGACAAAGCAGCAGTTGTAATATGGCAAACATCAAAATCACTGCCAGCCAGAGTCCTCCCTCATCTGCGAACTACTCACCTACAGCTCCGCTGACACACGGCCGTCTGCGCATGCGCGGGACAGCGGTGGTCCGCTGACAGGGGGACTGCAGCGCCTTCCAGGTACCTCCACAGCCCCTCCCACGCCGACCCGATAATCTGCCAACTGCAGCGAAAGACGGTGACAGCCACCAGGGACCTCAACGATATTCGGAACACAGTACCAGCACGCATCCACGTCCGGACGGCACGGAGCGCCAGCACCGGATCCAGTGACTCTCAACCACGGAAAAACTCGTAATCACCTGTTCCCCCCTGCTATAGACTCACAGAACAATGACATTATGAGCATTTTGAAACAGTGTTTATAACACTGCAAAGCACATTGTCTCTATTTTTCTTTTACATTGCTCCACCCTGACACGCACACCTGTCAGTGACGTCACCCGACCAGCCCACAATCTGGGCTTTTTCGCGTTTTTTTTTGTGTATATAAAAAGCATTATGTTATTTGTCACTGTACCCATGACCTGAGGAAGAGGGGTGATCCCTCGAAACGCGTTGTCTGTCCTTTATGAAGCAACAAAGACTGAATTCTTTATCACACCTGAAGTCTCTCACCTAATTGACCACCAACACGGATCCTGCTAGCGCCAGAGAAGTATCTGATTTTTCCAATCTGTGACCTATGCCATGGGCACAGAACTCGCATCTCTACAGCTGTTGCAAAACACACGGACTGATATCTTTCAGCCCTTTGAATACTGTAGTAGTTTGTTGCTTGAAGGAACTTAAGTTTTATTCTGGAGTACCCCTTTTAACCAGTGGTTCCCTCCCAACCAGGGGGCCTCCAACTGGTGCAAGACAAACGAACTGATATTTGAGCCCTAAAAAGGGATTTTTTGGGTGCTGTCCTTAAAGCAGATGTTACATTAGTGCTTTAGGAGTAAACTGGACCCTGAATACACCACCTAACAGCAACCTAGATATTGCTTTCCCTATACAGCAGGAGCAGCTTCTCTGACCCTCCACTTCCTAAGCCTGCAGCATGATGGATGAGGGTAAAATGGGGTCCGTGCAAGAGGTAAGAGGGTCTGGAAGGGAGGGACTGCTGCTGATTGGCTGTAATGTGTCTGCTGACTCTGACTCACAGGGTCAAAGTTTACCGCAATGTTAAAGTATAAGGGGTGGATCGAACTTCACATATGTTCGCCTGGCGAGGCAAACGCGAACATACTAAATTCGCCGGGAACTGTTTGCCGGCGAACAATTCGCAACATCTCTATATATCATCCCTCACAGTGGAATTGAATAGACGGCATATGACATCTCTGGGGGGATCCTGTGGCTTGGGTTTAGATCTGAGAGCTCTGAGCGCCCTCTCAATCCCCATGTCATGTGGGTAGGAGTCACCCAGTACTTGGATGAAAAGAGTGGGCAATAATGATTCAGGTAGTACAGATTCAGGAAGGCCCTTTATGCGTACGTTATTGCGCCCACCTCTGTTATCTTGATCTTCCATCCAGTCAATTATTTTGTTGAGGTGTAACTGACATTTTGCAAATGAGAACGTGGAAGATTCGGTGTAGGAGTTGAGGTGACTTTGTGTTGTCTCCAATTGCTTGACCCTGTGCCCTACTTGTTTCATTTCTTGTTTGAGTTCAGTTAGGTCTCTACGGGTAGGATCTAGCACAGTGGATATGAGGTCACTCATGAAAGATCTAGAGACCGGTAGTTCAGCAGCTTGGGATTGGTCCTCCATGTTGTTGTCCGAATCTCTGTCGACTTGTTGCCTTGAGACAGGTGTGGAATGTTTAGCTGGTGGAGGGTTATATGGTAGAGATTTGCGTTTGTCCCCTTTTAAGTACAAAATCTTCTATGCTATTTTTCGGTTGGCGGGTAGTAGAAGAATCTCTTTGCATAGGCGGACCTATTTTAACAATCCTCACCATTCCGGCAGAAGATAAAGATAAGCTTAGAAATGGGTAGACATAAGGTCCTGGTTGCATGGAGTGGTGGACAATGATTCCGACATATAGACTAAGTGTTCAGACTACGGAATTTCAGCCTGCAATTCCGCTTAGAAATTGCAGGCGGAAATTACGTTTGCTAAAATGTATAGTGTAGTGAATGGGTTTCCGTTCACAAATTCACACTTCAGAATTTGTGAAGCGGAATTTGTGAACGGAAAATCCGCTTTAAAATTTCCCCCTGAAAAATGGCGGTGCTCTTTCTTCAGGCGGAAATATGTGCGGAACACATTGCAGTCTATTGGAGACTGCAGTGTCCGCGCAGTCCTAGCGCCGACTGATTCAGTCAGCGTTGGCTGCACTCGGAATCTCCGGGCGGAAATTTTCTGCCCAGAGATTCCGTAGTCTGAACCTAGCCTTACTGTAACATCATCAGTTGAACCAGTACAGTTCAGATAGTTCAGTAAGAGCAGGTGAACGGACGAATCTGGTATTTAATGAGTTAACAAGAAGGTCATTTATAAAACGGACAGATCCGCCAGCTATTTGCTGCTGGCATGCCAGGGGGGGGGGGTGAGAGAGGTAGGTAGGTAGGAAGGAGATAAAAGCACTAGGTACTGTAGTACAAGCAATAATAATGAGCATGTTTAAAGTAAGGTAGGTATGATGTAGTGTTAAAAAATGACCACTGGGTGGCAGCAGAGGTCTGAATATAGAAATTGCTATTCTTTTCAAATCTTTAGAGTGCTATGGTGAATGGCAATTCAGTATTGTAGAGGATAATAATGAAAAAGTCATAGTAATATAATCCAGCTCCTACACTGTGTGCATTCTCTAGTAAAGAGAGGTGGCTGCAGCTGTAGTGGAGCAGCTCTGTTTGCCCCTGCAGAGGTGCACTAGATTTTAAGCCCTGAGGAGAATCAGCAGGGCTATAGAATATTTGGAGCTGACTATGTTCCTAAACAAGCTGCATAACAGATTCCGGTGGTGCATTCAGCTGATGGAGGAAGCAGGCAGAGCATGGCTGAGTCCCTGAAGAGGTGCTGGCCAGGGATTGAGTGTGTCTCAGTAAGGCTGGCCGGGAACAGCACCGAGGGAGCTACAGTGAAAGTCCTGTGTAGCAGGCTAAGTGATCCCCCTGAGGGCTCCGATCAGGTAGGGAAGGTTGTACTTACAGCCTTGTGCTTCTTCTATTCCTGTGCCCATGGTTGTTTGGCACTCAGAGGAGTCAGCGTGCTGGGGGCTAAGATGGCATGCTTGTAACATGTGGTCTGCAGGCAGGCCCTGTAAATCAGGAACCCGGTGGCCCTGGAGGTTGGGAGAGGTCTCAAAACGTTCCCCGCAGTTTGCTGTCACAGTTAAAGTTACTGCCCAAGTGAAATAACCTAATTTTTGCCCGTGGGCAGCAAGAGAAGCCGGCCTGGTGGAGAAGCTCAGGGTCCCTGCGTCCTTCCTTGTTCACGGCAAGCTACACTCCAACACCCCCCCCCCCCCCGTCCCCTATTAAACAAATTCTTCTCCACTATATTCGCCGAGGAAAATGAAATGCCAGGTGAAATACAGTGAGATAAAGTAAACTCCCCAGTACAGGTCACCTGTCTAACCAAGGAAGAAGTACAGTGCCGCCTACAAAAAATCAAAGTTAACAAATCACCAGGCCAAGATGGCATTCACCCCCGTGTTCTAAAGGAATGAAGTAATAGACAGACCCCTATTTTTAATATTCAGGGACTCTATAGTAAAAAGGACTGTTCCCCAGGACTGGCGCATGGCAAATGTGGTGCCAATATTTAAAAAGGGGTCAAAAGATGACCCCGGGAATTATAGGCCTGTTAGTTTAACTTCTGTTGTATGTAAATTGTTTGAGGGTTTTCTAAGAGATGCTAATTTCAAGTATATTTAAAAATAAATGTATGACTCCATATCAGTCCTGTCACACTAACCTGATCAGCTTTTATGAGGAGAGCTCCAGACTAGATGCTGTTTATCTGGATTTTTCCAAAGCATTTGATACGGTGCCACAGAAAAGATTGGTGCATAAAATGAGAAGGATTGGGCTGGGGGAGAATGTGTGCAAGTGGGGAAGTAACTGGCTCAGTGATAGGAAACAGAGGGTTGTTATTAATGGTATTTTGATTGGGTGACTGTTACTAGTGGGGTACCACAGGGGTTAGTCTTGGGTCCTGTTCTATTTAATATATTTATTAATGACCTTGCAGAAGGGATGAATAGTAAAGTAGCATTCTTTGAAGATGATACTAAACTCTGTAAAGCGGTAAACACAATAGAGGACAGTGCACTATTGCAAATGGATCTGGATAAGTTGGAGGTTTGGGCTGGGAAGTGGCAGATGAGGTTCAACACTGATAAATGTAAGATTATGAACATGGGGAAGAAAAATCCGGGCTGGGATTATCTTTTAAATGGGAGCACACTTGGGACGACAGACATGGAAAAGGACATGGGAGTCTTAGTTAACAGTAAATTTAGCTGTAGTGACCAGTGTCGGGCATAAATAAAATCATGGGGTGCATCAATAGGGGCATAGATGCCCACGATAAGGAAATAATTCTACCGCTGTACAAATCACTAGTCAGACCGCACATAGAATACGGTGTACAGTACTGGGCCCCAGTGTACAAAAAATATATTATGGAGCTGAAGAGGGTTCAAAGGCAGGCAACCAGAGTAATATGGGGAATGGGAGGACTACAGTACCCAGAAAGATTATCAGAATTGGGGTTAGTTTAATTTATAAAAAAAGAAGGCTTAGGGGCGACCTAATAACTATGTATAAATATACCAGAAGACCATACAGAGATCTCTCTCATGATCTATTTATACCCAGAACTGTATTCATAACAATGGGGCATCCTCTATGTCTTGAGGAAAGAAGGTTTCTACACCAGCACAGACAGGGGTTCTTTACTGTAAGAGCAGTGAGACTATGGAACTCTCTGCCAGAGGAGGTGGTCATGGTGAACTCTGTAAAAGAGTTCAAAAAGGGTCTGGATGCATTTTTGGAGAGTAATAACATCACTGGTTATGTATACTAGATTTATAGGGACAGAACGTTGATCTTTATACTGACTGCCAAATTTTCAGTTGTGAAGAAATTTTTACCTCAAGTATGAGGGTTTTTTGCCTTCCTCTTGATCAACTCAGTAGGGACTCATTAGGGATATAGGTTGAACTTGATGGACTATGGTCTTTTTTCAACCATATGAACTATGTTACTATGGTAAGAGGCCAATTTTTTGGGGGTTTAAAATGTGTAATTTTCCCTTATGCTGCTACGCTTTTATAATCCATAATTTTTGGGCCAGGTAGTCCGATAACTTGACGACGTGAGAATAGTATGAGTGTAGGATGGTTTGGGAAAATAGGTGTAGAAGGACGAATGGATGAAAGGATGGCAGCATATGGCAACTTTACTGAAGTGGAGGAGGTAGGTCTGTATTTTGAACTAAAAAAATCAAATGGGTTTTTGAGTTCAAAATGTGTAATTGTCTCTTATGCTGCCATCTTTATAATTTAGAATTTTGAGGTTCAGGTCATCAGGTTATTTTGCGACTAGAGCAGTATGAATGTGGGACAGTTTAGAAAGGACATGTTGGGAGGCTCAAATTGTGGGTTTCCCCAGAGGACAATGTAAGTAAATAGGGGGGCCATAGCTATAGAGCATAATCTATTTTAAGGGAAAACTCTAGAAGTGAAGAGATAGGGGGAGATTTATCAAAACCTGTTGACAGAAAAAGTTGCCTAGATGCCCATAGCAACCAATCACATTCTTTCATTTTGCAAAGGCCTTGTCAAAAATCTAAGAAGGGATCTGATTGGTTGCTATGGGGAACTGGGCAACCTTTCCTCTGCACAGGTTTTGATACATCCCTCTCATAGTGTTCAGGTAATTGGCTAGCTGTAAGATACTTTAGCAGCAATTATTATTGTATTTTATAGTTTATGTATAAGATTTCTTACCTACCTCTGTCTAGTGTGTGCATGTGTAAGCATGCCTATAAGTTTTGTTATAGCAGTGTGAATAGTTGGGCTTTTACCAGATGCATCACAAATCTCACTTGTTTACTGTGTCTGGTTTTTAAGAGTAAATAAAGGACAAACTTTTATACTCACTATCTTCTAAAAATGGTCCCTCTTTCGTCTGTTTATGTCATTGTAAAATTGAATGCTATGTAGGATAGACCTTTGTCTTCCATGTCTACTCATTAAGAAATGCCTTTTCATAATGGCATCCTCTGAGCACTCTACTGACAATTTAACCTCCATTGTTCTCTTAAGGTAGTTTAACTATTTAGTCACATCAGACATGTATGCATGCAGGATGGTTTGAATTGGGAAAATTGGTGAAGGATGACAAATATATGAAAGGATGGCAGCATATTTCCACTTGTTTTTTTTCCTGCTTTTTTTTTTTTTGTGTGAAAAAATGCCAGTGCAACTTCTTGCGCCTGATGTTTTTTCTGGCGTTTTTGCATTTGAGTGGAAATTTAATTTTTGGTCCCTTTAGTGTTTCTTTCAAAATTTGGGATATGGAGTAATGGGGATCCGGCACTTGCAGGACTAGGGCAGTGTATAGAGGCGGAGACAGGTGTGAATGCAGACAAGGCAAAATGTAGATATCAGCGGTGCACCTCAGAAAAAAGCAACGTAATAGCACAGAAAAGAGTCCAAAACGAGATTGCACCCACCATCCATGAAATTTATCCACAAGAAGCGCAAAACTACTTGCCAACTTGTCCCAGTGTGCCCCTGCCTCCGCTTGTCTATGCCTACACTCTAGAAATCACAGGGGGGTACACACTTAAAATATAACTTTTAATCAGACACGTTCTAAAAGCCTAGGCCCCACAACAAAATTAAGCCAGTATGGTAATTGGACACCAGATCTGTGATATGCAATACAGACCGTGTATAGATGAGGTGTGTATTGTATAGAGGGATAGGGTCTAGAAGAGCAGGGTACACCAATAATTGTTCACCCTAGTAATCCCTGTCGGGGAGATGTGGTGAGGTCTACCCCTGCTCCCACAGGGACCGTCGGAGCACTCGCCCTAGAAAGGGCGACCCCTGCCCCGATCTACCCCTTGGACTACACCCTAGAAATCCCTAGTAGTAAAAAATAGCCCTTGTTCCGGTGTACCCGACGCGTTTCAACCACATCGGTGGGTTCATCAGGGGTTAACCAGGCAAGATACAGTACAAGGATAAATGTTATCAATAATTAAACTAATTACAAAAATAGAAAGATGTAAATAGTAGGGAAAAAGCGGAACCGTGAGCGCACATGTAGCTGGAGCACCTATGCGGTTTATGCAATAATGGTGCTAACTCTTATGCTTATATTAACCTGGTGACAATGTTGCCCTCAGGTGGCTACTCACGGTTACCAACGCTGCCGCAGTGGCGGTATCCCTAGGTGCACTGCCACAGTGGTGGGCAGTGCCTTCAGCCGATCGGTGTCCTGGCTTGCCTGCCGCGGACACCCATGCTGTATTTATGTGTGTCTGAAGCGAAAATCGCGCGCGCACACTAGCCGCCGCACGTCACTTCCGGTCATGACGTCTAACTTCCGGTGACGCGTCTCTGGGCGCTGAGCGTCGCTCGTTGCTAGGCAGCGCTCAGGATGAGAGCGCAGCGCTGTCAGCAACTAGTAGAAACAAGGTATTAAGCCGGGAATAACGGACAATTGGACCTTATATACAAGGTGCGGAGTGACGGATAACTCATATCGCGAATAGAATCGTGAATAAGTAACTAAGCTAGAGGACCTCAGTACCTCCATATGTATGTGCAGAGTGTCAATGGGACAACCGCATCATTAGGAGGGGAAAGGATGGTTGCTACATATGATGACAGGGGGGGGGGTTTGAAAAGAGCAGATCATTTAGAATAAAAAATAATAAATCAATAAAAGTGAAAACATATTGGAGATGTGTAACTGAGGTATAGACCTCACAGGGAGGGGGGGGGGGAAGGGGGGCGCTACTGGTGAGATTACTCCAAAAAGCAGGCATAACTCAAGGCCTCATTTAATCCACCAGGAGACTGTGTCTGTAGGGAGAAAATCCACCGGGTTTCCTTTTGGAGGATCAACCTATCCCAGTCTCCTCCTCTGGTGGGAGGTCTAACAAGTTCTATCACCACAAATCTCAGGTTTTGGGCGTCCCCGCCATGTTGGCCATTGATGTGCCGAGCTAGTGGCTTGTCGGCCAAATTAATGATGTCTCTCAAGTGCTCGCCAACTCTTCTCCTAAACTCCCTAATTGTCTTCCCAACATATTCCATACCACAGCTACAGGTGGCTTTGTAAACAATGCCCTTACTCCGGCAGTTGATAAAGTCACGTATGGAATAAATCTGCCCAGTATTGGTGCTAGAGAATGTTTTAGTCACTTCAATATGTTTACAAGCAATGCATCCGCTGCAACGGAAGCACCCTTTAATCTGCCTATTCAACCAAGTGCCTTGTGCCTGAGGTGGCACATAGTGGCTTTTCACAAGCCTGTCTCTCAGACTACGGCCCTTTCTGAAAGAAATCTGAGGATAAGATCCCAAAACGTCCTTCAGGTCAGGGTCCATCCTCAAAATCTCCCAGTGTTTGCTGAGAATACATCTAACATCTTGTGCTCCCCCATCATAGGTAGCCACCAATCTAATGAGATTATCTGAGTTCAAATCCCGGGGTTTGGGTACAAGCAGACTAGCTCTGTCTACCTCCCTTGTTTCTTGGTATGCTTTTCGTAGAACCCAATCCGGGTAACCTCTGGCCTGAAAGCGCTGCCTCAAATCAGCAGCTTGGCTCATGAACTCAGATTGGGATGAACAATTCCTCTTCATCCTCAAATATTGCCCTTTAGGGATGCCTCGTTTTAATGGTACCGGGTGAAAACTACGCCATTCCAACAAAGAGTTGGTCGAAGTGGCCTTACGGTATACAGTAGTCTGTAAAGTACCCCTGGCGTCCTTCTTAATGAGGACATCAAGAAAAGGTAACTCGTTGTGTGCCAGTTAAAAAGTAAATTTGAGGCCTACTGCGTTGTTGTTAAGGGCGTCTACAAAGAGTGTAAAGTCATCACGGGTACCATTCCATATGACGAAGATGTCGTCAATATACCGTGCCCATAGCCCAACCTGCTCCGTAAATTGCACCAGTTGTTCACCAAAAACTAGCACCTCCTCCCACCAGCCCAGATAGAGATTCGCATAAGTGGGGGCACAGGGGCTCCCCATTGCGGTCCCTCTGAGCTGGTGGAAGGTGCGTCTGTCAAATAAAAAGTAATTCCTGGTGAGGGTGAAACGGAGCAAGTCTATAACAAATTGGCTATGGGCACGGTATTGGCAACCTCTACTACGTAGAAAATATTCTACCGCCGCTATTCCCAGGTCATGGGGAATGCACGAGTATAAAGACTCCACGTCTATGTCCACGTCAGCTTCTTCTTCGCTCACTAGGTCTGCATCGTTGGCTATCTGTACAATCTCAGCTAGTTCCGTACGGTACTGTACGGTGGGGTCCTCCCTTAGAATCTCATAACAATCTTCTTTCAAGAGGAGTTCCAGACACATCTGACGGTATTTTAGATGGTCCATAATCACAATGTTGCCCCCCTTATCGGAGGGCTTGATTACTAGGGACTTGTCTTTTTCCAATTTCAGCAGTGCCTGCATCTCGTCATGGGTAAAGTTTGCATTACCGATCATGATCTTACCTGATCTAAGTAATTTAAGACCAGGTTCATAAAGACATCGATACAGGACATATCACCCGTAGGTGGCATCTTTTTACTCTTATTTTTCAACTGAGTGAAGGGACCTGATCCACTGGGTTGGTCTCCTTCGCTCATTAGGTCAACCAGTATTTCTGCACCCCTGAGGACGTCCCTAGGCAGATCAAGTTCCTGGGCACGACGTCTCTCACAGTTTGCATAGAATTTCTTCCAATGCAATTTCCTGGTGAACAGGTGTAGATCCTTCACCCAGTTGAATTTATTGAATGCCGAGGTGGGTACAAAGCCCAAACCCTTGCTAAGAATGCACATTTCAGATTCAGAGAGTTGATATGCAGATAAGTTAATAATTTGTAGGGCAGAGTTCAATTGTTTCTGTTCCTTAGTGGGTAGAACGTGTCCTGAGGGGGTCTCTCTAAAAAAGGACCTTGTTCGGGTGGGGCCCCACCCCTGCCTCCTCTCTTAGGACCTCTTCCTCCTCTCTTCCCACGGCCTCGACCTCGCCCCTTATTCCTAGATGGTTGGTCTCTATCAGAGTCAGAGAAATCGGTCTCTGTAGAGGAACCTTCAACCGTTGGTTCACCAGTGCCGCCTTTGGGGAGAAACACATAAACTTTGTTGTCTTTAAAGTCCTGTAAGTCACGGACAAACTGTCGGTGTTTTCTCTCCTTCAGGTGGTACTGGAACCTTTCAATAGTGTTTTTTAACAATAACTCCTTGGCTGGAAACTCAGCCTCAGATGTAAAACCTTGAGTAATCTGAATATGTGACTTCAGTCTCTCTTCCAAGGAGTTGTGATTGATCTTCTCCTCCTCGAGGAGTATCTGCATAAATCTCAGGGAGCTCTGAGTGGCTTCTTTCCCCCACTTACTGATTAGGTTTGGGCTTCTATACCTTGCTGCTGGGGTTAAGTTAATCCGCAAACCTATAGGTACGATTTGATGTTTGAGGTAGTTCTCCAGGCTCTCCCACCAAGAGGTGATATGTTCTTTATAGAGCCTGGTGAGTTCCCTGAATGCGGATTTGAATGAAGGAGTATATTGTTTTTGAACAAAAATTTTGTCCGAAAAAACCTCCGATACCTCGGTAGCCCAAATGTCTGTATTAAGACCTGCCGCTAAAAATCCAGCCATACCAAAAAATTAAATTCTTGTAACCAATGATTCACAGTTAGTCCACTAAGGGATGTGTGACAGTACCAGAGAGAAAATAGAAATCACAGGGGGGTACACACTTAAAATATAACTTTTAATCAGACACGTTCTAAAAGCATAGGCCCCACAACAAAATTAAGCCAGTATGGTAATTGGACACCAGATCTGTGATATGCAATACAGACCGTGTATAGATGAGGTGTGTATTGTATAGAGGGATAGGGTCTAGAAGAGCAGGGTACACCAATAATTGTTCACCCTAGTAATCCCTGTCGGGGAGATGTGGTGAGGTCTACCCCTGCTCCCACAGGGACCGTCGGAGCACTCGCCCTAGAAAGGGCGACCCCTGCCCCGATCTACCCCTTGGACTACACCCTAGAAATCCCTAGTAGTAAAAAATAGCCCTTGTTCCGGTGTACCCGACGCGTTTCAACCACATCGGTGGGTTCATCAGGGGTTAACCAGGCAAGATACAGTACAAGGATAAATGTTATCAATAATTAAACTAATTACAAAAATAGAAAGATGTAAATAGTAGGGAAAAAGCGGAACCGTGAGCGCACATGTAGCTGGAGCACCTATGCGATTTATGCAATAATGGTGCTAACTCTTATGCTTATATTAACCTGGTGACAATGTTGCCCTCAGGTGGCTACTCACGGTTACCAACGCTGCCGCAGTGGCGGTATCCCTGGGTGCACTGCCACAGTGGTGGGCAGTGCCTTCAGCCGATCGGTGTCCTGGCTTGCCTACTGCGGACACCCATGCTGTATTTATGTGTGTCTGAAGCGAAAATCGCGCGCGCACACTAGCCGCCGCGCGTTACTTCCGGTCATGACGTCTAACTTCCGGTGACGCGTCTCTGGGCGCTGAGCGTCGCTCGTTGCTAGGCAGCGCTCAGGATGAGAGCGCAGCGCTGTCAGCAACTAGTAGAAACAAGGTATTAAGCCGGGAATAATGGACAATTGGACCTTATATACAAGGTGCGGAGTGACGGATAACTCATATCGCGAATAGAATCGTGAATAAGTAACTAAGCTAGAGGACCTCAGTACCTCCATATGAATGTGCAGAGTGTCAATGGGACAACCGCATCATTAGGAGGGGAAAGGATGGTTGCTACATATGATGACAGGGGGGGGGGGGGGGTTTGAAAAGAGCAGATAATTTAGAATAAAAAATAATAAATCAATAAAAGTGAAAACATATTGGAGATGTGTAACTGAGGTATAGACCTCACAGGGAGGTCCCTGTGGGAGCAGGGGTAGACCTCACCACATCTCCCCGACAGGGATTACTAGGGTGAACAATTATTGGTGTACCCTGCTCTTCTAGACCCTATCCCTCTATACAATACACACCTCATCTATACACGGTCTGTATTGCATATCACAGATCTGGTGTCCAATTGCCATACTGGTTTAATTTTGTTGTGGGGCCTATGCTTTTAGAACGTGTCTGATTAAAAGTTATATTTTAAGTGTGTACCCCCCTGTGATTTCTATTTTCTCTCTGGTACTGTCACACATCCCTTAGTGGACTAACTGTGAATCATTGGTTACAAGAATTTAATTTTTTGGTATGGCTGGATTTTTAGCGGCAGGTCTTAATACAGACATTTGGGCTACCGAGGTATCGGAGGTTTTTTCGGACAAAATTTTTGTTCAAAAACAATATACTCCTTCATTCAAATCTGCATTCAGGGAACTCACCAGGCTCTATAAAGAACATATCACCTCTTGGTGGGAGAGCCTGGAGAACTACCTCAAACATCAAATCGTACCTAGAGGTTTGCGCATTAACTTAACCCCAGCAGCAAGGTATAGAAGCCCAAACCTAATCAGTAAGTGGGAGAAAGAAGCCACTCAGAGCTCCCTGAGATTTATGCAGATACTCCTCGAGGAGGAGAAGATCAATCACAACTCCTTGGAAGAGAGACTGAAGTCACATATTCAGATTACTCAAGGTTTTACATCTGAGGCTGAGTTTCCAGCCAAGGAGTTATTGTTAAAAAACACTATTGAAAGGTTCCAGTACCACCTGAAGGAGAGAAAACACCGACAGTTTGTCCGTGACTTACAGGACTTTAAAGACAACAAAGTTTATGTGTTTCTCCCCAAAGGCGGCACTGGTGAACCAACGGTTGAAGGTTCCTCTACAGAGACCGATTTCTCTGACTCTGATAGAGACCAACCATCTAGGAATAAGGGGCGAGGTCGAGGCCGTGGGAAGAGAGGAGGAAGAGGTCCTAAGAGAGGAGGCAGGGGTGGGGCCCCACCCGAACAAGGTCCTTTTTTAGAGAGACCCCCTCAGGACACGTTCTACCCACTAAGGAACAGAAACAATTGAACTCTGCCCTACAAATTATTAACTTATCTGCATATCAACTCTCTGAATCTGAAATGTGCATTCTTAGCAAGGGTTTGGGCTTTGTACCCACCTCGGCATTCAATAAATTCAACTGGGTGAAGGATCTACACCTGTTCACCAGGAAATTGCATTGGAAGAAATTCTATGCAAACTGTGAGAGACGTCGTGCCCAGGAACTTGATCTGCCTAGGGACGTCCTCAGGGGTGCAGAAATACTGGTTGACCTAATGAGCGAAGGAGACCAACCCAGTGGATCAGGTCCCTTCACTCAGTTGAAAAATAAGAGTAAAAAGATGCCACCTACGGGTGATATGTCCTGTATCGATGTCTTTATGAACCTGGTCTTAAATGACTTAGATCAGGTAAGATCATGATCGGTAATGCAAACTTTACCCATGACGAGATGCAGGCACTGCTGAAATTGGAAAAAGACAAGTCCCTAGTAATCAAGCCCTCCGATAAGGGACCATCTAAAATACCGTCAGATGTGTCTGGAACTCCTCTTGAAGGAAGATTGTTATGAGATTCTAAGGGAGGACCCCACCGTACAGTACCGTACGGAACTAGCTGAGATTGTACAGATAGCCAACGATGCAGACCTAGTGAGCGAAGAAGAAGCTGATTTTCTGGTACCTCGCCATCCTAGGGTGGCAACGTTCTACTCCTTGCCAAAAATACATAAAGGCACCATACCCCTCAAGGGCAGACCCATAGTATCGGGCGTGGGCAATCTCTCTCAGAATGCTGGTGTGTATGTTGATGCCATACTGAAAACCTTTGTGATGGCATTGCCCTCATATACCCGAGACACTACAGATCTATTAAAAAAGTTAGATGGTCAGACCCTTGAGGAGAATACATGGTTAGCCAGCATAGACGTGGAGTCTTTATACTCGTGCATTCCCCATGACCTGGGAATAGCGGCGGTAGAATGTTTTCTACGTAGTAGAGGTTGCCAATACCGTGCCCATAGCCAATTTGTTATAGACTTGCTCCGTTTCACCCTCACCAGGAATTACTTTTTATTTGACAGACGCACCTTCCACCAGCTCAGAGGGACCGCAATGGGGAGCCCCTGTGCCCCCACTTATGCGAATCTCTATCTGGGCTGGTGGGAGGAGGTGCTAGTTTTTGGTGAACAACTGGTGCAATTTACGGAGCAGGTTGGGCTATGGGCACGGTATATTGACGACATCTTCGTCATATGGAATGGTACCCGTGATGACTTTACACTCTTTGTAGACGCCCTTAACAACAACGCAGTAGGCCTCAAATTTACTTTTGAACTGGCACACAACGAGTTACCTTTTCTTGATGTCCTCATTAAGAAGGACGCCAGGGGTACTTTACAGACTACTGTATACCGTAAGGCCACTGCGACCAACTCTTTGTTGGAATGGCGTAGTTTTCACCCGGTAACATTAAAACGAGGCATCCCTAAAGGGCAATATTTGAGGATGAAGAGGAATTGTTCATCCCAATCTGAGTTCATGAGCCAAGCTGCTGATTTGAGGCAGCGCTTTCAGGCCAGAGGTTACCCGGATTGGGTTCTACAAAAAGCATACCAAGAAACAAGGGAGGTAGACAGAGCTAGTCTGCTTGTACCCAAACCCCGGGATTTGAACTCAGATAATCTCATTAGATTGGTGGCTACCTATGATGGGGGAGCACAAGATGTTAGATGTATTCTCAGCAAACACTGGGAGATTTTGAGGATGGACCCTGACCTGAAGGACGTTTTGGGATCTTATCCTCAGATTTCTTTCAGAAAGGGCCGTAGTCTGAGAGACAGGCTTGTGAAAAGCCACTATGTGCCACCTCAGGCACAAGGCACTTGGTTGAATAGGCAGATTAAAGGGTGCTTCCGTTGCAGCGAATGCATTGCTTGTAAACATATTGAAGTGACTAAAACATTCTCTAGCACCAATACTGGGCAGATTTATTCCATATGTGACTTTATCAACTGCCGGAGTAAGGGCATTGTTTACAAAGCCACCTGTAGCTGTGGTATGGAATATGTTGGGAAGACAATTAGGGAGTTTAGGAGAAGAGTTGGCGAGCACTTGAGAGACATCATTAATTTGGCCGACAAGCCACTAGCTCGGCACATCAATGGCCAACATGGCGGGGACGCCCAAAACCTGAGATTTGTGGGGATAGAACTTGTTAGACCTCCCACCAGAGGAGGAGACTGGGATAGGTTGATCCTCCAAAAGGAAACCCGGTGGATTTTCTCCCTACAGACACAGTCTCCTGGTGGATTAAATGAGGCCTTGAGTTATGCCTGCTTTTTGGAGTAATCTCACCAGTAGCGCCCCCCTTCCCCCCCCCCCTCCCTGTGAGGTCTATACCTCAGTTACACATCTCCAATATGTTTTCACTTTTATTGATTTATTATTTTTTATTCTAAATTATCTGCTCTTTTCAAACCCCCCCCCCCCCTGCCATCATATGTAGCAACCATCCTTTCCCCTCCTAATGATGCGGTTGTCCCATTGACACTCTGCACATACATATGGAGGTACTGAGGTCCTCTAGCTTAGTTACTTATTCACGATTCTATTCGCGATATGAGTTATCCGTCACTCCGCACCTTGTATATAAGGTCCAATTGTCCGTTATTCCCGGCTTAATACCTTGTTTCTACTAGTTGCTGACAGCGCTGCGCTCTCATCCTGAGCGCTGCCTAGCAACGAGCGACGCTCAGCGCCCAGAGACGCATCACCGGAAGTTAGACGTCATGACCGGAAGTGACGCGCGGCGGCTAGTGTGCGCGCGCGATTTTCGCTTCAGACACACATAAATACAGCATGGGTGTCCGCGGCAGGCAAGCCAGGACACCGATTGGCTGAAGGCACTGCCCACCACTGTGGCAGTGCACCCAGGGATACCACCACTGCGGCAGCGTTGGTAACCGTGAGTAACCACCTGAGGGCAACATTGTCACCAGGTTAATATAAGCATAAGAGTTAGCACCATTATTGCATAAACCGCATAGGTGCTCCAGCTACATGTGCGCTCACGGTTCCGCTTTTTCCCTACTATTTACATCTTTCTATTTTTGTAATTAGTTTAATTATTGATAACATTTATCCTTGTACTGTATCTTGCCTGGTTAACCCCTGATGAACCCACCGATGTGGTTGAAACGCGTCGGATACACCGGAACAAGGGCTATTTTTTACTACTAGGGATTTCTAGGGTGTAGTCCAAGGGGTAGATCGGGGCAGGGGTCGCCCTTTCTAGGGCGAGTGCTCCGACGGTCCTTGTGGGAGCAGGGGTAGACCTCACCACATCTCCCCGACAGGGATTACTAGGGTGAACAATTATTGGTGTACCCTGCTCTTCTAGACCCTATCCCTCTATACAATACACACCTCATCTACCGTATATACTCGAGTATAGGCCGAGTTTTTCAGCACGATTTTTCGTGCTGAAAACACCCCCCTCGGCTTATACTCGAGTGAACTCCCCCACCCGCAGTGGTCTTCAACCTGCGGACCTCCAGAGGTTTCAAAACTACAACTCCCAGCAAGCCCGGGCAGCCATCGGCTGTCCGGGCTTGCTGGGAGTTGTAGTTTTGAAACCTCCGGAGGTCCGCAGGTTGAAGACCACTGCGGCCTTCAACATCATCCAGCCCCCTCTCACCCCCTTTAGTTCTGAGTACTCACCTCCGCTCGGCGCTGGTCCGGTCCTGCAGGACTGTCCGGTGAGGAGGTGGTCCGGTGGGATAGTGTTCCGGGCTGCTATCTTCACCGGGGAGGCCTCTTCTAAGCGCTTCGGGCCCGGCCTCAGAATAGTCACGTTGCCGTGACAACGACGCAGAGGTGCGTTCATTGCCAACGTAATTCTGCGTCATTGTCAAGGCAACGCCTCTATTCCGGGCCGGAAGCGCGGAGAAGAGGCGCCCCCGGTGAAGATAGCAGCCCGGACCACCTCCTCACCGGACCACCTCCTCACCGGACAGCCCTGCAGGACCGGACCAGCGCCGAGCGGAGGTGAGTACTCAGAACTAAAGGGGGGTGAGAGGGGGCTGGATGATGTTGAAGGCCGCAGTGGTCTTCAACCTGCGGACCTCCGGAGGTTTCAAAACTACAACTCCCAGCAAGCCCGGACAGCCGATGGCTGCCCGGGCTTGCTGGGAGTTGTAGTTTTGAAACCTCTGGAGGTCCGCAGGTTGAAGACCACTGAGGGCGAATGATGAGAAGAGGATGATGAAGGGGGGGTGTGGGGATGATGAAGGGGGGTGGGGATGATGAAGGGGGGGTGTGGGATGATAAGGGGATGATGAAGGGGGGATGTGTGGGATGATGACAAGGGGATGATGAAGGGGGGATGTGTGGGATGATAAGGGGATGATGAAGGGGGGATGTGCGGGATGATAAGGGGATGATGAAGGGGGGATGTGTGGGATGATGACAAGGGGATGATGAAGGGGGGATGTGTGGGATGATAAGGGGATGATGAAGGGGGGATGTGTGGGATGATAAGGGGATGATGAAGGGGGGATGTGTGGGATGATAAGAGGATGATGAAGGGGGGATGTGTGGGATGATAAGAGGATGATGACAAGGGGATGATGATGAGGATGTTAATGACGGGTCTGGATGATGACAGGGGGGGATGAGGTATTTCCCACTCTAGGCTTATACTCGAGTCAATAACTTTTCCTGGGATTTTGGGTTGAAATTAGGGGTCTCGGCTTATACTCGGGTCGGCTTATACTCGAGTATATACGGTATACACGGTCTGTATTGCATATCACAGATCTGGTGTCCAATTACCATACTGGCTTAATTTTGTTGTGGGGCCTATGCTTTTAGAACGTGTCTGATTAAAAGTTATATTTTTAAGTGTGTACCCCCCTGTGATTTCTATTTTCTCTCTGGTACTGTCACACATCCCTTAGTGGACTAACTGTGAATCTATGCCTACACTCTGCTGAATAAATTTAGTGGATGGTGAGTGCAATCTTGTTTTGGACTCTTTTCTGTGCGCTCTCAAAATTTGTTGGGCACCAAAAAAATCAGGATGCAGTAGTGATGGAAGAAAAAATTTATTTAACAAAATGTATATTTATTATAACAAAATTTTTATTAATTTTTAAACCGGGATCAATTTATGTGGGCAGGAAAGGGGACTAAAATTGGAGCCAACATTAATAGAAATGTAGTCTGTGTTTTTCCCTTTGTTTTCTTAATTTTTAACATTTTTTAGGTAGTGCTACTACTCCCAGCATGGAACACACTGTTCCATTATGGGAGTAGTAGTTCCTGTACTAATAGACAGATCACCCTGGGTGTCACTCCTGACACCCGATACGATCGTCCATAATATAGCAGCGATGCGGAGCATCACTCATTCATATTTTCCGCTCAGAGTGGGGATTGGCCGGATGGTGGCAGCCAATCCCCGCTCTCAGCGAGAAATATGAGTGAGTGGCCGGCCGGAGTAAATAGCAGAGATGCGAGCGCAGGAGAAAGCAGCTCTGCATCTCGGGGATAAAGGCTGATTGCAGCGGCTGTCAGGAGTGACGCCCGCTGTGATCTGTCCTTTACTCCAGGTACTACTGCTCCCAACATGGAGCACACTCTGCTCCATGCTGGGAGCTGTAGCACCTGCATTAATAGATCGCAGCTATTGTCACTCCTGACACCCGCTGTGATCCTCCCGTATCTATACATTATACAGGAGGATCACAGCGGGTGTCAGGAGTGACACTCACAGCGATCTGTCTCTTCTATGGTCCCATACACACACCTATTCATATTTCCCACTGAGTTGTGATTGGCTGGAACCATTTGGCCAATCATAGCTCTCTGCGGGAAATATGAGTAGGTATATATATACGGCAGTGCAGGGGACCATAGAAGGATGAAAACGGGTGTCAGAAGTGACACGGGTGATCTGTCAATTAGTCCAGGTACTACTACTCCTATCATGGAACATTGTGTTCCATGCTGGGAGTAGTAGTACTACCTAAAAAATGTAAAAAAAAAATAGTGAAACACACACACTACATTTTTATTATTGTTGCCTACATTTTTAGTGCCCTACCCATCCACATAAATTGATCCCTGTTTAAAAATGAAAAAAAAAAAAAAATATATATATATATATATATATATATATATAAAACTCAATGTGTTTGTGTGTGTGTGTGTGTGTATGCATGTTCCAGCATCACGTCCAAACGGCTAAAGATATTAACATGAAACTTGGCACACATGTTACTTATATATCATCAACAAACAAAGGATAGGTAATTTAACCCTTACTCTCCCCCATTTGCCAGAGTCAGGGTTTTTGTTTAAAGTCCCATAAAAGTCTATGGGAATATCCAAAAAAGAAATGCTTTTCCTCTGATGTCATGACCACAGTGCTCTCTGCTGACCTCTGCTGTCCATTTCAGGAACTGTCCAGAGCAGAAGAAAATCCCCATAGCAAACATATGCTGCTTTGAACAGTTCCTAAAATTGACAGCAGAGGTCAGCAGAGAGCACTGTGGTCATGACATCAGAGAAAATGCATTTCTTTTTTGGATTTTTCTTTAGTATACAGCCCCTAAAAAGTAATGGAAGGATTAAGATTAAGATTTTTTAATAGAAGTGATTTACAAATCTGTTTAACTTTCTGGCACCAGTTGATTTAAAAAAAAAAAAAGTTTTCCATGGGAGTACCCCTTTAAGGACCCCTCTGCAATCCTTTCTGATTCTTTCCATTCTCATCAAGCTATTACTCATTTCTATGAGGACTCTTCTGCTTATTCTGACTCTGATGATCTGCTGGATTGGAGTATTAACCCTCCCTCGAAGAAGAAACTTTTTAAAACGCCACAAAACTATAAGTCGCAAGTAAATACTACCCAATGTTTTACATCTTCTGACTTAACAAGTGACTGGCTCTGGGCCTCAAACGAGTGTTACCGCTGTCAGGCCTGGGATAATAGTCCCTGTGCAACATTCTTTTTATTTTTTATTTTTTTTTGTTAGCCCCGCTGGGGATCGTATCCTTTTTTTTTTATTATTACTTTTGCCAAGAATGTCCTTGGTTTTCCCTATTTTTCTTCAGTATTAGAAATGGCCATGATATAATATTTCTATTCCTATATAGCTGCCTCTCTTTCATTTTGCTTTCCTTATATGTATTTTTGTATAAGTGATTATGGCTGATATACAGGTGACAACCCTTAACCCCTTAATGACCATGCACGTAAATGTACGACCTGGTTTGGCGGGACTTCCCGCACCAGGACGTACATTTACGTCCTGTGTATGACCGCATCATACACGGCAGGTTCCAACTGCTAGTAGCAGCCGGGGACCCGCCCGTAATGGCCGACATCCGCGATCGCTTGAATGTCCGCCATTAACCCCTCAGATGCCGTGATCATCCAGCATGGCGGCCGGAGGTCCCCTCAGATGGCTCCGGCCGTGATCAAGCAGACCAGAGCAGAAGATGACCGATAATACTGATCAGTGCTGTGTCCTATACAGAGCACTGAACAGTATTAGCAATCAAAGGATTGTTATAGATAGTCCCCTATGGGGACATAAAAAGTGTAAAATAAAAGTTGAAAAATGTAAAAATAAAAAGTAAAAAAAAGTGAAAAATCCCCTCCCCCAATAAAAATGAAAATTGTCAGCGTTTCCCATTTTACCCCCAAAAAGCCTAATTTTTTTAAATAAACATATTTGGTATCGCCGCGTGTGTAAATATCCGTACTATCAACAAATAACAATAATCATCCCGTACGGTGAATGGCGTAAACGTAAAAAATTAAAAAAGTCAAAAAATGCAGCTTTTTTGTCACATTTTATTTAAAAAAAATTATAAAAAATGATCTAAAAGTTTTATATATGCAAATGTTGTATCGACAAAAAGTACAGATGACAGCGCAAAAAATGAGCCCTCATACCGCCCTATATATGGAAAAATGAAAAGTTATAGGTGGTCAAAATAGGGCGATTTTAGATTACTGATTTTGTACAAAAAGTTTTTTATTTTTTTTAAGCGGTACAAAAATATAAAAGTATAATTTTAATCATATTGACCCACAGAATAAAGAACACATGTCATTTTTTACCATAAAGTGTATAGTGTGAAAACAAAACCCTCCAAAATGCGCAAAATTGTGGTTTTCATTTAAATTTCCTCCCTAAAAATTTTTTGGGGGTTCGCCGTACATTTTATGGTAAAATTAGAGGTTTCATTACAGAGTACAATTGGTCACGCAAAAAACAAGCCCTTATATGGGTCTGTAGATGGAAATATAAAGGAGTTATGGATTTTAGAAGGCGAGGAGGAAAAACGAAAACGCAAAAATAAAATTGGCCTGGTCCTTAAGGTGAAAATGGGCTTGGTCCTTAAGGGGTTAAAGGGGTACTCCACTGGAATTTTTTTTTTTTAAATCAACTGGTGCCAGATAGCTAAACATATTTGTAAATTAAATAAAAAGAGTGATTTGGTGTCAGTGCTACTATTGTAGTGGTAGTTACTATAAAAAAAAAATATTGTGAATATATTACTAGCCTCAACAATAATAATATTTTCTTTTCAGTCGGAGTGATTTATTATGCAATCCTGTTATGTTTCCTATTGTCATATGGTTATTGTTATCACTTCTGAAGATACATGATGCACTTTAGATTTATCATCTGTCGTTCCACTTACGGTATCGGTGTGAAGGTCCGGATGGCGATACCTTCAAATGTTGGTTTCGGTGGACTCTGTAAGCTGTTTCCTGATAGCATGTGCCGGGAGACTGCCCCGGCAGGTGGTGTCTACAACTGGCTTCTTGCGCTATGATAAAGAGAGAAAATGACCCGACTGACCTCCGGCTATTAGTGACGTCTCTACAGTTTCCAGTGTGGATCAATTCTAACGCATTTCGGAAATTAGCGAATTCCTTCCTCAGAGATGGTAGCCGCAGGTCTGCGCTTTCATTTATACTACAGGTTCCAGCGATCCTCCTCCCAGGTGAATCCATTCTAAATGTCCGTTAATGTGGTTTGTCCGTATTGATGAGAAGGTATAAATGTGCGTAGGTATCCATTACCAATTAGAATGTAAGTCTTAGTTTATTGAGGATTTATTGCACGTCTGTTACCAGGAAGATGGGGGCAATGGTATAGTTTCTTTATTTGGTTTTCCTTTTTTCTTTCAGTGTTTTTATTTTACATAGAAATCTAGAATTCAGTTTTTTTTATAGCTGTGTCTTATTTTAATAATTTTCTTGCATGCATGCACAAAAGTTTTCATTCTTCCACCTAATTCCACATGTATATTAATTTGAGAAGGATTGTAGGATAGAGTAGTTCCTCCGGATATATTTAGTCATCTGTGCTAAAGCTGTATTTAGTCATCTGTGCTGAAGCTATATCTCAGTGGGGCTGAAAATTACCATATATTTGATTACCTTTTGTTTGGTACTTTATTAATCTGTTATTCATTACATATGAAGAATGACACATGCTATCAGGAAACTGTTTCGGAGGACTCTGTAAGCTAAATGTTTGAAGATATCGCCATCCAGTCCTTCACACCGATACCGTAAGTGGAACGACAGATAATAAAACTAAAGTGCATCATGTATCTTCAGAAGTGATAACAATATAACAATAGGAAACAGATAACAGGATTGCACAATAAATCACTCCGACTGATAAGAAAATATTATTATTGTTGAGGCTAGTAATATATTGACAATAATTTTTTTTTTAATAGTAACTACCACTACAAAAGTAGTGCTGACACCAAACCCCTCTTTTTATATATCAAATTAGTGATATAGCAGGGAACCACTAGCAGGTGTCTTAGCAGCTGATTAATTCCATAAGCGCCAGTGCTCAAAATATACTATTTTTTGCATCTGTATATAATATTCCCTGTGAGCACAAGGCAGCAGATATGGAACTTTGGGAAGATAGAAAAAAACGAATTACACACATACAAAACTTTTTTCAATTGAAAAAAGATAAACGGCATATACAAGATCAAAGTAACAATGAGGTATTACACAAAGCCATTCAAGATGTAAAAAAATTGGAACTTCTTGTGGAAATGAGGAATTTGTGGGAAATTGCCACACTACAAAAATATCTAGATTGGAGTTGTATACCGAAAGGTCTATAAGTCCACAAAACATTATCAGGGGACCTGGGGGATCCAAACACCCAAGCGGAATGGGACCACATGTTCCATGATTTCTCTAAACAAGTGAATTTATTAGCGGCTAAGAATGGAATAAGTGAGATATTTAAAAACCTACATCCTTATAAAGATTGTCAAGAAATAATACATTTATCCGCTAGTATAAAAAATAGGATCAAAACTAAAGAGGAAGTAATTATAAAGAAAAAACTGAAAAAAATCATAAGGGACTCTGTACCAAATGATCTGGAGACTTTGAGAAATTACCATCAATAGTGAATTATACACTATAGATGAAACCCAAGAAGTACAGAAAAGTCCTTCTTTTACTACAACTAACACACCTATTTTTTCTGTGTATAACTAACACCCCGCCCCATACAACTGCTTCTCCAGTGGGAATCGATCAAGAAATCATGCAATAAAATACCCAGGAACCTATACCGAATGGACAGGAAAATAGAGAACATTCCAGCAGAACTTCACATGTGGGCGAGCATCCATTGCAACATCAATGCTCTAACACTAATGCGGAATACCCATTAAATACTACTAACAGATTTTTTACCCTTGAAGGATATGGGGAGAGGGTTTTAACACCGAAAACTGCTGAATATCACCAAAATGTTCAAAAACAACTGCTCCGGGGGAATTACTAACCACATTAAAACTACAATAAAAAAAATCTCTCAATCATGATATTTTTCAAAAATGAGATCAGAGAGGAATAAAAGCGGCACAAGGGGCAGGAAACGCGCCATAAAAGAAATCCAGAAATTAATAACAAAAAAGGAGAATCTTGTAGACATGAAACATAAACAGAAAATCTACAGTTTTACTCTTCCATTCCAGATCCAGACACTGAACCAGGAAGTCACAATTTGCAGCCCGGAGAGTTTGTCCTCGTGAAAAGACACATGAGGGGGTGCTGGAACCTAGACTTGAAGGTCCTTATCAGGTTCTACTAACAACTCTGACTTCGGTGAAACTGTAAGGAAAATCAACATGGATACGCCTCACACTACAAGATAGTTCCCACACCATGCTCCTGATACATATCCTTTTTCATATAAGTTGAGTGCAAACCCAGCAACCAAATCCGACTAAACTACACTACTGGGCTGACTTGACAATGACCCAAGAGTTTTGATAAAACTCTTCCAGTGCCAAAGTGACTACCTTTAAATGTGACTATTGTGACATTGTGAATTGTCCCGCGGTGCAAAAACAATGTCGATTTTATCTCCCTTATGTCACAGGAAGAAAGGAAGCTAACATTTGAACTAGACACGATGGTCCCGCGGGGACTTAATGTGGACTTTTAACTATTCCCCTTTCCCAATATCGCGCCACACCCCTACCTCTTAATTCCCTGGTTGAACTTAATGGACATATGTCTTTTTTCGACCGTACTAACTATGTAACTATGTAACTATATGGAAGCCATAACCATAGGTTTAAATGAAATAAAAATTACAGATATGTCTTCATATATAATAAATAACAGATTAATAAAGTGCCAAACATAGGGTAACCAAACATATGGTAATTTTCAGCCCCACTGAGATATAGCTTCAGCACAGATGACTAAATACAGCTTTAGTACAGATGACTAAATATATCTGGAGGAACTACTCTATCCTACAATACTTCTCAAATTTATATACATGTGGAATTAGGTGGAAGAATGAAAACTTTTGTGCACGCATGCAAGAAAATAATAAAAATAAGACACGGATATAAGAAAACCAGAATCCTAGATTTCTATGTACAATAAAAACACTGAAAGAAAAAGAAAAGGTAAACTAAATAAAGAAACTATACCATTGCCTCCATCTTCCTGGTAACAGACGTGCAATAAATCCTCAATAAACTAAGACTTGCATTCTTATTGGTAACTGATACCTACGGACGTTTATACCTCCTCATCGATACGGACAAACCCCATTAACAGACATTTAGGATGGATTTACCTGGGAGGAGGATTGCTGGGACCTGAAGTATAAATGAGGATGGAGGAAGGAAATCGCTAATTTCCGAAACATGTTAGAATTGATCCACACTGGAAACTGTAGGGACGTCACTAGCAGCCGGAGGTTAGTTGGGTCATTTTCTCTCTTTTTCATAGCGCAAGAAGCCGGTTGTAGACGCCACCGGCCAGGGCAGTCTCCCGACACACGCTATCAGGAAACAGCTTACAGAGTCTACCGAAACCAACGTTTTTGTTTTTTTTAACATGAGAATTTTATTGAGGAAATTGTACAAATGAAAAGAAATCGTACATAAAATGATAATAACAATCGTAAATTACATCAAGTCACAGTTGTTATATAGACTAGGGAAAAGCCGAATCCAGGCTAATTGTACATAAAAGTTAGGTACACAACTCTGTACAGTAGAATCAATATATTCTAAACATGAACAAAGAATAAAAAGGAAAAGAACTGGATATGAACCATATCAGGGTACTCATCACCACGGTAAGTAAGGATATATTTGAAGAAAAGTACGGCAATGTACGGGATTGGTAATGGTCATAGCTGCACTGTGTTATGGGAACTATTCAACCATATATTCCATCTGGACAGGAAGATGCGGTCATTTCCCAAGGCACACGCTGTTTTATATTCATGCCAGCAGTTCGAGTTTATACTAAATATGATTTCCTTGACCGTGGGTATCTTTGCTGTTTTCCATTTCCTAGTGATATTATGTCTTGCTGCTATGAGTGCGTGAGCAACGATGGTCTTATGAAAAAATGAGTAAGCATCAATGCCTATGTTGAGTAAAGCTAGGGCGGGGTTTAATATTATCGGCAAACCACAGATCTGAGAGAGGAATCTCCCCAATTTTCTCCATCAGTCGTGGGCAGTCCCACCAAACATGCAAGAAAGAGCCTGAGTTTGGGCATCTCCAGCATGTATCAGGGGAAGGGGTAAATTGGGCAAGGCGAGAAGGGGTTAAATACCACCTATATAGTAATTTTTTAGTAGTTTCTAGGTGGCTAGCGCACTTGGAGAATTTAGGGACAATAGAGTGAGCCCTATTCCATTGATGATCTGTGAACTCACATTTTAGATCGTATTCCCACTTACTCTTATAGGAGGTGGGAACTTCCAAAGTAGATCTCAAAAGGAAGGCATAGCCCCAAGAAATGTTGTGTCTCACTATGGATGTGTCCATCAACCAATTAATGAGCGCGGAATTATTGTTTTCTAAGGGCAGTGACACAGATCGCAGTGCATGCCGAATCTGGAGGAATTTGTAAAACTCCTTATAGGGAATATGAAATCTATCATGCAGCGAATCAAATGTCGCACAACCATCACTATCCCAGACCTCAGCAATAGAATGCACACCCTTCGAAATCCAGCTCCGGATGTCGAGATCAGGTATGTGAGCCATAAAAGTATACATGGATGATTGGAGTACATCAACAGCGCACAACTTGTGTTTAGTAATATAACAATTCCAACTATGAAGAGTGGCTCCTAAAGTGGGGTGTGTGTAGGAAAAACTAGTTTTAAATATGTGTGCCGCAACAAGAAAATGGTTAACAGGGACACCCCCAAGTAGTGATGTTTCCATCGTTACCCACAGTTTTGATGTGTCATGTATCCACAGACTTTTGAGTTGATCTAGGTGGACCGCCCTGTAGTAGTGAGAGATTGAGGGACAACCAACACCACCCTCTGTTACAGGGGGAAGAAGTGAGCTAATCTTTATCCTAGATTTTCTCCCAGCCCACACAAATCGCATTATGATAGATTGGATCTTTCTCAAATAATGGGGAGGAAGGTAAATAGGAACATTTCTAAACGTATATAAAATTTTGGGTAAGATTATCATTTTGATGGCCGCTATTCTACCCAACCACGAGATGCCTATAGTTGGAAAATTCGCTACCGTGTTATTCAGGTTTTTCAGCAAAGAAGAATAGTTGGCCTCAAATAGTTTACTACATGGGAATGTCAATTGGATACCTATATAGGTAATAGAGTCTTTAGCCCAGTGGAACGTAAAGCGGGATTTAATAATTTGGGTTACCTTAGAGGGAATACCCAGGTTAAGAATCTGGGACTTGTTAGTATTTATTTTATAATAGGAAATATCCCCAAAATTTTTTAGGTCCTGTACTATATTAGGTAGGGAAGTTAAAGGATCCCTGCAGATGATGATGACATCGTCCGCAAAGAGACCAATGCGGTGTTATCGGTTGCCCAATTCCACACCCGAAATCAAGGGATTCATTCTAATTGTTTCAGCCAAAGGTTCCATCATTAAGGCAAATATTAGTGGGGAGAGTGGGCACCCCTGGCGGGTTCCATTAGTAATTTTGAAGGGATGTGAGAGAAAGCCAGAGGTGAACACCGAAGCAGAGGGTTGGGAGTATAAAGCCAATATGGCAGACTTAATATGGTTAGTAAGCCCAAATTTAGAGAGGACAGAGCCCAAATATCCCCAGTTCACCCTGTCGAACGCCTTTTCCGCGTCAAGTGTCAGCAGTAAGGAAGGCGTCCGACAGGTCTCCACATGGTGGATCAAATCAATAAGGCGTCTCGTACCGTCCACTGTTTGTCTCTGTTTAATGAATCCAACTTGATCATTTTTAACCAGGGAAGGAAGTATGTCGTTAAGTCTATTTGCAATAATTTTGGCGTAAATTTTTAAATCCACATTTAATAGTGAGATGGGGCGGAAATTTTCTGGTTTGTCCGGGGACTTTCCTGGTTTGGGTAAGGTTACTATTATGGCTTTTAGCATTTCGGGTGGAATATAGCCTGTGATAAACATTTCATTATACAGGGGGAGAAGGTGGGTAGAGAGAATTGTTTGGAATCTTTTATAGTATTCTCCTGTGAATCCGTCGGGCCCAGGGGATTTATTTGGCTTTAAGGAGGAGATTACCGACGAAAGTTCAAGAAGGGTTATAGGATTATTAAGATCTGCTAACGTTTCCGCCTCCACTGACGGAAGGTGAATAGCGTCTAGAAAAGATTTTATGGAGGGTATGTTGGGTTGAGGCGTATCTCCATCAGATTGTAGATTATATAATTTTTCGTAATATGCGGCCAAAGTGTCAGCTATTTTCTGCGGGTTAACCACCTTCTCCCCGTCGGAAGAGTAAATATATGGGATTTTAGTTTTAGCAGCCTTAGATTTAAAGCGATTCGCCATCAACCTTCCTGCCTTATTGCCCTGCCAGTAGTAATGGGTGTTTAGTCTTTTAAGATAGAAATCGAATTTATAGTGTAATAACTGGTACAATTGAAACCGGAGGGAAGATAACTCTTTTAATATATTGGGGTCTCTAGATATTTTATGGTTGTCTTCAAGGTTTTTAATAGCGTTAGTAAGATCTAGCGTCTTGGATAACCTAGATTTTTTCTGGTCGGAGGCCAGTTTGAGACAGATTCCCCTCAAGACTGCTTTATGTGCGCACCAATTGGTAAAGATCGAGGTGTCTGCTGGGTCATTAAGTTGGAAGAACTCATTAAGCTCTTTTTCAATCAGGCTGGAAGATGCTACGTCTGATAGTAGGGAGTTATTAAGTCTCCACAGCGAGACAGTTGGTTTATTAGAAACCAACGTTTGAAGGTATCGCCATGCAGACATTCACACCGATCCCGTAAATGGAACGATGATAACACTAAAGTGCATCATGTATCTTCATAAGTAACAACAATAACCATATAACTGTAACGATGCCGGCTGGCAGGAGGTGGATCCTCTGTGCCAGAGAGGAATTGGCGAGGACCGTGCTAGTGGACCGGTTCTAAGTCACTACTGGTTTTCACCAGAGCCCGCCGCAAAGCGGGATGGTCTTGCTGCGGCGGTAGTGACCAGGTCGTATCCACTAGCAACGGCTCAACCTCTCTGACTGCTGAAGATAGGCGCGGTACAAGGGAGTAGACAGAAGCAAGGTCGGACGTAGCTGAAGGTCGGGGGCAGGCGGCAAGGTTCGTAGTCAGGGTGGATAGCAGAAGTTCTGGTACACAGGCTTTGGACACACAAAACGCTTTCACTGGCACAAGGCAACAAGATCCGGCAAGGGAGTGCAAGGAAGGAGATCAGATATAGCCAGGGAGCAGGTGGAAGCCAATTAAGCTAAATGGGCCAGGCACCAATCATTGGTGCACTGGCCCTTTAAGTCTCAGGGAGCTGGCGCGCGCGCGCCCTAGAGAGCGGAGCTGCGCGCGCCAGCACATGACAGCAGGGGACGGGAACGGGTAAGTGACCTGGGATGCGATTCGCGAGCGGGCGCGTCCCGCTGTGCGAATCGCATCCCCGACGGCCATGACAGTGCAGCGCTCCCGGTCAGCGGGACCGACCGGGGCGCTGCGGAGAGAGAGACGCCGTACGCGCTCCGGGGAGGAGCGGGGACCCGGAGCGCTAGGCGTAACAGTACCCCCCCCCTTAGGTCTCCCCTTCTCTTTGTCCGGTAACTGCCTCCCCTGGGATGAGGACACCGGGAAAGGATGGAGGGATTCCTCAACGGCAGGCAGTACAGCAGGAGTGGGAATGGGGAGGGAGGGCAGAGGGCGAGGCCTGGCACGGGGCAGTGTGACACCAGGACGAGGGCCATGAGGAGGCACCGAGGCTTGCCTGACTGGACTGGGAGGGGGGGGAGAGGCACTTCTTAAGGCGGGCAGAGTCCATAACGACCTTAGGGAGACCGGATACAGGAGGAACCACAGGGTCACGGCAGGGAGTACTGGGAACCGGTTTAAGGCAGTCCTTGAAGCAAGAGGTACCCCAGCTCTTGATCTCCCCTGTGGACCAATCCAGGGTTGGGGAATGGTGTTGAAGCCAGGGTAGTCCAAGGAGAATTTCGGAAGTGCAATTGGGGAGGACCAAAAACTCAATTTTTTCGTGATGAGTTCCGATGCACATTAGGAGGGGCTCCGTGCGGTAACGCACGGTGCAATCCAACCTGGCTCCGTTGACCGCGGAAATGTGGAGTGGCTTGACAAGACGGGTCACCGGGATGCGGAATTTATTCACCAAGGACTCCCGAATAAAATTCCCAGAGGCACCAGAGTCCAGGCAGGCCACGGCTGAGAGGGAAGAGCTGGCTGAAGGAGAAATCCGTACAGGCACCGTGAGACGTGGAGAAGTCGACTTAGCATCAAGAGACGCCACACCCACGAGAGCTGGGTGCGAGCGTGCGTTTCCCAGACGTGGAGGACGGATAGGGCAATCCACCAAAAAATGTTCGGTACTGGCACAGTACAGACAAAGATTCTCTTCCTTACGGCGATTCCTCTCTTCCAGGGTCAGGCGAGACCGATCCACTTGCATGGCCTCCTCGGCGGGAGGCCTAGGCGCAGATTGCAATGGAGACTGTGGGAGAGGTGTCCAGAGATCTAAGTCTTTTTCCTGGCGGAGCTCCTGATGCCTCTCAGAAAAACGCATGTCAATGCGAGTGGCTAGATGAATGAGTTCATGCAGGTTAGCAGGAGTTTCTCGTGCGGCCAGAACATCTTTAATGTTGCTGGATAGGCCTTTTTTAAAGGTCGCGCAGAGGGCCTCATTATTCCAGGAAAGTTCAGAAGCAAGAGTACGGAATTGTATGGCGTACTCGCCAACGGAAGAATTACCCTGGACCAGGTTCAGCAGGGCAGTCTCAGCAGAAGAGGCTCGGGCAGGTTTCTCAAAGACACTTCGAATTTCCGAGAAGAAGGAGTGTACAGAGGCAGTGACGGGGTCATTGCGGTCCCAGAGCGGTGTGGCCCATGACAGGGCTTTTCCAGACAGCAGGCTGACTACGAAAGCCACCTTAGACCTTTCAGTAGGAAACTGGTCCGACATCATCTCCAAGTGCAGGGAACATTGCGAAAGAAAGCCACGGCAAAACTTAGAGTCCCCATTAAATTTGTCCGGCAAGGACAGGCGGAGGCTAGGAGTGGCCACTCGCTGCGGAAGGGGTGCAGGAGCTGGCGGAGGAGATGATTGCTGCTGAAGTTGCGACTGAAGTTGCTGCACAATGGTGGACACTTCCGACAGCTGGTGGGTTAGATGGGCGATCTGTCGGGATTGCTGGGCGACCACCGTGGTGATATCAGAGATATAAGGCAGAGGGACCTCAGCGGGATCCATGGCCGGATCTACTGTCACGATGCCGGCTGGCAGGAGGTGGATCCTCTGTGCCAGAGAGGAATTGGCGAGGACCGTGCTAGTGGACCGGTTCTAAGTCACTACTGGTTTTCACCAGAGCCCGCCGCAAAGCGGGATGGTCTTGCTGCGGCGGTAGTGACCAGGTCGTATCCACTAGCAACGGCTCAACCTCTCTGACTGCTGAAGATAGGCGCGGTACAAGGGAGTAGACAGAAGCAAGGTCGGACGTAGCTGAAGGTCGGGGGCAGGCGGCAAGGTTCGTAGTCAGGGTGGATAGCAGAAGTTCTGGTACACAGGCTTTGGACACACAAAACGCTTTCACTGGCACAAGGCAACAAGATCCGGCAAGGGAGTGCAAGGAAGGAGATCAGATATAGCCAGGGAGCAGGTGGAAGCCAATTAAGCTAATTGGGCCAGGCACCAATCATTGGTGCACTGGCCCTTTAAGTCTCAGGGAGCTGGCGCGCGCGCGCCCTAGAGAGCGGAGCCGCGCGCGCCAGCACATGACAGCAGGGGACGGGAACGGGTAAGTGACCTGGGATGCGATTCGCGAGCGGGCGCGTCCCGCTGTGCGAATCGCATCCCCGACGGCCATGACAGTGCAGCGCTCCCGGTCAGCGGGACCGACCGGGGCGCTGCGGAGAGAGAGACGCCGTACGCGCTCCGGGGAGGAGCGGGGACCCGGAGCGCTAGGCGTAACAATAACAATAGGAAACATAACAGGATTGCATAATAAATCACTCCAACTGAAAAGAAAATATTATTATTGTTGAGGCTAGTAATATATTCACAATAATATTTTTATAAGTAACTACCACTACAATAGTAGCGCTGACACCAAACCACTCTTTTTATATATCTTTATCAAATTAGTGGTATAGCAGGGAACCACTAGCAGGTGTCATAGCAGCTGATTGATTCCATAAGCGCCAGTGCTCAAAATATACAAAAATATTTTTTTTGCATCTGTATACTTGTAAATTATATGTTTAAAGAACAGTTCGTCTGGCACTGCAACTAATTATCCAAAGCTAGCGTATGTGGCAACATACGTTTGTCAGCTGGGAGTCCCTGAGGGAGGGAAGGTGCTCACGCCTTGTAGTGCACAAATTGCTTCCAAACATATGTGTGTAAATAGATTGTAAGGCAAGTACTCACCACTCTTCTTGTTATATTTTCTTTTATTCAAGTGATTCATTTGGCAACGTGCATAAAGTGCATGAACAAGCAGTGGGCGGCAGCGCCGTGGGAGCTCTTCAACCGGTTACAGCTGTTTCATAGTACAAGACTACTTCATCAGACCTGCCTCCTGGTGTCGTCAGTATCAGTTATACACCTGACAATGCCGACGTCACCAGGTAGGCGTGTTTACAAAAAAGTGTTAGTGACTTTAACCTCTTAAGGACCCAGGACGTACGGGGACGTCCCCGCACCCTGGGCCTTAAGGACCCAGGACGTAACCGTACGTCCTGGCGTTTTCCGGTCTCTGCCGCTCACCGGGCAGAGATCGGAACTGGATGCCTGCTGAAATCCTTCAGCAGGCATCCAGGGCAAACGCCGAGGGGGGCCATGTAGGCCCCCCATGTCGGCGATCGCCGCAATTCGCAAGGGAAATCGCCCTTGCGATCTGCGGCGATACCGGGCTGATCGTGTCTGTGGGACCCGACTGCCTGGTAATTTCGCATGATCCCGGCTGTCACAGACAGCCAGGACCATGCTAACGTATAGGAGCGAGGTGGCAAGCCTGCCACCTCCTCCTATACCCTGCGATCTGTCGGTTAGTTAACCGACCAATCGCAGGAGGGGGGGGCGGTTACTTCCTCCCGTCCTGCCCGGCCCCTTGAAGTCCGGAGAGGACGGGAGGAAGACCGGAGGACGCGGCGGGGGACGGGGGAGTGCTGGGGACCGGCCCCGGTACTTACCTCGTCTCTGAAGACCCGGATCCCGGCGAGGAAGATGGCGGCGGCGACAGGTGAGTTCCCCTTCAGCCGCGGTCGGGCCCTTTACAGCAATGCACGTCGCCGTAAAGCGACATGCATTGCTGTAATAGGACCCTGTAAACTACAACTCCCAGCATGCCCAGACAGCCCTTGGCATCTGGGCATGCTGGGAGTTGCAGTTTTGCAACATCTGGAGGTCCACAGTTTTTGGACCACTGTGCCCTTCCAGATGTTGCAAAACTACACATCCTCAGCATGCCCTTACTGTCCAGGCATGCTGGGAGTTGTAGTGCTGTAACATTTGGCCCTTCAGATGTTGCAGAACTACAACTCCCAGCATGCCTGGACAGTTTTGGCATACTGGGGGTTGTAGTTTTGCAACATCTGGAAGGGCACAGATTGGGAACCACTGTATTAGTGGTCAGCAAACTAGTCCTCCAGATGTTGCAAAACTACAACTCCAAGCATGCTGGGAGTTGTAGTTCGGCAACATCTGGCTCTAAAGATGTTGCTGAACTACTACTCCCAGCATGCCTGAGAATGTTTGGGAGTTGTGGTTTTGCAACAGCTGGAGGCACACTGGTTGGGAAACATTGTTTCCTAACTCAGTGTTTCCCAACCCGTGTGCCTCCAGCTGTTGCAAAACCACAACTCCCAAACATTCTCAGGCATGCTGGGAGTAGTAGTTTTGCAACAGCTGAAGGTCCCCCCTGTGAATGTACAGGGTACATTCACATGGGCAGGGGGCTTACAGTGAGTATCGGGCTGCAAGTTTGCAATGCAGCAAATTTTGCGCGGCAGCTCAAACTCGCTGTAATCCCACGCCCGTGCGACTGTACCCTAAAAACACTACACTACACTACACTACCACAAAATAAAATAAAAAGTAAAAAACACTACATATACACATACCCCTACACAGCCCCCCTCCCTCCCCAATAAAAATGAAAAATGCCTGGTACGCCACTCTTTCCAAAATGGAGCCTCCAGCTGTTGCAAAACAACAACTCCCAGTATTGCCGGACAGCCGTTGACTGTCCAGGCATGCTGGGAGTTTTGCAACAGCTGGAGGCACCCTATTTGGGAATCACTGGCGTAGAATACCCCTATGTCCACCCCTATGCAAATCCCTAATTCAGGCCTCAAATGCGCAGGGCGCTCTCACTTTGGAGCCCTGTCGTATTTCAAGGCAACAGTTTAGGGTCACATATGGGGTATCGCCGTACTCGGGAGAAATTGACTAACAAATCTTGGGGGTCTTTTTCTCCTTTCACCCCTTATGAAAAGGTGAAGTTGGGGTCTACACCAGCATGTTAGTGTAAAAAAAATAAACTTTTTACACTAATATGCTGGTGTTGCCCTATACTTTTCATTTTGACAAGAGGTAAAGGGGAAAAAAGCCCCCCAAAATTTGTAACGCAATTTCTCCCGAGTACGGGGATACCCCATATGTGAGCGCAAAGTGCTCTGGGGGCGCACAACAAGGCCCAGAAGGGAGAGTGCGCCATGTACATTTGAGGTGATTTGCACAGGGGTGGCTGATTGTTACAGCGGTTTTGACAAACGCAAAAAAAAAAAAAAAACACATGTGACCCCATTTCGGAAACTACACCCCTCACGGAATGTAATGAGGGGTGCAGTGAGAATTTACACCCCACTGGTGTCTGACAGATCTTTGGAAGAGTGGGCTGTGCAAATTAAAAATGTTGTACAGCCCACTGTTCCAAAGATATGACAAACACCAGTGGGGGGTAAATGCTCACTTTACGCCTTCTTACGTTCCTCAAGGGGTCTAGTTTCCAAAATGGTATGCCATGTGGGGGTTATTTTGCTGTCCTGGCACCATATGGGCTTCCTAAATGCGACATGCCCCCCGAGCAAAATTTGCTCTCAAAAAGCCAAATATGACTCCTTCTCTTCTGAGCATTGTAGTTCGCCCATAGTGCACTTCAGGTCAACTTTTGGGGTACCTCCATACTCAGAAGAGTTGTGGTTACAAATTTTGGGGGGTATTTTCTGCTATTAACCCTTGCAAAAATGTGAAATTTGGGGGGGAAACACACCTTTCAGTGATTTTTTTAATTTTTTTTTTACGTATGCAAAAGTCGTGAAACCCCTGTGGGGTATTAAGGCTCACTTCATTTCTTGTTACATTCCCCGAGGGGTCTAGTTTCCAAAATGGTATGCCATGTGTTTTTTTTTGCTGTCCTGGCACCATAGGGGCTTCCTAAATGCGACATGCCCCCGAGCAAAATTTGCTCTCAAAAAGCCAAATATGACTCCTTCTCTTCTGAGCATTGTAGTTCACCCATAGTACACCTCAGGTCAACTTATGGGGTACCTTCATATTCAGAAGAGATGGGGTTACAATGTTTGGGAGGTATTTTCTGCTATTAACCCTTGCAAAAATGTGAAATTTGGGGGGAAACACACATTTTTGTGAAATTTTATTTTTATTTTTTTACATATGCAAAAGTCGTGAAACACCTGTGGGGTATTAAGGCTCACTTTATTCCTTGTTACGTACCTCAAGGGGTCTAGTTTCCAAAATGGTATGCCATGTGGGTATTTTTTCCTGTTCTGGCACCATAGGGGCTTCCTAAATGCAACATGCCCCCAAAAACCATTTCAAAAAAACGTACTCTCCAAAATCCCCTTGTCGCTCCTTCGCTTCTGAGCCCTCTACTGTGCCCGCCGAACACTTTACATAGACATATGAGGTATGTGCTTACTCGAGAGAAATTGGGCTACAAATATAAGTATACATTTTCTCCTTTTTCCCCTTGTAAAAATTCAAAAATTGGGTCTACAAGAACATGTGAGTGTAAAAAATGGAGATTGTGAATTTTCTCCTTCACTTTGCTGTTATTCCTGTGAAACACCTAAAGGGTTAAAACGCGGACTGAATGTCATTTTGAATACTTTGGGGGGGTGCAGTTTTTATAATGGGGTCATTTGTGGGGTATTTCTAAAATGAAGACCCTTCAAATCCACTTCAAACTTGAACTGGTCCATGAAAAATTGTGAGTTTGGAAATTTTGTGAAAAATTGGAAAATTGCTGCTGAACTTTGAAGCCCTCTTGTGTCTTCCAAAAGTAAAAACACATCAATTTTATGATGCAAATATAAAGTAGACATATTGTATATGTGAATAAAAAAAAAATTATTTGGAATATGCATTTTCCTTACAAGCAGAGAGCTTCAAAGTTAGAAAAATGCAAAATTGTCAAATTTTTCATAAAATTTGGGGATTTTTCACCAAGAAAGGATGCAAGTTACCACAAAATTTTACCACTATGTTAAAGTAGAATATGTCACGAAAAAACTATCTCGGAATCAGAATGATAACTAAAAGCATTCCAGAGTTATTAATGTTTAAATTGACAGTGGTCAGATGTGCAAAAAAAGGCCGAGTCCTGAGGTGTAAAATGGCTGGGTCCTTAAGGGGTTAAAATGGTTAAAAACAAAATGCAATGTAAAATCTTTAGCGTTAGTACATAAACATAATAATCACTACAGGAATACTCCTAAATCAAACTTGTCATTGAAACCCAGGTTGCCCTGAGTCTCGGTGGAGAATCCACCTCGCCTCTGTACGCAACAAGATTTTCTTCCTGTCAGTGCCTGCTTGAAAGGGAACCCGTTGTATGCCGAAAAACTTCAAACTGGTTGTTGGATTACCTTTATGAACTTCATTAAAGTGGGACTGATATATGGGACTGATATTTTTACGTGCGCTGGGCGATAGCTGTCATGGTGGAGGAGGCAATTGCCCGCTGTAGGCTTTTTATAGCCTTCCGTGTGTATTGTACCATCATGCACTCTCACTATGACATCTAAAAATTCCAGCTCGTAAGGCCCGATTTTGTAAGTACATTTAAGGTTTAAGTTATTAGTACTGTTTATGTATTTTGCAAAATCCGAGAATTCTGCACTTGATCCTGTCCATATGATCAGCACGTCATCCACAAATCTGATGTAATTTTTAATATGTTTCAAAAATGTATTCTTAGATGACAAAATATAATTTTGCTCGAATGCAGCTACATAAATATTCGCAAGGGAACAAGCCACTGGTGTCCCCATTGTGATGCCACTTTTTTGGCTGTACCATACATTATTAAACTGAAAAAAATTATTGGACAGGATCAAGTGCAGTATCTCGCAGACGAATGCAATGAAATTTGAACTTTTCTCTGTTTTCTCAAGCAATTCACGAACACAATCAATAGCAGTTTGTTAAATAATGCTTGTAAAAAGACCCTCTATATCTAATGATACCAACATACATCCTTCCTGCCAGTTGATCTCATTTACTATAGTAAGAAACTCATTTGTGTCTTGTACCAATGAGGGTATCTCCTTGAGGACCAGTCGTAATAGCCAGTCCGCATACTGAGATATGGGTTCTATAATAGACCCCACTCCGGACACGATAGGGCGTCCAGGTGGGGTCTCCAGATTCTTATGTACTTTTGGTACAAAATACCAGCACGGAAAACTGAGATTTTTTGGGAACAATTTAATGGCTGTATTTTGGCAAATAATACCTATTTCTACATATTTTCTGAGTAAGGTTTGTAATTTAGAGGACAGTCTGGGGATAGGATTTTCCTTCAATACTTGATAGTTATTCGTATCTCCTAATTGACGTGAGGCTTCCTGGAGGTAATACTGTTCCGTCATCAGAACAATATTACCTCCTTTGTCAGATTTTTTTATGACTACTCCTTTCAAAGATTTAAGCCATTCTAATGCACATTTTTCTTTGGTTGAAAAATTAAAGCTATATGTAGGGTACTTTAATGCTTTGACATCTTCCAACACTTTATGATAGAATAAATAAAAATTGCTACCGGGAGCTACTTGAGGGTTGAAGGTTGACTTCACCCCTCCTGTGAAAAAATCATCGTCAGATATGGTACTTATTTCCTTCATTTCACTAGGTTTACCTCCTAGCAGCTCCACCAAAGTAAATAGAAAAGCTTCATCAGTACCACTGGGATCCAGGTAAGGACTGAATCCCAGCGGGCTGATGGTAGCTGGTGTTTTGCCCTCTACTTTATTGTGCATTGGTTGCTTGTTGGAAAAATGTCTCTTTAAATTCAATTTACGAATCCCTTTGAATAAGTCAATTTCAAATCCAACTTGATCAAATTCTTTGGTAAGGCAGAAATTAAGTCCTTTCAGCAGCACAGATTGAGCTGCTTCATCCAATTGGACATCGGTAAGGTTAATCATAGTGGAAGTCCTGTGGTTGCTATTGGAAACTACTATCTCGTTCTGTCCATGTTTTGTTGTTAATCTTGGTGCCATGATACTTTTTTCCTTTTCGCTGTTGCTCCTTTGTCGGTATCTATTTTTTCTCACGTCCTCGTCTTGCTTTTAACGGTGGCATTCTCTCCTCCTGTGAGAGCGTTGTTTTTTGCTGAGTTTTTTGCTGTTGTATTTTTTGTTGTTGCGTTTTTTCTTGCATTTATATCTTCAGAGCCACTCGACTCGGATTCTGTTGTCCAGAAATCGCTAGCTTTTTTCTTCCTTTCTGTGTTTCTATTTTTCTGTCTGTATTTTCCTGGTTTCCAATTGCGATTATTATCACTTGCATTTTTATTGGTTCTTTTCAAAAAACTTTTCCTTCATCAAAAATTGGTTTTATCTCTTAAAAACTTGTGACGCTTCTGTTCTTTTATATCTCGTTGCAAGTTTAATCATTTATCCTCCAATTTTTTTTAGAAAATTCTGTCTTTGTGTTTCAGCTACTCGGGTTCTAAGCTCCACTTTTGCTCGTCCCAGTGTTTCGGTAACTTTAATGTATTCCTCCTCATTGCGTGCTAATATCAGAGTCAACATATTCATGGAGTATTCCAAGTGGATTTCTTCCCATTTTTGGATGAACTGTGTGTCCTCCAAATATTGCGAGGGCTCTTTATGATTTCTAAGACCTCTTGGAATGCGGTTACAGTCTTTGTACGATTTGAGGAAACTAATGGTCCAGTACAACTGCATTTCCCTTTCAGCAAGCTGCTGGATTTTATTTTCCAGGCTTTTAGTGCTTATCAGGTGTAAGCTTTCAGCTTCATTGCATTGAGTGAAGAAGCTCTCGGCGTCATGCCACCCTGCTGCTATGCTTGATTCAGCCTTATGTTCGCTTCCAGCATTTTCTGATGCGGTATCCATTTCCATCCCAATATTTGCGGATGGTCCGCTTCACAATAAAAAATCTTTGCTTTATGTTGCGTGCTCTAGACTATTTCCAGATAAAGCATTTAGAAAAATGTATGTTTAAAGAACAGTTCGTCTGGCACTGCAACTAATTAGCCAAAGCTAGCGTATGTGGCAGCATACGTTTGTCAGCTGGAAGTCCCTGAGGGAGGGAAGGTGCTCACGCCTTGTAGTGCACAAATCGCTTCCAAACATAGGTGTGTAAATAGATTGTAAGGCAAGCACTCACCACTCTTCTAGTTATATTTTCTTTTATTAAAGTGATTTATCCAATTTATCCTTTATCCAACAGCCATGAAGTTTTTCGGCCAGTGGCGTCGCTAGGGGGGGGGCAGAGGGGGCCATGGCCCCCCCTAGATCAGACCATGACCCCCCTTGTGCCCCCCCAATTTAAAATAAATAGTATACTAGTATCGGGGCCAGGGGTGGACTGACCAGCTGGGTAAAGAGCCCGCTGCAGGGATGAAGGTACCTGATGATGGCTCCGCCCCCAGCACAGGAGAGGACGGGGGGCCGAGAGCTGACAGGCCTCCGGAACACAGAGCAGCTTCATGTGAGGTGAGTGATGTCCCGTGTCCTCCCTCGCTCCCCCCTGATCAGCAGTATATCCTGGGGCTGGGTCATGTGTATAGTAGCAGTCCAGTGGGGTCACTTTCCCTCCTTCAGTATCCATAGGTCACATTATCAGAACAATTTTTGGGAAAAATCGTGGCAAAATTGCGCATTTTTATCACGAGTTTTCGTAAATCGCGGTAAAGCCACGCAATTTTTGGCGCGATTTTTCCATAAATTGTTCTGGTAATGTGACCTGTTGGTGACCTGTGGACAATGGAGGAGGGAAAGTGATCCCTCTGGAAGGACAACAAGTGAACACACTGCTAGTTTATCATTAAACCCCATTAAATCACATGTACAGGATCAGCTGCATATTTTATGCAGCTAATTTTGCAACCCATTAGCTTCAATAGGCAGCAAAATCAGCTGAAGAAAATATACAGCAGATCCTGTACGTGTGAACGTACCCTAAGGGCTCATTCAGGGGTGGATCCCCAGCATATTTTACGCTGCGGATCCCCCAACAATGGACCCTACAGTGCTGCCTCCATCTGTGCCTGCTCTGCCACTACGAGCAGACACGCTTTGATGTGTATACTCACACACATCATGGCCGCTCCTGCTCTCTGAGCTAGGCCGAGAGCAGCTGCGATGTGTGCGAGTATACACATCAAAGCGTGTCTGCTCGTAGCGGAGGATTGCTGTTTTGAGCAGGTACAGATGAAGGCAGCACTGTAGGGTCCATTGTCGGGGGATTCGCAGCGTAAAATATGCTGGGGATCCCTCCATGTAAATGAGCCCTAAGGACGCAAGGCGTATGTGTACACACAGTGCCTGCTCCCACTGTGTTGTATAAATCATTAGCTAGAACCCTCGGCTAATGCCAGACATCACCAATCAGGCTAATGTCCGACATTAACACTTTAGATGCCGCTATCAAAGTTGATGGTAGTGTCCAAAAGTTTTAACGCCTTAAGGACATAGCGTTTTTCTGTTTTTACACTTTAGTTTTTTCCTCACCTTTTAAAAATCCTAACCCTTTCAATTTTGCACCTAAAAATCCATATGATGGCTTATTTTTTGCGCCACCAATTCTACTTTGTAGTGACATCAGTCATTTTACCCAAAAATCTATGGCAAAAATGGAAAAAAAAAAATTGTGCGACAAGAATGTATGAAGATTTTAAATTACATTTTTTTAAAATTAAACATGTTCTGCACAGTCTGCGTGTATTTATTTATGATATATATATGAAATATGTATATATATATATGTATATATATATATATATATATATATATATATATATGTATACACACACACACATACACGTTTTAAAATTGCCCCCCCACTTTTGTCACTGGCCCCCCATGTGCCCCCCCTAAATATGAACGCTGGAGACGCCACTGTTTTCGGCATACAACGGGTTCCCTGTCAAGCAGGCACTGACAGGAAGAAAATCTTGTTACGTACAGAGGCGAGGTGGATTCTTCACCTAGAGACTCAGGGCAACCTGGGTCTCAATGACAAGGTTGATTTAGGAGTATTCCTGTAGTGATTATTATGTTTATGTACTAACGCCATTTTCAAGTCACTAACACTTTTTTGTAAACACGCCTACCTGGTGACGTCGGCATTGTCAGGTGTATAACTGGTACTGACGACACCAGGAAGCAGGTCTGATGAAGTAGTCTTGTACTATGAAACAGCTGTAACCGGTTGAAGAGCTCCCACGGCGTTGCCGCCCACTGCTTGTTCATCCACTTTATGCACCTTGCCAAATGAATCACTTGAATAAAAGAAAATATAACTAGAAGAGTGGTGAGTGCTTGCCTTACAATCTATTCACACACCTATACTTGTAAATTACTTCTAATGAAAAATCTACATCCTTTCAGTACCTATTGGATGCTGTATAATACACAGGAAGTTCTTTTCTTTTTGAATTTCCTTTCTGTCTGACAACAGTGCTCTCTGCTGACACTCTTTTTATTAGAAAAATACAAAACTTATCAAATACAAAACACAAAGCAAGCTTAACCAGCTATAACATAAATAAATACTCTAGAACCAAAACAAAACCTCATAAACAAAACCCTGCCTAACCGGCCAGCCCAGCTTTACTGAGATACTAAAATACTAAGATATTAAAGTATGCCCAAAATATCTAATCAAACACTCACACACTTACCGAAAATGAACATAAGAAAAATAAATAAATAAAATAGCACAACTTGGCTTGTCAAAATATAAACATAAAAGTTATCATTATCCGACTATAACTCAAAACCATCCATACTTGGGAACACGCAACAAGAAAACTAAACAGAAACGTAGCAAGCACACCTCAAAAAAAAAAAAAAAAAATTATTATATTTTTTGTACATATACATACATACAAACAAAAACTAGAATAGTAATAATAATAATAATAATAATCATCAAAATAATCATATCACACATACATTCACTTACAAAACGTCCTAATTAACTGGATCCTCTATCCGGGACTAATGAAAATACCAAAGAAAACATAAAACAGACCAAATAACTGAAATAAACTAAATAAACCACATATCAACACAGCAACTGGTCCGGCTACCATAACGCTGAAACAATATGAAACAATATAGATATAACACAATATAGGTACAAAATTACTAAATATACTATATAAATAAAATATAATATAAACAAAATATATGCACTACAGAAAACCCCTACAAAATCAATAGAAAACCCTAGGAAAAACCCTACACTAAAACTGTACCCTCACCCACACCACCCCTCCTGTACATGGGTCAGAGTCCATACCGTTCTTACAGTTCACAAAGTCCAGTCCTTAACTGACCCATGTCAGGTCCCCCAAAGATGAACACCACCACCCACAAGCACACCCTCCCCACCTAGCACTCCTCCCAACCAACTTATACACAAACTTATACAAACTGAACCACAACCCACTTTAGGCCCAAGTTTGGTCGCCTGTAAGCCCTTCATACCATATCAGCTTAAAAACAAAACAAAAAACTAGCGTGCACATGCATCAGCCCACCACCAGGGAGAAGGATGGCAGACTTGATACATTCAAAATAATTTTACACTCTTTCCCTAACTCCCCCTACAATTCTCCCTAATCCTATCCCTTCATTCAAACTAACCCTGTTCTCATCCTATCTCTGTCCCTCTGACACTGTCCCCAACCAAAATAAAGGTACTCTACCCAAAAGGTCTAGTACCTAGGGCACATCAAAGGAAAACCCTCTCCATAGGAGAGAAGCCCTACTGGTACCAAGACTGCCATACTCCAAAGACCTGATCTTCCCAAGGTCACCGGTGATGTTCCTACAGACCTCCACCTCGGAGAGGATTTTCTGTTGGGTCGACACTAAACACCGTGCATTCCACGTGTAGTACCTAACCACTAAACTGACTAAGAATAAAGTGCCCCGATCTCGGCCACCCAGGTTCCTGAATGCCCCATAAGCCCACTCCTGATAGGTAAGGCCGGCAAGTTGACTCCAGCCGATGGAAGCGCCCACCCTGTTGTAAACTCCTATATTAAAGGGACAATGAAGCAGGAAATGGTCCATGCTTCCCAGCGTGCCCCCACACTCTTCTCGGGGACATCCCCGGTCATCAGAGTTCCTACACTTCAAATTGTCCCTCACATATAGCTTCCCCTGAAAGCAGCGCCAGGCCAAGTCCCAAAACTTCTGGGGGATCCTTTTCATGTTTAAAAGGTACAAGCCCACCCTCAGATCCCGACCTGGGCAGTCCCTGAGCGCCAGAGGCTTCTGGAAGTGGGTCAACAGAACCCGTTTGTCAAGGAACTGCCTTGACTGGGTCCTGATCTCCCACACTCCCAGACCCCACCGACGTATCGCCTTCAGAGTCGGGGTAGCGTAAGCCGGAAGATATCCATGGGGCGTACGGAGGTCCTTCACTTGCCCTCCTGTCTCCCATTCCTGGAAGAAAGGCCGAAACCATTCCCTACAGGAGAGTACCCACGGAGAAGCCCTCTCTGACCAGAGGTTTGAGATGTTAGCTTTCAAGAAGGTGTTGGTTAAGAACACCACAGGGTTTACCATAGATAAACCCCCTAGTCTCCTCGTGCGGTACGTAACCTCCCTCTTGACTAGGTTCATCCTGTTCCCCCATAACAGTTGGAAAAACAGGCTGTAGACCCTAGTGTAGTAAGCCTCTGGCAGGATACATACGCTGCCCAGATAGATAAACAAGGGGAGCAGGTACGATTTGATCAGGTGTACCCTTTCCCTGAGGGTCATAGACCAACCCTTCCACTGGTCCACCTTCTGAGTGGCATCCTGGAGCTTACCATCCCAGTTTTTGGTGGGATAATCATTCTGGCCGAATATGATGCCCAACACTTTTGCTGACTCTTGGGGCCCTGGAAGGGTGTCCGGGAGATCAAACGTGGGATCTCCCCCTCCCAGCCAGAGACTCTCACACTTATCCCGGTTGATCTTAGACCCGGATGCCTCCGAGTAGCGGTCCACTTCCGACATCACCACATCGACCTCCTCTCGCGAGGACACGAAAATGGTGACATCGTCAGCGTACGCCACCACTCTCTGGGTGACATCCAGCTCCGCCAGGTTCATCCCGACTCCCGCCAACGGCCCACAATCTACCCTCCGGACGAAGGGATCGATTGCGAACACGTATAATAGCGGGCTCAAAGGACAACCCTGACGGACTCCGGACCCCACCTCAAAAGAGCGGCCAGACCAACCGTTCACCAGTGGGAAACTCTCTGCCCCTGCATACAAGATCTTAAGCCAATTCACAAAAGTACTCGGTAAGCCATATCTCAGGAGGACGGACCAGAGGTACTCGTGGTTCACCCGATCAAACGCTTTGGCCTGATCCAGGGACAGCAAGTACCCCTTCCAGAAACCCGCACTACTCCTCTCCACTGCCTCCCTGAAACTAAGGACCGCACTTAAGGTGCTTCGGCCTGGAACAGAGCAGTGCTGAGCTCCTGAAAGGAGCCGGGGTGCAAACTTCACCAGCCGATTAAACAGTATCTTGGCCAGAAGCTTCCTGTCCGTATTGAGAAGAGCTATGGGCCTCCAATTCTCAATACGGCTGGGATCTTTACCCTTTGATAGAAGAATCAGGGCTGACCTCCTCATTGACTTCGGCAGAGTGCCCGAGGAGAGACACTCATTGAATACCTCAGTCAAGAGGGGAGCTAAAGACTCCTTAAAGGTCCTGTACCACTCGGATGTTAAGCCATCCGGACCCGGCGACTTCTTAGGGGCGAGCCCCTCGATCGCCAGTCTCACTTCCTCTTCCCTGATTCCTTCTGCCAAAACATCAAGAGAGGGGTCTACCCCTGGCTCAGGAATGGTTTCAGCCAGGAAAGCCGACATCTTGTCTCGATCTAGATCCTTCCTCCCCAAGAGGTGCGAGTAGAAGGATCTGACGACCTCCAAGATCCCTGATCTGGACCGATTCAGAGATCCTGTACTATCAATCAGTCCTGAAATGACTTTACTACTCACTGACATCTTACAGTTTCTGTAAGGGTCGGGCGAGCGGTACTTCCCGAAATCCCTCTCAAAAACCAAAGATGCGTGCCTATCGTACTGACACCTCATCAGCAAGGATTTCACTCTGGAGATATCCTCTCGGCTACCTCCAGTCGAGACGAGAAGCTCGAGTTTCCTCCTCAGACCCTGATACAGGCGATACCTGTTCAGGGACCTGAGGCTCGAGAGCTGGCGGAAGAACCCCGCAACCCGCTTCTTGAATATCTCCCACCACTCTGACTTACTACTACATAGGCCCAGTAAAGGTACCTGACTCTGAAGAAAATCCTCAAAGGACTGTCTTATCTCCGCTTCCTCCAGGAGGGACGAATTCAGCTTCCAATAACCTTTTCCCATCCGGGGGGTCTCTGAAACATTCAGGGAAAACAAAATCATACAGTGGTCGGAGAACTCCACCTCAACCACGGACACTGCGGAAGAGACGGCTTCCTCCTTTAAATAAAACCTATCTATCCTAGACCTGCGACTACCTTGATGATAGGTGAAACCCGTGTGGCCTGAGGGGCTCCGGATGTGGGCGTCCTCTAGGCGAGCTTCTCTAGCTATGCTAATCAGTGCCACACTATCGCAAGTCAGCGGACCATTGGAGCCTCTCCTATCTTGGGACCTCGTGACATTATTGAAGTCCCCTCCAAAGATCACTTGCCGACTCGTAAAAAGAAAGGGCTTAATCCTCATAAAGAGATCTTTACGGCCCCGCTTAGTTTGTGGGGCGTAGATGTTAATGAGCCGGAGCTCTTGTCCCTTCATGAAGACATCTAAGATCAGGCACCTCCCCATTTCTAACTCAATAACCCGTCTGCATTCAACAGGAGCGGTAAAAAGGACCGCCACCCCACTATACGGCTCAGCCGCAAGAGACCAGTGGGAGGGACCGCGCCTCCACTCTCTTCTGGCTTTTACCAGGGAGGCTAAATCTGACAACCTGGTCTCTTGCAGATACAAAATGTCGGCTTCAACACGGCCAAGAAAATCAAAGGCTGCGAATCTAGCCGTATCAGACTTTATGCTGGCACAGTTAATAGATGCCAGTGTCAGTGGGGTGAGTGCCGCCATCCTGGGTGATTGAGTTAGATGGCCTCACCCTTTAAACCTTCTTCCTCTCCTTCCCTCCACCCCCATCTGAATCGGAGGAAGACCCTTTGCCTCTTTTTAAACTCAGGGATATATCCATCCCAGGATCTTTACCTCCAGCATCTGGTGTTACCTCTCCCCCTGAGGAAACTGCCCCAGAGGAAGGAGGCTCGGCACCTCCTGGAGGCCGCACTGCCTCCGGACCCTCGAGAAGAGGAGGGGAGATGGTATCCCCAAGGGCCTCATATCGATTTGAAAGGACGATCAGAGGGTCAGAGACTGAGTTGTTCCTTCTATGGTCTGAGGCTACAACTGAAGAGGAGGACGGCGCTGCCTTACTCTTACCCTTCTTCCTCCTCTTCTTCTTTTCCTGGCCACCATTTACTGTCTGCCCCTCCTTCTCCTCCTCATCCACAGTTTCGGATTCAGAGGCATGACTGGAGGAAGGAGCATCTTGACATTCTTCCCTACGCAGTCTCCCTATCTCCTCATCCAGTTCGGCCCCACCCAAAGCCTCAGAGTTATTCTGACCTCCTTCTGAGCCAGTGTCTGGAGTGGGACCCCGAGCCACCCCTGGCACCTGGGCATTCTCAAGGGCCCTCTCCAACCTGCGCTTCTCCTCTCGCCTCCGCATAGAGGGGGTCTTATGTTTTTCCTTCACTGGCTTTGGTGCCCCCTCTCCTCCACTAGTCCCCTCCCCCGCTGGGGCAACCGTTAGGCTCTCCCCAGCTGGGGCGGTCACAGTGTTGGAGAACGAGCGTGGACACCGGCTGAACGGGTGACCTAAGTCACCACACAAGTTACACCGAATCTGCCCACAGGTAGCCGCCAGATGACCCACCCCACAGCAGAGGGCGCATATCTGCTGAGTGCAGTTGGCACTAAAGTGGTTTGGGTCACCACACCTGTGACACAGCCTCGGCTGCCCCTGGTAGAAGATCTGAATCCTGTCGCGTCCCAGAAAGGCGGCCGAAGGGATGTGGGTGACCGTGTTCCCTGAACGCCTGAGACGAACGGAAAACGTCCAGGCCCCAGACCATATATTGTGCTCGTCAAAGTTCTTCCGGGGGACGTCCGTCACCTCCCCGTACCTGCCCAGCCAGGTCATAATGTCATAACAAGAAAGTGACTCGTTACGGGTCAAAACGGTCACTTTCTTTACCATACTTTGGCGAGATACCGCTTTTACAGCGAAATCTCGCCATCCGGGCTCGTTTTTCATCAGCTCATAATTAGACCAAAAGAGATCTAGTCCTTCCGGCCTAACAAAGCTGACGTCAAACTCGGAGGAGCCGAAGGGGTGAATCAGGGCAAAGATGTCCCCAGCCCTGAAACCCATCTGGAAAAGAAGCTCCACCACCTTGCCCCTTTGGGGGCACGCATCTTCGCCTTTCCAGACCAAACGGGCCACATTCCTGCGACCTACCTCCTGCCCGTGTGTCTGGAGGGACCATACGGTCTCCCCATTCCTCTATCGGAACGCTCCCAGACCATGTCTCTCCACCCAAAAAGACAGGTCCATCTCCTTTCCCTCTACCTGGAGCGTCCTTTCTCCTCTCTTTAGTGCCTCCAGGAGACGCCGTTGCAACTGACCTTCACCAGATGCAGGAGGTAAAGATCCTACTGAACCCCCAGCCGCCACACTTGCATAACTCCTGACGACCGGGGGGGCAGCCGGACCAGACACCGTCCCTACATCCCCGCCTAGGCCACCTGTACTGCCACAAAAGCCACTCTTATTCCTACCATCCACACCACTACTACTACTACTCTCATTCACACAACTACTCCTCCCATCTGCACCACTACCACTCCTCTCATTTACACCACTACCACCCCTCCTATTCACTTCACTATCACCACTCTTAATCACTTCACTGCCACTCCTCCCGATCACTCCACTACCACTCCTCCCATCTGCACCACTACCACTCCTCTCATTCACTCCACTATCACCACTCTCATTCACACCACTACCACTCCTCCCATCTGCACCACTACCACTCCTCCCATCTGCACCACTACCACTCCTCTCATTCACTACACTATCACCACTCTCATTCACACCACTACCACTCCTCCCATCTGCACCACTACCACTCCTCCCATCTGCACCACTACCACTGCCACATACACCCCTCTCATCCACAGCACTACCACTCCCATCTTTCACACACCTTGTTTTAACATTGCTTTTATTGACAGTATTTTTGGGATCAGCAGCTGCTTCACCCACTACCTCTGGGCTGGCCTGGACATGCTTTAGCTTGGCCTTTTTGTACATTCTCAGGTCGCCGGCGGCTGCCATTGTCGGCGACGCTGACTCCTCCTCCATTCGAGATGTCACCGCCGACATCACCTCCCGAAGCTGAGGCTGCCCCTCCAGGCGCACCTCCACCACTCCTCCTGCCACTGATGTGCAGGGACTCCCCTCTCTCACAGGGGAGATCCCTGCAGTGCCTGCGCCACACACTGTGCCCAACCGCACAGGCTCAGCAGCAGGTTCTGACACCTGGACGCTCCCCCCCCTCTCAGGGGAGTGCCCCGCAGCACCGACACTACTAGCAGCGCCCAGGGGACCGCCCCCCAAGCAGAAGATCTCACCACACACCTCAGGCGCCTGGACACTCCCCCCCCTCTCAGGGAAGTGCCCCGCAGGGCTAGTAACATTGCCTACAATATTCGGGGAACCGCTCCCCTTGCAAACTGCCGCATAACTATTGCCCACTATTAGCCTGTCCTGCTCTTCCCTACCAGCAGGACGCGTGACTGTAGCACCCGCGGCCATGTTGGATGCAGCACTGTACCCCCCGTGCTGGTCCCGTTCCACAGCAGAAGCGGGATCTGGCAGGGTGGGGGGCCCAGCAGCCTGAACCAACTTTTCAGGTGGCCCAGACTGCTGGATAGGAGAGAAAACAAACTTTATCTGCTCCTCAGCCTTTTTCTTCTTCTTCTTCTTCCTCTTCCTCTCCTCAGGGCCCAGGTTCTGGCCAAAACTGAAATTTTCCAGACGGGTGGGTGACTCCTGCATCACTATGGCCCGCAGGAGCCCCCCACAGACCAGTCCACTGTCACCGCCATCATTACTGTCACTTTCCTCAGAGGTGGCTGGTAGGGCGACTTGGGCAGGGTTGATGTAATCCGCACTCGGGGTGACAGAGGTCTTAGGGGTACACGGGGTATCACACACATCCCCCTCACTCTCATCACCCTCACTGCCGCCATCTCCCTCACCACCTTCCTCCATCTTCTCCTCCGTGACACACAAGCACTCTTCCTCCCCCTGACTATCCTCTTCCTCCTTCACAGGGGTCCGCATGGTTTTATAGCGGTCTTCATTCTTTAATTTTTCTTTAAACATGCCTGCTCCCTCTACAATCAGCATTCGGGCTCTCACCACCTCCTGCTCCTCTGCCTTCAGCTCACACACCCTGGCAGCAAACTTAGCCCTCATAGCCTTGGCAGAGTTATCTGTTTGGTAGCGAGCAAACTTCAGGTCTTCCCTTATGATTTTCAGCTTTTTCCCCAGCTGCTCATATTCTACAAGATTTGCCTGCATGTGGGAACCGAAAGTAGCTAGCGACTCCCTGGGACCCTTCACCCCCCATTGCTGGGGTTCCATAGTATCAGACACAGTCCCCGAAGACATAACCATAAGCTTCTTACCGGACGCCTTGCGGTTTCCAGCGAAGGACGGGGGAGTGGGCTCCACATTACTGCGGAGCCTGCTGGATCTTCTCACCCTGTCCTTGGAATCGGCCGTAGCTCTCTCACTCCCACCCCCCTCCGGCCTAGTTCGAGGGGTGGAAGTCTGGGGCTCCATAGCAGGAGGCTCTCCCAAGGAAGCTGCCACCCTCCTGGGGAAAAGGCTGTAGGAAACACTGCTTCAATCCTCTCTCTCTGGAAGTCAGACACACCCAACAGATGCTGTGTTCCACAGGAAGTGCTCTCTGCTGACACCTCTGTCCATGTCAGGAACTGTCCAGAGTAGGAGCAAATCCCCATAGCAAACCTCTCCTGCTCTGGACAGTGGTGTCAGCAGAGAGCACTGTGGTCAGACAGAAAGGAAATTGAAAAAGAAAAGAACTTCCTGTTTAATGGAAGGATTGGGATTTTTTTAACAGAAGTAATTTATAAATCTGTTTAACTTTCTAGCACCAGTTAATTTAAAAGAAAATGTTTTCCAGTGGAGTACCCCTTTCCTTTTCAGGGATATAATATTCCTGAGAAGCGTTCTAAGCTTCTTTATTCCTACCACAAATCCAGAACACATATTTTATGCTTATGGAAACACATTTTATAACAGGTCATACTCAAACACTTTGTAATAGATATTACCCAACTTGGGTCCACAACACTAACATACATAATAAATCCAAAGGAGTTTCCATAGCTTTTTATAAATCCCTTCCTGTGGAGATTCTTTAGCCTAAACTATCTGATGATGCTCACTCTATCTTAGTCAACTGTCTAATAAGCGGTCAGAAATTCACTATTGCAAATGTATATTGCCCTCATAGAGGTCAGGTCTCCTACCTCTTGGGATTTTTTGAGTAATTTACAGTATTTACTACAGGATGCATTATCCCTTGTGGGAACTTTAATGTTCCGTTTGATCCTGTGTCTGACACATCCTCAGGTGTATCCTCCTTATCAAGACTATGCCTGCCTGCGCTTAAGCGGAAATTTACATTTGATTCAACTATGCGACTCTTGGCGACTTTCTCGTCCTTGTTCAAACTCACAAAAATCCTATAGTCGCTTGGATTCTGTTTTTATTTCTCAAGTTTTTGTTACAGAGTCAACAAGAATTCTCTTTTGGATCTATTATATTCTCGGATCATGCCCATATATCGCTTCGCATTAGATTATCTCACATGGCTAGTTATAATTGGCATTTAAATTAGATCTTACTAGATGACTTGGTATGTCTTACTGACCTCAAATCTACAATCTCCTCTTCTCAAGCTGATCATGTCTCTGACCCTATTCATTGGGAAACACTAAAGGGTGTGTGCTTTGGGAAACACTAAAGGGGTGTCTTAGTTAAACATGGTTCCCGTCTTAAACGGGATATGTCTGCTAAATTGAACTCTCTTAACTTCTGTGCTCGAAATGCACTATAAGGGCAATCTTTTAAAAGAAACAATTAGAGAAATATATGTTACAAGATTAGAGATCAAGAGTATCCTGAAACTCAGTTAAAACGATATATGAAGCTATATAAACGCACGTTTTATGAACATGGGCATAAACCTGGCAAGTACTTAGCGAGGGCGCTTCGGGATAAAAGGGCATCCACATTCATTCCAGCTATTAAGACTTTTACGGGTGTTATTTCCCACTATACTGCTGAAATTGCGAAGGCTTTCCATTCCTATTATTCTTCTCTATATAACTTGCCATCTCCTTCTATATGTGACCTCCGCCAGCTGATTTTCCGACTTTAGGGCAATATATTACCAGTACAGCCTTACCGACTGTTTGTACTGAGGTGACTGCTCTCTTGGAGGATCCTTTTACCCCTCAGGAACTGGAAGATTGTCTCTCTTCTTTGGCCTCTGGGAAAAGTCCGGGTCCAGATGGATATACAGCTAGGCTGTATAAGGTGCTCCATGCAGAATTATCTCCCCCCCCCCCTCCTTCGTGCCTTTAATTATGTATCAGTAGATGTTCCCTTTCCTCATTCTTTTTTGGGAGCTCATATTGTTGTACTTCCTAAGGAAGGGAAAGATCCCCTTTTATGCTATAGTTATAGACCAATCTCTCTCATAAATGTGGTTGCTAAATTATAAGCTTAACCGATAGTGTCTCGGCTGGCGCCCCATCTTGAATCCCTAGTCCACACCAACCAAGCAGGTTTTATTCAGAGGAGAGAAGTGCAGAATACTTTGAGAGCCTTTGTATCTATTTGTCTAGCTAAAAAAAGGAATCTTCCTATTATGCTTTTATTCCTCGATGCCGAAAAGGCATTTGATCGAGTGGACTGGGTATTCATAGAAAAAAACTCTGTCTCAAATTGGGGTTTGCCTTGTATTAAGCCAAAACATAGCTGCCCTATATTCTTCCCCATGGGCGAAGGTTAGGGTAAATGGTACTCTTTCCTCTACCATCGAAATTAGGAATGGGACTAGACAGGGATGCCCTCTTTCCCCCATTTTATGTGTCCGCTGCATTTATCACCTTCTGCAAACTATATGGGCTCACCCTGACATCAAGGGATTGCATTTTCCTCCCTGATCCTTGAAATGCTCAGCTTTTGCGGATGATGTTTTGCTGTATCTATCTTCTCCTCATGTTTCCCTCCCAGCCCTTTTCTCTATTATCAAAACATATTTGTATTATAGTAACTATAAACAATCTCAGTAAGCACATAGCCTTAAATGTCAATCTGCCCGCCAGAGACTGTACAATTGATTAAACATAACTTTTCTTTTTTGTGGGCTCATGAATCAATTAAATATCTGGACATCCTGGTTCCGTCTGATCTCTCTAAAACATTTATTTTCAATTTTTCTCCCCTGCTCTTAGCCATTCAAAGAGATATTGTGAAATGGCATAAAGGATTTTTCTTCTCTTGGCTGCATTAATATTTTGAAAATGAACGTACTTCCCCACCTTTTGTATTTATTTCAAACAGTTCCTGTTCTCCTGCCTAAGTCTTTTCTGTTAAAATTAGATGTTTACCTCATTTATATGGTCCCACAAAGCACTGAGAGTAGCGAGAAAGGTACTGATTAAGAGAAAGCAGAGTGGTCTAGGCCTCCTGGACTGCCCATCTTATGTAGCTGCAGTATGGACCCATCTTTTAGATGGGTTTTACTACACTAGCTCAAAGGTATGGGTTCAACTGGAGTCTTCTATACTGCAGGCTTCTATAACATCCTTTCCATGGACTTCCAATTCAATTATTAAGGCTTTTAATGGTACTCTACCCCCATCTCTGCACACCCTGACTAATATTTTTCGTATTTTCCTGAGGAAAACTTCTCTTTTTTGCCATAACGGTCCACCTACACCATTATTAGGTAATTTAGATTTTCGCCCTGGGAATTTCCTCTTCTTATAGATCATAACTTTGTACCTTTCCACTCACTATTCATTCTATTTCTGATAATTCACTTATCCTTCACTATGAGGTCCTTATTTCTCTCCCAGAACATACTGGTTTGACCCGTTTAGCATATATGCAACTTCATTGTTTTTTTTACCTCCTAGAAAGTTAAACTGAACTTGACCAGAGATCTGACCCCATTCGAAGAATTGTGTGTTGCTTCTTCCCCTCCATCTATGAAAATTTTGCAAATCTATGAACTAATATTACAATTGGTTTCAACTTCCACTTTGCTTTTTGTGAAAAGTTGGGAAAAGGACTTAAATATCACACTCTGTGACTTTGGGCAAAATCTTTTTATTTGAGTTACAAGCTGTTTCAGGTAAAAGCCGGGAGACTAATTATAAGCTCCTTACCAGATGGTATAGAGTTCATTCACTCCTACATAAATTCAAATCCCAGATGTATTTGGGACATTAATTCTTTATGCTCCCCTTTATTCTCTGATGCCTGCTGCTGTGCATAAGGTTTTTTTCTATCGGCACAACCTCAAAACAGAGAAGATAGATCTCTGGTATTGCAATCATACAAATACAACGATCCCTCTGACTTTCCCTCGGTGGTGCAAAACTCGTATGGAGAAGGACACAATTCATACCAATAATTGTATAAAAGAAAACAGTGCACTCACCAAGTAACATAGTTCATAAGGTTGAAAAAAAGACCAGAGTCCCCATACCCCAATGCTCCTCCTTGGCACGGATGCCGAGAAGGCATTTGACAGGGTAGCCTGGGATTTCATTGAACATACCCTCATACCCTAAATTTAAATTTCCCTCCGCAATTCAGAGGCAATTTTTCCCTTTATACTGCACCCTACGCTTGTGTTCAAATTAACGACACACGCTCACACTACTTTCTAATAAAGAACGGGACTAGGCAAGGTTGCCTCCTATCACCAACTTTATTCATTTTGACCATAGATACGTTTCTCCAGGGCTTCAGGTAGGACCTGGAGATCTTCGGTTTAAAACTTGGCTAACATGAACATTTATCGTTGGCTTTTGCGGATGGTATTCTACTATTACTCACGAACCCGCACAGATCCGTACCTAGGGTGCTTCGGGTCCTGTCAGCTTTTGGAGTGGCATCTAATTTTAAGGTGAATTACTCCAAGTCTGACATTCTTAATTCAGTGTCCCTCGGTTTCCATGAAATATCTGGGAATCCGACTCCCAAGTACAATGTCCATGCTGTTTGACTCTAATTTCACACCTCTCCTATGAAAACTAGCTGATATACTGCGCTCCTACGATTTGCCATATTTGTCATGGATGGGGCGCAAGAATCTCTTACAAACATAGGAGTTCCTTTACACTCTGTCCTCCCTAAATCCTATCTCCAAAAGATCAGACATCTCTTCTCTGATTTTCTTTGGAGAAGGGGGAAAACACATCTGGCCCCACTCCATCTTGATCCGCAAAAAACGCCTGGCAGGTCTTGGTTTGCTGTATGTAGAATGTTACTATAGAGCGACTCACCTGAAATACTGGGTGGAGCTAGTCACTGGCAGGGGCCTGTTTTAAGACCAAGACTTGGAAATTAAACAGCTGGGTGACAATAATCTCTACTTCCTTTAGCCCCCCCCCCCAAAAAAAAGAGAGGTCTCCTCCCTTCGCAATCCACTACTCAAAGGTACCTTACTGGTCAAATGTAGCACTACTAGCCTAGACTCTAGCTCACAGGCAGTGCCACCTCTACCACCCTTGGAGATTTTCTTCCAAATCACACTTCACCCAGTACAGCAGTGCTCCAGTCTCTAATGCGACCTCACCCATCCACTCCTCTCTATGGACATGCTGCAAGATAGATGTATCTAGCATTTTTGAAACAGTTCTCTATTGCCAAGTCCCTTTCGTGGTTAGATGAGCTCCACGTCTATGGTACTCGTAGCAAATTGAAATTATCGTTATTCTATAATGGCATAATGGCCTTGTCCAGTATGGTAGCACCACACACCCCTTATATCTACATTCCCGGGAACAGGAGCTAGGCATTGGATTGACAAAGGACCCACGCCGTTTTGTGCTCCAGTGTTCACATGGCTTTTCTTGCTGTATTAAATTACAGGAAAATTACTTCAAATTGCTCACTAGGTCGTATAAAAGCCTGGAATCCCTATTTAGATTTGGATTATCCCATGGCAAGATGTGCTGGCAGTGCAGTGTTGCAGTGGGCACATTCGAGCACATATGGTGGTCATGTTCCAAAATCTGACCCTTCTGGAAGGAAGTGGAGGACACAATTAATTTAGTTTGTAATTGCTCTATTTCCCTCTCTATGCCCACAGCAGCTTTGGCCCTCCCTATCTCCTTGTTCAGGCCCTCTGCTAAATCCTTATCTACACACATGCTAGCGGGCTGCTAAAACACTGGTACCATTGTTATGGACGACCACACCCTCCAAGACCCAGTGGATAGAAAAGATTAATCAGATATGTCATATGGAAGAGCTAACTAACTGTCACTCTCACACCCACAACAAATTTGAAATCTTGTGGAAGCCTTTGCTCCGCATTTCTGTCCGACAGTTCTACTTAATTGTTACCCGCAGCTTTCCCTCCATGAGCAAAGAAGTAGCCTTTACCCCCACCCCCTTTTTTTCCATGCCCCAAGCAGATCATAGGATGTCCGGGCTCTACACAAAACTGCGCTATAATTTTGTGTTATATTTCTTAAGTACTGCTGTACCTATCTCCATGGTCATACATTTAGATCATTCATCGAACTATACGAGGTTCTGGTTTATTATCCAGTTTGTGTCCTATAGTTATATATGTTTTACGACTATTACTCTCGATGCCCTCTCTGTCATGAGTTTAAATTAATATGCTTTTCTCCAGATAATATGCCCTTTATGAATCTAGCATATGTTATTGTTATTGTTATTGTTTAGTTCTGCTACCTCACTTATTTCAATAAAAAAAGATTTGTGAAAAAAAAATAAAAAAGAAGAAAACAGACCAGAGTCCATCAAGTTCAACCTATAACCCAAATGAGTACCTACTGAATTGATCCAGGAGGAAGGCAAAAAACCCTCATACTCTAGGTAAAAATTCCTTCTCGACTCCAATATGGCAGTCAAAATAAATCCCTGGATCAACCTCCTTTAAATCTAGAATCCATTTATTACTCTCCAAAAATGCATCCAGGCCCCTTTTGAACTGTTTTACAGAGTTAACCATGACCACCTACTCTGGCAGAGAGTTCCATAGTCTGACTGCTCTTACAGTAAAGAATCCCTTTCTGTGCTGGTGTAGAAACCTTCTTTCCTCAAGACGTAGAGGATGCCCCATTGTTATAGATACAGTCCTGGGTATAAATAGATCATGGGATATATCTCTGTACGGTCCCCTTATATATTTATACATAGTTATTATTTTGCCCCTATGAGCATTCATCCGTTATTAAACATCCATTTTCTGTGTAAAAACGGATGTTTAATAACGGATGAAATAACGGGTGCTGAATAAATATTCATCCGTTAAGACCCATTATAACATCCCTCATGTATGGCCGTTTTAAAGGAGTAGTCCGGCGCGCACTTTTCTTATTTTATCCGGTCAGGGCTGCATAAAAAAAGAAAACAAACTTTCTTTTGCCTGCTTACGGGCCCCCGGAGCTCCGGTACAGGTGTTCGGTCGCCGGGCTGTTTGCTTCTTACTTCCTGTTAGCCCGGCACGTCACATGGAGCTTCAGCCTATCACCGGCCGCAGCAATGTCCCACCTCGGCCGATGATAGGCTGAAGCTCTGTGTGACGTGCCGGGCTAACAGGAAGTAAGAAGCAAACAGCCCAGTGACCGAACACCTGTACCGGAGCTCCGGGGGCGCTCCGGATAAAATAAGAAAAGTGCGTGCCGGACTATTCCTTTACCACCTCTGCCTACAGGCTCCCACAGCCGGGACTAATACTACTCCCATCATGGAACAGACTTCTTTCCATGATGGGAGTAGTAATTCCCTGGCTGTGGGAGTCTGCAGACAGCTGGGGAGGCTACATAAGTGTTTGTACAACTACCCCCATCGTGGAACAGAGTCTGTTCCATGATGGGGGTTGTAGTACAGGGGCTGAGGGATTGATCGCACCGGGTCTCACTTCTAAGACCCATTGCGATCAGAAGTTATTAAGCAGGGGAGCGGGCGGCATGCTCTGCAACCCTGCGATGTATCGTGTGTTTTAACTTTCATTTTTAAATCCCCCGCGTGCCGAGGAGCCATTCAGGGCTCCTGGCGTTTTTTTTAAAAAATGAACATTGTGAGTGGCAGCGGGGGCCATATGTATATTAAAAGCACTGTGGGGGGCAAGATATATGGCGCTGCAGGGGGGGCAGACATATAGCCTATATGTCTACCCCCCATTGCATTTATAATATGCCCCCCGCAGCGCATTAATAAAAATATGACCCCCGCCAGCGCAATTATATATATACCCTCCGCAGCGCAGTAATAAACATATGACCCCGCCAGCGCATTATATACACCCCCATCCAGCGCATTTATATATACCCCCCGCAGCACATTAATAAACATGACACCCCCAGCGCATTTATATATACCCGCCTGCCAGCCATTTATATATACCCCCTGATGCTCATTAAGAAACATGACCCCTGCCAGCGCATATATATATATATATATATATATATATATATATATATATATACAGTAGTCCCACCAGACCTTGTACAAAATCAATATTATATAAACGCCTCATAGCGGGTCTGGGCTTAATACCAAACTCCTATCCTTAGGAGGGCTCTATATGCAACATTGTATACCAAAAAGAATAGAGCTACAACAATCTCCAGAAAAATTGACAATTTTTATTATACATCATAGAAAAAACTGATAAAAACATGAGGCATAACTCACAAGGATACGCCAATAAAATTAGCGGTGGGGCACAGAACATGAATAAAGTGCAAGTGCTGACAAAATAGTATTGAACGCGGATAATTGAGAAATATATATGGACAGTAGACTGTATGTATACTACTAGGGAAAGAAAAAACTCCCATCTATTGGTGAATAGTCTACGGTCAAAACCTGCAGTGTGTATATGTATATACACACTGCACTTAAAGAAAATTTCTATGAAGTTACTCACCCATAGTATTAAATGTCTGTGCACCACCGGTGGAGTGCACATGATGTAACTTCATAGAAATTTTCTTTAAGTGCAGTGTGTATATACATATACACACTACAGGTTTTGACCGCAGACTTTTCACCAATAAATGGGAGTTTTTTCTGTCCCTAGTAGTATACATACAGTCTACTGTCCACATATATTTCTCAATTATCCGTGTGCAATACTATTTTGTCAGCACTAGCACTTTATTCATGTTCTGTGCCCCACCGCTAATTTTATTGGTGTGTCCTTGTGAGTTATGCCTCATGTTTTTATCATTTTTTCTATGATGTATAATAAGAAATGTTGTCAATTTTTCTGGAGATTGTTGTAGCTCTATTATTTTTGGTATACAATATATATATACGCACCCCGCAGTGCATTTGTCATAATATGCCACTGCAGCGATATGAATGAAAAGTATTTCTATCAGCAGCGCATAGTACCAGTAGCCAGCCGGCCCATGATGCTGATAGAAATACTTTTCATACATAGCGCTGCGGCGGCATATGTATATAGAAGTGTATAGAAGTGCTGTGGGGGGCAGAAAATGCTATATGTCTGCCCCCAGCACACCTATATACATATGCCACCGCAGCGCTATGAATGAAGAGTATATCTATCAGCAGCGCATAGGGCCAGCAGACGGCTGCTGGCACTATGCGCTGCTAATAGATATACTTTTCATTCATAGCGCTGCAGGGTTATATGTATATAGATGCGCTGGGGGGGCAGACATATGGTGTTATCTGCCCCCCACAGCGCCACTGCCCCCCTATCAGCATCATCGGCCGTCCGGCTGCTGGCAATATGCACTGCTGACAGAAATATTTTTCATTCATAGCGCTGCAGTGGCATATTATGACAAATGCGCTGCGGGGGATATACATATATATATATATATATATATATATATATATATATATAAATGTGCTGGCAGGGGTCATATGATTATTAATGAGTTGCGTGGTATATATATATATATATATATATATATATATATAAATGTGCTGATGAGGGTCATATGTTTATTAATGCGCTGCGGGGTGTATATATATATATATATATATAAATATATAATGCGCTGGCAGGGGTATATATAATTACGCTGGCGGGGGTAATATCTTTATTAATGCACTGAGGGGGGCATATTATAAATGCACTTGCTGGCTATATATATAGGCTATGTGTCTGCCCCCCTTGCAGCATTGAATATCTTGCCCCCCCACAGCGCTTTTAATATACATATGGCCCCCGATGCCACTCAAAATGTTCATTTTAAAAAACCTGCGGAGAGCCCAGAATGGCTCCTCAGTACCTGCCATTCAGGGCTCCCTGTCGAAGCTAAAATGATGATGGGGTAGTAGTACAAACACTAATGTAGCCTCCCCAGCTGTCTGCAGACTCACGCAGTCAGGGAATTACTACTCCCATCATGGAAAGAAGTCTGTTCCATGATGGGAGTAGTAGTAGTCCTGGCTGTGGGAGTCTGTAGGCAGAGGTGTTAAAACGGCCATAAATGAGGGATGTTATAACGGGTCTTAACGGATGAACATTTATTCAGCCATTAGCACCCGTTATTTCATCCGTTATTATACATCCGTTTTTACACAGAAAATGGATGTTTAATAACAGATGAATGCTCATAGTGTGAAAGGAGCCTTAGGGGTAATAGTAGAAACACTAATGTAGCCTCCCCAGCTGTCTGTAGACTCCCACAGCCTGTGAATTACTACTCCCATCATGGAAACAAGTCTGTTCCATGATGGGAGTAGTAGTAGTCCCTCAGCACTGCAGAAGTCTGCTGATGTCACCTCTTCTGAGCATGCTCAGAAGTAATAACAGAGATTATAAATTGGGTGCAAACGGATGACAAAGGCTCATCCGTTTGCCATAGACTTCAATGTTAAAAATAACGGCCGTTAATTTACCCGTTTTTTGTGACTGAAGAAAAATTAGTTCAGGTGCCGTTTTTTCTTCCGTCACAAATAACGTCTGTTATTCATGATTAGCTATAACGGGTCGTAACAGATGATCAAAAAATCCCATAGACTTGAATGGGATTTTGTAACAGACATTTAACATCCATTATTTAGGCTTTTCTAGCGGATGTTTATAACGGATCTCAGGATAGGGAATAAGTGTTTGATTGCGGGGGGTACAACCACTGGGAGCTATAGCAAGTACAAAGAGCCTCCATGTACAGGGAAGCTAAAGTTACTGTCACTAAGCTCTGTTTCCCACCTGCAGGATGATCGAGAGCTCCATTAGCCAGCAGCCCTGCCCTTCACCTCCACTGCCCCTGCTTAAGATAGACCCCTGAAGGACACAAAGACCTAAAATGTATCTACACGACAGGGAGGACATGCCGGGAGTTGTAGTTTTCAAACAGATGGAGTGTCATAAGTTGAGGCTTGCTGCCCTAACATGTGTCTCTATTTAGTGCACAACTACAACTCCCAGTATGTTCGGAGTTACCCTCTTTTCCCATTTTACAAAAAAACTAAACATGAAACAATTAAATAAATAAATATATTTGGTATCCCCGAACGTGGAAATGTACAAACTACTAGGATAAAATGTTGATAGTCCCATGTGTTGAACAGCATAAATGTAAAAAATACCAAAGTACAAAGTGATAGATTTTTGGTCACACCATTTCCCCAAAAAACGCAAGAAAAAGTGAGCAACATGTCACATATAAGCAAAAATGGCTCCATTACAAATTACAGATCATGGCGCAAAAAGAAATTAGCCTTATACAGCCCCATATACGGAAAAATAAGAAAGTTATAAGGGACCAGGAGAGGGTCAGCAGTGCAATATACAATGTAAAATTGACTGTGCTGAGCTAATTTTCCCTAGCTTTGTATTGCTCAGACAAAATATGATATGCTGGGCGGCATTTCATAAATTTGATGTACATCAGCACATTCACAGATGAAAATTTTTGACAAGTCTACCACGGACAATAATGATAAATACCCCTTATATCTTGCAGTGTTTGATAAACAAATTAGCCTAACAAAATGTATGTGGAAAAACTTTAGTCTCGGGATCCATACTAGTATAGCAATAAAATTCACAAGGAAAGTTTACATTATAGAGGAATTAGAGACAGATATTTTGTTTGATGATCTAACATTTAATCAAGGAAAATAACATACACAAAATGTTTGATTTTTAAATCAATGTTCTATTCACAAACTGAAAAAGAAAGAAATAAGGCAGATAATGTTGGAATGATTTGATATACATAAAAAAATTACATTTCTGGCTAGAAATAACCAGAAAACCAAGGGAGAGGTTTAAGCTTTTAAAGCGCAATTGTCCTCCAGCTCACAAATGTTTGCTTCCTCCCTTAGGGCTAAGCACTGGATATAGCCAGTTGATATTGCACTTTAGTAAGTTGATAAAATCCAGAGTGATATTAAATGCAGGAAGAAAGCATTGAAGGTTTTTGGTGAGGGATTTACATCATCTGTCATGTTCCAAATTTGAGTCCGTCTCCTGCTTCAAAGGAGGTGAAATATATGCAGATAGACGCGAAGCTCAGGACATCGCTTAACAGTGCTATATCAAAAACCAACACGTCACAGAAAACAAAGTAGCAAAGCAATTGTACCTCAAACCTCTATGTATACAGAAGTAGAAAAAAAGAGAAGACCAGAGGACGGCGCCTCGTGCGTTACCCTAGATAAGGAGGGGGGTGTCCCTTGCGGGAGAGGGGTTCTTGCAGGCTCTGTAGATTAGCCGCTCACCTTGAGCATATAGGAAATATGCGTATCACCCCGTATTGGGGTTGTAAAGATGGTGTGGATCTGTGCAGCCCAAAAGTCCCAGGAACAGCCAGATGGTGTCCTGTAGATATACTGGATGAGGATTAGGAAAAATTACCTTGGCAGCAGGCGCTCAAGATCCCAGTGAAGGCAGTCACACTCAGGTCACGAAGTGGTAAAGTTCAGCAACTTTATTTGATGTACAGCAATACAGCAATGACGCGTTTCGGGATGAAACTACCCCTTCTTAAGATTAACAATAGTACATACACAACATGAGACATGGGGGGTTTAAATAGGCATGATAATTATCACACAAAATGGAGGGTGGTGCAAAGCTAAAACATTATATAACAGTATGTTATATAGTGTGTTGTCTGCCTGGCGCACGAGTTCGGCACATCGTGGATCGGGTTGACAGGTTGCTGGGCGGGGCTGGAGAGGACCCAGCAGTCATGGTACATATTGGCACCAATGACAAAGTAAGAGGTAGGTGGAGTGTCCTTAAAAATGATTTCAGGGACTTAGGCCGCAAGCTTAAGGCAAGGACCTCCAAGGTAGTATTTTCTGAAATACTACCAGTCCCACGAGCCGCACCAGAGAGGCAGCGAGAGATCAGGGAGGTAAACAAGTGGCTCAGAAGCTGGTGTACGAAGGAAGGGTTTGGGTTCATGGAGAACTGGGCTGACTTCGCTGTCGGTTACCGGCTCTACCGTAGGGACGGGCTGCACCTCAATGGGGAGGGTGCAGCTGTGCTTGGGGAGAAGATGGCTAGAAGGGTGGAAAAGTGTTTAAACTAGGGACTTGAGGGGAGGGAACCTACAGCAAAGAGGGGGAAGATAGTGTAGATAGAGAGGTGGGAATTATAAATGTACCTGGGGGTGGAGCGGAGGGAGGGGTTATAATAGTTAATAGGAATAGGCTTCATAGGAAAATAAAACTTACACCCTTGAATCCCATTAACCCCAATAACATAAAGGATGGAAATGTAAAGTGTATGTTCACAAATGCCAGAAACCTAGCAAATAAAATTGGGGAGCTTGAGGCCTTGATACTGGAGGAACATATTGATATAGTTAGGGTCACTGAGACATGGCTGGACTTCTCGCATGACTGGGCTGTCAATCTGCATGGGTTTACATTGTTTTGCAAAGATAGAATGAACAGAAAAGGTGGTGGAGTCTGTCTGTATGTTAGAAGTGGTATGAAAGTCAGTGTGAACGATGCCATAGTGTGTGATGATTCTGAGGATGTGGAATCACTGTGGGCAGAATTACAAAAGGAGGGAAAAACTGAAAAAATAATACTTGGTGTAATCTACAGACCCCCTAATATCACTGAAGAGATAGAAGGTCGGCTGCATAAACAAATAGAGAGGGCCGCCCGGGCAGGTACAGTGGTAATAATGGGAGATTTAAACTATCCAGATATAGATTGGGGTCCGGGGTTGGCTAAAACTACAAAGGGATGACAATTCCTAAATTTATTGCAGGATAATTTTATGGGCCAGTTTGTGGAGGACCCAACAAGAAGTGATGCCTTGTTGGATCTGATCATTTCCAACAACGCAGAGCTGGTTGGTAATGTAACTGTGAGGGAAAACCTTGGTAATAGCGACCACAATATACCGTATTTATCGGCTTATAACACGCACTTTTCAGGCTAAAATTTTTAGCCTAAAGTCTATGTGCGTGTTATAAGTGCGTGCGTGAGGGTGCGTGTGTGCGCGTGTATACCCCGATACACCCCCAGGAAAGGCAGGGGAGAGAGGTTGTCGCTGCCCGATTCTCTCCCCCTGCCTTTCCTGGGGTCTAGAGCCCTGCTGCCAGCCGATAGCCAGGGGGAGAGAAGCGGCGCCGACAGCCAGGGGGAGAGAAGGGGCAGCGGCACTCATTGCCGGCGCCGCTGCCCCGTTGCCTCCCCCCATCCCCGGTGGCATAATTACCTGTTGCCGGGGTTGGATCCGCGCTGATGCAGGCCTCCGGCGTGCGACCCCTGCGTTGTTGCTATTCGCTGCACGGCGCATGACGTCAGTGCGCCGCGCCGTGCATAGCAACGACGCTGGGGACACACGCCGGAGGCCTGCAGCAGCGCGGACCCGACCCCGGCAACAGGTAATTATGCCACCGGGGATGGGGGGAGGAAACGGGGCAGCGGCGCCGGCAATGGGTGCCGCTGCCCCTTCTCTCCCCCTGGCTGTCGGCGCCGCTTTTCTCCCCCTGGCTATCGGTGCCGGCAATGGGGCGCCGGTACCGATAGTCAGGGGGACAGAACGGGCAGCGGCGCCAATAGCCAGGGGGAGAGAAGGGCCGGCAGCAGGGCTCTAGACCCCAGGAAAGGCAGGGGGAGAGAAGCGGGCAGCGACGGCCTCTCTCCCCCTGCCTTTCCTGGGGGTGTATCGGGGTATACACGCGCGCACACGCACCCTCATTTTACCATGGATATTTGGGTAAAAAACTTTTTTTACCCAAATATCCTTGGTAAAATGAGGGTGCGTGTTATAGGCCGGTGCTTGGTATACCCCGATAAATACGGTAGTTACTTTTGACTTAAAATGTAGAAAATAAAGACAGGCGGGGAAGGCAAAAACATATAACTTTAAAAAGGCAAACTTCCCTCGGCTGAGGGCTGCACTACAGGACATAGACTGGGGGAGGTGTTCTCAAATACTGATACAGAAGGTAAATGGGACATCTTTAAAATCTACTCTAAATAACTATACAGCTAAATATATACCAAAGGGGAACAAATATAAACGATTAAAACTAAATCCTACATGGCTGACAAATGATGTTAAAAGAGCAATAAACAACAAAAAAATAGCCTTCAAAAAATACAAATCTGATGGGTCAGATATAACATTTAAACAGTACAAAGAGCTTAATAAAATCTGTAAAAATGTAATAAAAACAGCAAAAATTCAAAATGAGAGACGGGTGGCCAAAAAAAGCAAAACTAATCCTAAATATTTTTTACATATATAAATGCAAAAAAAAAACAAGGACAGAGCATGTAGGACCCCTTAATAATGATAATGGGGAGGTTGTCACAGGCGATAAAGAGAAAGCGGAGCAACTGAATGGGTTCTTTAGTTCTGTATATACTAGGGAAGAAGGAGGAGCTGACATTGGACAGGTCAGTGCTGGTAACACATCATGTAATGTACTGAACTGGATTAATGTAGAGATGGTACAAGGTAAGTTAAGTAATATAAATGTAAGCAAATCTCCAGGGCCAGATGGATTGCACCCAAGAGTTCTTAGAGAGGTAAGTTCAGTAATATCTGTACCCCTGTTCATGATATTTAGAGATTCACTGGTGTCTGGTATTGTGCCAAGGGACTGGCGCAAGGCGAATGTGGTGCCAATCTTCAAAAAGGGCTCTAGGTCTTCCCCAGGAAACTATAGACCAGTAAGTGTAACGTGCATTGTGGGTAAATTGTTTGAAGGACTTATAAGGGATTACATACAGGAATACATAGGGGATAATTGTATTATAAGTGATAACCAGCATGGGTTTACTAAGGATAGAAGTTGTCAAACCAATCTAATTTGCTTTTATGAAGAGGTGAGTAGAAGCCTTGACAGAGGAATCGCTGTGGATATAGTGTTTCTGGATTTTGCTAAAGCATTCGATACTGTCCCTCATAGACGTCTGACAGGTAAGTTAAGGTCTTTGGGTTTGGAAATTTTAGTTTGTAACTGGATTGAACACTGGCTCATGGATCGTACCCAGAGAGTGGTGGTCAATTATTAGTACTCTGATTGGTCCCCGGTAATTAGTGGTGTACCCCAAGGTTCTGTACTGGGACCGCTGTTGTTTAATTTATTTATCAATGATATAGAGGATGGCATTAACAGCTCTATTTCTATCTTTGCAGATGACACCAAGCTTTGTAGCACGGTACAGTCTATAGAGGAGGTGTATAGGTTACAAGATGGCTTGGATAGACTAAGTGTGCATCTGGGTACTAATAACTTGCATGCGTCGTATGTCTTAGGGGGGATTAAACTGGCAGAGTCACTGGTAGAGAAGGATCTGGGTGTACTTGTAGATCACAGACTACAGAATAGCATGCAATGTCAGGCTGCTGCTTCCAAAGCCAGCAGGATATTGTCATGTATCAAAAGAGGCATGGACTCAAGGGACAGGGACATAATACTCCCCCTTTATAAAGCATTGGTACGGCCTCACCTGGAATATGCTGTTCAGTTTTGGTCACCTGTCCATAAAAGGGACACTGTGGAGCTGGAAAGGGTGCAGAGACGCGCAACTAAACTAATATGGGGCATGGAACATCTTAGCTATGAGGAGCGATTAAAGGAGTTACAATTGTTTAGTCTTGAGAAGAGACGTTTAAGGGGGGATATGATAAACGTATATCAGTATATTAATGGCCCATACAAAAAATATGGAGAAAAACTGTTCCAGGTTAAACCCCCACAAAGGACGAGGGGGCACTCCCTCCGTCTGGAGAAGAAAAAGTTTAGTCTCAAAGGGCGACACGCCTTCTTTACCAAGAGAACTGTGAACTTATGGAACAGTCTACCTCAGGAACTGGTCACAGCAGGTAAAATTAACAGCTTTAAAACAGGATTAGATACATTTCTGGAACAAAATAACATTAATGCTTATGAAGAAATATAAAATCCCATCTCTTCCCCAATATCGCGCCACACCCCTACCCTTTAATTCCCTGGTTGAACTTGATGGACTTTTTTTTTTTTCGACCGTACTAACTATGATACTATGATAGTATAATTATAGTAGAATGCACATAAAATAACAGCCAAAGAGACTGGGGGGGGGGGGAACGACACAGCATAAGTCATATAATAGACGGCTGAAAACGACCATCAGATACACTATAAGGCTGGGGTAAACGTTAGTAAACTGTTATGTGAAACAGGATTGCATCCGGGAGATATGAGGATGAGGCTTGAATCGCACTGTCATAGTATTCGTGCATGTCACGGTGGTAAAAACACCGGCACGCTGAAGCTCCGCTGGTGAGCGGTGATATGTTGCTATAGACGCCACATTGCTAATGAAGCAGACGCGTGTATGCCAGCAGCCAATAGGGATAGAGATGTGAGCGGAGATCATGTCTCCTGTACACAGAATGTAGTAGATGCTGGTTCGTGTACCTGCACCTAATAAAGCTGGGTGCAGTGTGAAAAAAATATTATATGGATGTAATAGAGCTAAAAGAAGGAAGGTAGATCGATATACTTAGTGTTGTATGTATCAAAATAGGAAAACTGCACCAAGATAGGATAGGTATATATGGATAAATATAGATATAAAGTATAAATAGATGTATATAAAAAAAACAAATATATGGCATAATAAGAAGTATAGATATATATGATAAAATTATGAGTAGTACATGACTAAATGTGAAAATAGGGGGAGGAATAGAAAATAGGTGTATATGAAATAGGTCATGTGTACAGTAAAAGGATGATAAAAACCAGAAAAGAATAAAATCAATTATAAGTTGCTTTCTATACATTTATTTAGACCTGAGGGTAATAAAGTGAGTAGTTGAAATATCCAAAAGTTCTCCCACTGTCGTAGCCTATTGAACCTTTGGAGAACATCATTGTCAATAGATTCGATACAAGTCACTGTAAAATCTGTTACCACAATGGTGGGTGGAGGCATGTCTCGAAACACTATGCAATTGGTAATTCAGACTGATATTGCTCCGGTGTTTATTATATGGATGAACAATCATACGATTGCGAAGGCACTGAATATTGCACTCCAAGAGATATATGACATATTGGGAGTCACATGTCATGTGGCCTCGATTTTGAAAAGTGTCTTTCTTTGAAAAGTTGGATATAAAGGAGGTTCTGCCGTGTGCAAGAGAAGAAAAACACTTGCATCGTGTATGATTGCATTTAAAACATCCACTCTTGTGGAGAAATTATGGCTTTTTTTCTTTATTTGAATTTTTCAGATTACTGGGGGCAAGGATATTTTTCAAAGATCTTGCTCTCCAATAAGTGACTCTAGGTTTTGATGGTAGAGCGGATCGAAGGAAAGGTTCATTTAATAAAATATCCCAATATTTAGTGAGAATGGTTCTGATTTGGCATTATTAGAAAAAGTGGTGATGAAATTGCAAGACCACTCATTTGATGAATTTACGCTGTTCTGGATACTAGTTTTAGGTTTAGATAGACATTCAGCTTGTGTCAGTGAACTAACCCTTTTACTTGCTGCATGAATGATACTAGAAGGATTTTTTTTTTTGCTAGGAACCTAGATTTTAGAATGCTGCTTTGTTTTTTAAAGTTGGACACCAATTTGCAGTTTCTCTGAATCTAATTGGCCATAAGGCATATTAAGCAACCATTTCTTTTCATTGCTCACTATTCATGATACCATCAATTCTCCCATAGACACATCAGTGGAAGATCACCTGACCATACCTTTTATACTCCATCTGCACCTGTAAACCTTACTCTCCCAGTTACCTCACTCAATAATGGGGATGCTACAGTTTTTTTTTTAGGACTACCCACCACCATTCAATCTTAGGACTACCCACCACCATTCAATCCGCCCATCACCACTCCCAACACGACAAAACTAATATATTTGGCTCCCCCACTAAGGACAAGAAGAAAAAACTCAGAGAAGTTGCAGAGGGGGACAAGCCAGGAGAGAGAGACAAGAGAAAAAAGAAACACCATCATCTGAAACATCAAATATAAATACTGTCAAAATCTTCAATCTTTCATCCTATCCCTTAAACCCCATTGAAAGGATGGTTCTCGAAAGAGGCCTATCCTTTTGTCCCACTAATAGTTTCAATGATTTCCAGTTGGAGTCTAGAATTCACCCACCAAATTTTTGATAATCACACCGTATTTCTAGACGTCAATGTATTCCACTCCACTGATCTACTTCAAAAAAGTATACAGTAACCACTATCTACACTTTGAAAGCTACAAGTAATGGCTGCTTAATGTGCATTATGGACAATTTAAGAGGATTCAGAGAAACTGCACATTGGAGTCAGACTATAAAAACAAAGCAGCATTCTAAAATCTAGGTTCCTAGCAAAAAAAAATATCCTTCCAGTATTGTTAAGGATGGGTTAATCTGTGAGTGACTAACGTTGTACTATTTTTCCGAGTGTCAACGTAGGAAAATTCACACCAGGCCAGGTTGGTATGCGTTCTCTCCTCGTTATTGACTCCAGGGAGTTCTGTTTTATTACAGGAAGTAAATTTGGTTTTTACATTTGGAAAAAGGAGGGTTAGTTATGACATAACAATTAGCATGTTACATTTTGATTGGTTGTTCGATTATTGTGTCCGTATATATTAGCATATCTAGTGTCCATTAATTTCTTGGCAGAAGTTCTCTGTTCGTCAGAGGTTTAGTCTTTCTACTCCCACATGGAGTCATTTCAAGGCCTATATTCAGAGTCACGAGCAGATAGCATTCTGATGTATATGGGTTAAAGGGTAGGTAACAGATATATTTTTCCAGCAGCAATGGCATTTTAGTATTAGTATATTGATCAGTCATTAGAAACATAAGGGTCATCCCTATCAGTATCATTCATGCAGCAAGTAAAAGGGTTAGTTTACAAGCTGAATGTCTATTTAAATCTAAAACTAATGCAAAAAGGAGAAAAACTCACCCAAAGGTGCGCCCCTGGGTGAGAACAGTCTGGGAAAGTACATCAAGATAAAGGGAAAGATGGGTCCTTACCCTTCGGTGTTGCGCTGAGGGCACATCACCTACAGTAGCGTCTAGGAGAAAGGAAAGCCGGACAGCTGCCACGAGGAACTTCCTGGGGTGACGTCAGTCTCACCGTTCGGAGAACAATAGGAGAATGAATGAAAAAGTGTTCCTCAATGAAAGCGCTGGTCCATGGATGCATATAATAGTTTTATTTTCACATGTAAAGAAATGTGTTTCAACCCCGGATAGGGGTCTTCATCAGGCATAAAATACAACATACAGAAGGCTTACTTATATATGTTTAGAACATATTAAAAAAATGTGACTACTTTTTCTAATAATGCCACCCAAATCAGAACCATTCTCACTAAATATTGGGATATTTTATTAAATGACACTTTCCTTCGATTCGCTCTCCCATCAAAACCTAGAGTCACTTATCGGAGAGCAAGATTTTTGATAAATATCCTTGCCCCTAGTAATCTTAAAAATTCAAATAAAGACGAAAAATAACATTTCTCCACAAGAGTGGATGTTTTAAATGCAATCATACACAATGCAAGTGTTGTTCTTCTCTTGCATACGGCAGAACCTCCTTTATATCCAACAGCACGAAAAACACTTTTCAAATTAAAAGCCACATGACATGTCATATATCTCTTGGAGTGCACTTACGGCCTACAATATGTAGGCCGCACTATTTAGTGCCTTCGCAATCATATGATTGTACATCCATATAATAAACACCGGAGCAATATCAGTCTGAATTACCAATTGCATAGTATTTGGAGACATGCCTCCACCCACCATTGTGGTAACAGATTTTACAGTGACTTGTATCGAATCTATTGACAATGATGTTCCCCAAAGGTTCAATAGCCTACGACAGTGGGAGAACTTTTGGATATTTAAACTACCCACTTTATTCTCCTCAGGTCTAAATGAATATATAGAAAGCAACTTATAATTGATTTTATTCTTTTCTGGTTTTTATGATCCTTTTACTGTACAAATGACCTATTTCATATACACGTATTTTCTATTCCCCCCGTATTTTTCACATTTAGTCATGCACTACTCATAATTTTATCATATATATCTATACTTCTTATTATGCTATATATATATATTTATATATATATATATATATATATATATATATATATATATATATACACCGTATTTATCGGGGTATACCACGCACCGGCCTATAACACGCACCCTCATTTTACCAAGGATATTTGGGTAAAAAAAGTTTTTTACCCAAATATCCATGATAAAATGAGGGTGCGTGTGTGCGCGTGTATACCCCGATACACCCCCAGGAAAGGCAGGGGGAGAGAGGCCGTCGCTGCCCGCTTCTCTCCCCCTGCCTTTCCTGGGGTCTAGAGCGCTGCTGTCGGCCCTTTTCACCCCCTGGTTATCGGCGCCGCTGCCCGTTCTGTCCCCCTGACTATCGGTGCCGGCGCCGATAGCCAGGGGGAGAGAAGCGGCGCCGACAGCCAGGGGGAGAGAAGGGGCAGCGGCACCCATTGCCGGCGCCGCTGCCCCGTTGCCTCCCCCCATCCCTGGTGGCATAATTACCTGAGTCGGGTCCGCGCTGCTCCAGGCCTCCGTCATGCGTCCCCAGCGTCGTTGCTATGCACGGCGCGGCTCTCTGACGTCATGCGCCGCGCCGTTCAGCGCATAGCAATGACGCCGGGGACGCACGACGGAGGCCTGGAGCAGCGCGGACCCGACTCAGGTAATTATGCCACCGGGGATGGGGGGAGGCAACGGGGCAGCGGCGCCGGCAATGGGTGCCGCTGCCCCTTCTCTCCCCCTGGCTGTCGGCGCCGCTTCTCTCTCTCTGGCTATCGGCGCCGGCACCGATAGTCAGGGGGACAGAACGGGCAGCGGCGCCGATAACCAGGGGGTGAAAAGGGCCGACAGCAGCGCTCTAGACCCCAGGAAAGGCAGGGGGAGAGAAGCGGGCAGCGACGGCCTCTCTCCCCCTGCCTTTCCTGGGGGTGTATCGGCGTATAACACGCACACAGACTTTAGGCTAAAAATTTTAGCCTAAAAAGTGCGTGTTATACGCCGATAAATACGGTATATATACACACACACATATACATAAACTCGAAAAGATCACTGCAGCACTCTAATATGGTGAAAAAAATGGATGGTGTTTATTCCAACAACCCACACATCATGACATATATAATATTTATTTTACACTGCACCCGGCTTTCCTAGGTGCAGATACGCGAACCAGCATCTACTACACGCTGTGTACAGGAGACACAATCTCCGCTCACATCTCTCTCCCTATTTCTCCCTATTTCCCTAATCTTTCCTGCACAAAAATATTTTTTTCCTCACTGAAATATCTTTTTTTTACCCCATTTATTATGTTTCTTCTTTTTCACATTACAAATAAAATGAATTCTTTTTTAACATTTTTTTTTATAAAACCTAACACTTCTTATATATTACACTGATTGATACACATCACTATAACCACATTTTATTTTCTTTTTTTATCTTTTTATTTTAAATTTTTATAAAAATTTTCTTTAATTTTTTACAAAAAAATTTCTTTAATAAAATTTTTTATTTTTTTCGTTTATTTTTTTCGTTATTTTTCACATCAATTGCTTTGGAGAGAGCTTATACTCTCTATATATGTTACTCTGGTTCCCTTGACTGTTTGTCTCGTGTGCATGGGGTGATCACATGAAGCGCCGTTCCAAGTTGGGTGCCTTTCTGATTACCTGACTTGTCGCAAATTGCGACTAGCCAGACATCAGTTATTCGGACAAGTGCGGCGAATGGCTGGATACTGGTCTGAACAGTCACCTAACGATTGGCCATCAATACACCCAGTATGTTTGAATTATTGCGAATGTATATCAGTGGGTAACCAGAAACGCTGACAAAGTAACATTTATATTTATTACTCTATTGAGTTTTATTATTTTATATTTATTTTTATTTATTTATTTTATATATTTTTTAAAAACGTTTTATTTTTATTTTATTTTCCTTTTTCCCTTTTTTTCTTTTTTCGTTTAAACTTTTTTCATTTTTTGTATATATTTTTTCACTCATCTTCACCATCACACACACATCTTTACTCTTGTTTTTTATCAATATTGATTTTTAACTATAGTTACCATGGGCAACAGCTCTATTGTTTCCTGCACATATGCACTACACACATGCTAACTATCACGCATTCACATTGCGGTTTCTCAATTGCCCTTTTCACATTCACACTGTTGTCTTCCAATTGCCCTTTTTAGATATGACAAACGGAGATTCGTTCTGTCGTAGTACGCACGCGCCGTTCGGCAACTGCGATGCGACTCATGTGACTTTGTTCTTCCCCCTGATTGGTGCACTCTTGTCTCCTCTGTTAGGGCTGCTGCGCAGCCTCTATCCTACACACACGCCGTTCTGGCGTACTATCGCCATGTTTACAGCATGTACAGGTGAGCGCCCGCCGCTATTACTTGTCCTCCAGGTGATATTAATGTATTTATATTTGTAATCAAGCTATATTTGTGGTTTTTACCACTTGTTTTTAATAACACTTTTATTTGCAACACTGTATTAACTTGACAATATGTGTATTGTCCCTATGCCTTATATTGTTATGCACTTACACTTATGGATTGCTTGTTTTTATCACGTTTATATTTATTAATTTTTTACACTGATTTGTATTATTTGTAATTGGCTACCATATATATATACCTTGTGTTCAGTCACTCTGTATGCTTGATAAAGGCTGCACTGGCAGCTGAAACGTTGCATCTGTATTTATAATGGATTAAAGCTACCACCATTTTTTTTCACCTATTTTGTGTGCTGCAACCACTTTTTGCTCTCTATATTTATCCATATATACCTAACCTATCTTGGTTCAGTTTTCCTTCTTTTAGCTCTATTACATCCATATAATATTTATTTTACACTGCACCCGGCTTTCCTAGGTGCAGATACGCGAACCAGCATCTACTACACGCTGTGTACAGGAGACACAATCTCCGCTCACATCTCTCTCTCTATTGGCTGCTGGCATACACGCGTCTGTTTCATTAGCAACGTGGCATCTATAACAACATGCTTTGTTTAATAAATTGCTTTTAGTGAAAAAAATTAAAAAAAAATCACAATATGTCAGTCAAAGTCTTTGCAAAAAATAGAAATTACAAAATGTCAATTCACGCAAAGTGCACCATCTTCGGATGCGCTCAACACTCTCCAAGCTGTAGGAAATCTTCAACCCATGGCCGGGCTTCCTTCAGTACATGGACCTTTCTCTCACGAAGGGGAACAGACTGGAGCTTGCGTCGACACCTTACGATGTTTCGGAGACCACGCCTCCTTTCTCAAGGATCCCTAATGTGCTCACCACTACCATGTTACATAGACATGTCAATCTCGCGAGACCTTATCTCTATGAACGAGAATAATGAGATTAAAATCACATACTAAAAAACTGACATACGTCAAGAAAATAGATGGAACTACAGACAGCATATAAGACATCTCACAGGTATACTCCGAAATTACATGATTCATTAAGTCCATTTGGACTTGGATTAACATTGTCTATGCAATCCAAAAACTGGATGAAAAATCAGAGTCAGGTATTATAGATGTGAACATACATCCTGCATTGATTAATAATTTTCCACGGACGCCTATATTGTACTTGCTGCCCAAGGTCCATAAGAGCATGGAGTACCCCCCGGGGTGTCCGATCCTCTCCGGGGTGGACTCCATACTCTATCCCTTGGCTGTCTATGTTGATAGCTTTTTGCAGAAAATAGTACAGAGACTTGAAAATTGTCTATGTAATACAAATTAGTTTTTGGATTGCATAGACAATGTTAATATTGATGAGAATATGTGGCTATGTACAGTAGATATTAAAAACTTATATACAAATATTCCTATTGATGAGGGGTTAATAGCAGTTAAAGAATTGTACAAGGATGCTTCCTTGGATAATTCTAAAATTCAGTTTGTGATGGATCTTCTGGAGATCATTTTAACCAAAAATTACTTTAGATTTGGAGAGGATTTCTTCTTGCAATTACAGGGTGTTTCAATGGGGTCCCCGGTGGCCCCATCATCCGCCAATATTTTTATGTCTATGTTTGAGTAAAAATTTGTGCGTTCTCTCCCACAGAGTGAACACGTCGCCACATGGTTTAGATATGTGGACGATGTGTTTATGCTGTGGAGGGGAACGTGTAACGAATTGGATAATTGGCAGCCGTGGCGCCGTGTCTGCGGGGAGGTGCGACTCATGGACTGGTTTGAATGGCATTGGGGCCGCTCTGCCAGTGGGTCGTTCCCCCTGTGGGCACTGGTGTCGCGGCGGCGTTGGTCGCCGCCCAGTGCTACACCATTTTATGCTAGGGACGTTAGGGACCCACTCTAAATAGGTGGCCTTGACGTGTCGTGTGGGCTTTGTACTTTTTGATCAAAACGTATATACTAACAACCTGTTAGTTTTTGAAATTATGCTGAGAAGCAACTATATCATTGTGCAAGATTGTAGATGTGCGACCATGTCTGTCTTCTACCTGAATTCGAATTGGATAAATATGTTGAAGCATTAAATCAGTGTCACAATTTAATTGAGTTTACTTTGGAGGCTGATCTCCAGAGGATCCACTACTTGGATGTGGAGGTCTATAAAGAGGGGACAAAACTTCAGTCTACATTGTTTAAAAAGGAGACCGATAGAAATAACTTGCTAACTAGAGATAGCTTTCATGCCCCACAGACATTTAGAGGGATTCCTAAGAGTCAGTTTATTAGGGCCAAACGAATTTGCAGCACTGAAGAGGAGTATGTGAAAAATAAGGAGATGTTGGTTAAAAATTTGTTGAAAGAGGATACAGAGAGGAAGAGGTTAAAAAGGTGGGAGTGGAGGTACAGGAGATTCCAAGACAACAGTTTAGACATAGAAAAAAGGATAAAAAGAAATCATCTGATGAATGTGTATTTGGTCATGCTCGATTAATTAAAAATACCGTAAAGGGGGGCGTGGCTTGGATGGCTGCCTGAGCAGACGTGTGTGAGGGGAGCTCCTGATATCCTATAACCCATCCTGCAGATATCTCACCCATCCTGCTTTCATCTGTGTGCTGCCTTGCCCTGTAGGACCCCTGCTGCTGGGGGATCCTTGTGGAGGAGCTATTTGGAGGAGAGGGGGCATAGAGAGGGAGCCCAGCTGAGGGGAGCGATCTAGGCCCTGAAGCCTGCAGCCTCTGCTATCCCTCTTGGCAGTCATCTGGGCGACGCTGTGCTCCCTGGGGAGCTGGAGAGGCCTCTTACCGGATCTGGTGGCTCCTTGCGGACGAGACCGGGGACCGGAGCGCTGGAGCAGCGGGTGACCTGCAGTGGACACTGGTGGAGATCCTCTCCTGGGCCGCGGCAGGATCCTGGGCGCCATTTTATAAATCTTCTTCCGGCCCGTTGTCTCCGGCTGCTGGTTCCTGAACGGAGGTGCGCGCTGGTGCCTCCGGACCCCTGCACTGTCTGCTGGGCCCCCGACATCCTTGAGGGCTGTGGAGAGCGGCGAGGACTTTGAAGGTGCGGAGGGACGCTCTCGTGGTGCGGGAGGGAGAGCGGCCTCGAGCGGTGCCGGCCGCCATCTTGCAAGCCTGCAGGGCCTCTTGCCGGGGTCCCTGCATTCTCCTCAGTGAGTACCTGGCCCTTCTGTGGGTAGTCAGTGGACAGTGTCCTGTGTGTGAGGAGCACCCAATTCACTTGGAGTCTCAACAGCTGGAGGTCCCCTGGGTTACTAAGTGTGGAGCTGTGGGAGCATTGCTGAGGGGGGGGGGGGGGGGGGGGACGGCTGTGGCTTGAGGGACCCCTCCTGCCCTTTGCACCATATCTGGGACTGTGTGATAACCTGCTGGCTGGATTGAGTGCTGCTGGCTGCTGCAGCTTAAAGGGGAACCCTGCTTCATATTTTTGTTGGCTGGACTGTGTGCTGCAAATCTCTGCAGTTTAGGGGGGCACTCTGTCTCCTGCTGCTGACTGGACTGAGTTCTGACAGCTGCTGCAACTTAAAGAGGTGCCCTGACTTCTACTACTACTGGCTGGACTGAGTGCCGACAGCTGCTGCAACTTAAAGGGGTGCCCTGACTCCTACTACTGCTGGCTGGACTGAGTGCTGACAGCTGCTGCAACTTAAAGGGGTGCCCTGTCTCTTACTACTGGTGGCTGGACTCAGTGCTGAATACGGCTGCAACTTAAAGGGGTAACCTGTCTGTTCCTGCTGCTGGATGGCCTGAGAGCTGCACCCTAACATAACATATAGGGGTACTCTGACTCTTACTCTTGCTGCTGCTGGCTGAACTGAGTGCTGAAAGATACTACACCTTTAAGGGGTGCCCTGATAGCTGTAGCTGGTGGCGGGACGGAGTGTTTACAGTTGTTGCAGCTTCTACTGTGTTGCCTGAGCGGTCTCCCTACTACATTACGTGCACTTTGCTATGGTGCGCAGGAACAAAGAGGGGGGCCGGCACCTCTCAACAGAGAAAAAGTGTATCGACCGCTGGTAGAAATACATTGACACTACAACAGGAGGTGGCGGCCAAATTGGAGAGGTTTGCCTTCAGGCACTCACCCCCTGACTCGCCTCACCAAGTGGTGGCCCCTCTCCCGATGGCTGACATGGCCCCCCCCCCATGGGCCCCTTGGGGGACTGTGAGGACATTTTTGAGGCTTCTAATGAGGATTCATGTGTCTCCCTACCTAGTACTCCTCCTGAGCTTGCTGCAGCGGCTGCTGTTCTTATTTCTAAACCCCAGGTGGAACCTACCTTGGCTGCTGTTTTTGCGGAAATACAAAGATGCAATGTGACTCTCACTCAGCTTTACCATGCAGGTGGGCACTGTACAATCTGATATCTCACTTATACGTCACGACCTACAGAAGGTGACTGACCGTACCTCTGCAGCGGAGGGCCGGATCAGCGACATTGAGGATACAGTTGTTCCATTGGTTCGGGACTCTACTAGACACAGCCATGATATTGCCCTACTTAAAGCTAAAGCAGATGACCTGGAAAATCGTCTGTGCCGTAATAATGTGCGCAAAGTGGGACTGCCTGAAAAATGTGAGGGACGCTCTCCGACGGAATATATGAAAACGTGGCTTAAGGATGTATTTGAGGCAGATAAACTGACTCCTCTATTTGCGGTGGAAAGAGCTCACCGTGTTCCTACGAGGCTGCTTCCCCCTGGTGGCCCACCCCGCTCTATGCTGGTGAAACTTCTTCATTACCGGGACAGGGATCTGATACTTCGGCTGGCAAGGGAGCAACAACCAGTGGCTGTGGACAATCACGTCGTCTCTTTCTTCCCTGATTTCTCGGCGGAGGTGCAAAAGAAGCGTGCCTCCTTCTTGGATGTCAAAAAGAGACTGCAGGCCTTGGATGTACAATATTCCATGCTGTATCCTGCCAGGTTGAGGGTGGCTGCCTTGGGTACCACCCACTTTTTTGAAGGAGTGGATGCTGCAGTGAGATGGTTGGATTCTCATGAGTCCCAGCTGCGCCGGAGGGTCCGTGGAGGCTCCCCGGGACCGGACCCGGACTGAACTGTTCCTCTCTGTGCTCATGCTGATATTGTCATGTTGATATTTGCTATTTCCTGAAGTTGTTGACTCTTTGCATATTATTGCTTAGGTTACCGTGTGAGACATGTTGGGCATTACTGTTCCGGCCCCTTTTGATTATTTTCTCTATGCTGTTCTTAGTTCCATGTGTGGGGCCTCAGTGTTGCCTTCATGTCTGACTGGTCTCCTCTCCTATTTTTCCATTGAGGGGGGGGGGGGGGGGGAGTTGGATTCTGGAGGATGGCGCACAAATGCTTACTGTACGAGATATCTATACCTTGTTTTAGTTTCTGGAGCTGTACGAATGCATACTCGCCTGTGTTCGGTTGGCCAATTGTATGCCTGCTGTATGCTCTCACTATACTGACTTTCTCCTGAAGTGTTTCCTTGGTACGACTGACTATGAGTGGTGTGGGTATACTAGCGCCCCTGAGTGCCGTGTGACGCGGCGACTTGTGTGGTTGTATTTGTACCTTGTTTTGGGGTGTTTGTTTGTTTTGTTTTCCGTCTCTTCTTGGGTTGCTATGTGTACTATTTGTAGGTTTCCTGGGAATGTACGGGTGGGCTCCCCTGATTTCAGTGTTGATATAATAGCCCTTTTCTGCTCAGTTATCCCTGATGGCGGTCTTTAATTTTATAGGATGGAATGTTAGGGGATTGGGAGATGTGGCGAAACGCTATGCAATATTTAACTCGGTGGGACAGTTTCACCCTGCCATACTCTGCCTCACTGAAACTCATCTAACGGCTGAAACCACCTCGGCCCTTCATAGGGCATGGGTCGGTCACTCTTACCATTCTACCTTTTCCTCCCATGCTAGAGGGGTTAGTCTGCTGGTCCACAAATCTATTCCGTTTAAGGAGGTCTCCCCTAGCATTGACCCGGATGGTAGATTTGTGTGTGTATTGTGTGAGGTGTCTCATCGACTGCTTATTATAGTTGGTGTATATATCCCTCCTCCTTATAGTGGTGATGTAGTACGGCGTATCCTAACAATAGTATCTGGATTTCCGGTGGCCCCTGTGCTTATGTGTGGTGATTTTAATCAGGTCTTGGGTGCTTCTAAGGATAAGTTTTGGGGCACTCAGGCCCCTCCCCCTTCTAGGCCTACTGGTCTTGCCAAGCTGTTGACCGAAATAGACCTATTCGATCTGTGGCGCCTCCGTAATCCCAGTGTTAGACAGTTCTCCACGCATGGCACTCTATCTAGGATAGACATGGCGGTTGGGGATGGGACCATGGCTGGACTAGTTGGTGAAATTACATATCTGGCCAGGGGGTTATCGGATCACTCCCCGATCCGTTTACGACTTGATTTATCGGGGGGAGCTGGTGGGGTGCGCCCTCTGTGGAGACTGAACCCGTTCTGGTTACATTTGCTGACTACTACTGAACTAGTTGGTGCGGAACTCAGGGACTTTCTTGCCCTTAATGACGGTTCGGCTTCGGTCTCCATGGTTTGGGACTCTCTAAAGGCGTTCCTCCGCGGTCTGTTTATTCGGGACATAAGTGTCCACAAGTCCTTCACCAGAGAGAGGGGGGAAAAGTTGACACTATTGGTGACAGAAGCTGAAGCTAGATATGTTTTGCACCCTACCCCTGGATCGAGGGAAGAGTGGCTGAGGGTGCAGGATGATTATACTAAATACTTAGAGGAGACGGCCGAACATAAGAGGTTTTTTAGTAAGCAGCGCTACTTTGAGTGTGGTGAGGGAACGGGCAAACTGTTGGCTTCTATTGCTCGGGCTGAGCCCCCTGCATATATTGGCTGTTTGAGGGATGATCAGGGGAGTGAGGTCACGGAGGAAGAGATCTTAGGTGTGATGGTAGACTTTTATAAGGAGGCTTACTCTACTAAGACTTCTTGTACTGGGGAGGCCTTGGAGGCGTATGTGAGCAGGGCATCACTTCCTTCCCTTTCTCCAGAGCAGAGGGACGAACTGGACTCGCCCATCTCTCTGGAGGAATTGGAACTGGCTCTGAAAGATGCTGCTAATGAAAAGGCCCCGGGCCCAGATGGGCTTCCGAGTGAGGTATACAAAAAATTCTCAGGGATCCTCCTGCCCCAGCTGTTGCGAGTGGTCGAGTCAGCGGCTTTGGAGGGCGCTTTGCCTCGATCCATGATGGAGGCCATCGTAGTACTTATACCTAAACCGGGCAAGGACCCTTTATGTGCTGGTTCTTACAGACCGATCTCATTACTGTGTGTTGATGTTAAGTTGCTGGCCCGGGTACTCGCTAACAGACTGGTTAATGTTGTATTATCTCTAGTTCATGGGGACCAGACTGGCTTTATGCCAGGTAAAGCTACGGTGGTTAACATTAGGAGAGTGTATCTTAATTTACAGATGACACAAGAGGGAGCGGGGCTAGATCGATTTTTTCATTGGACGCTGCCAAGGCATTTGATAGCGTCGAATGGGACTATCTGTGGGGAGTGTTGGGGGCTATGGGGTTCAGACCCAGGTTTCTTTCTTATGTCAAACTCCTTTATCATTGCCCGACTGCCCGTATTCGGGTTAATGGACGGCTTTCCCCAGCATTTGAGTTGAGGAGAGGTATGCGGCAGGGGTGCCCCCTGTCGCCTTTACTCTTTGCATTGGCTATAGAACCACTGACTTGCCTCCTGAGGTCCTAACCTGATATCATTGGATTTCGTTATGGCTCCCTTTATGAGAGAGTGGCGCTTTACGCAGATGATATGTTGCTATTTTTGGGTGATACCGCTAGGTCTCTGACCCCTGCCATGTCTATCATTACCGAGTTTGGTACCTACTCCGGCCTGCTTATTAATTGTGATAAGTCGGTATTGATGCCCCTGGATCCCTTGCCCCGTGTCCCTCAGATAGCCCTCTCCAATATTCAAGTGGTTAAGGAATTTAAATACTTACGTATTATCATCACACCCTTTTTACACGATTTTATACCCCGGAATCTGACGCCCCTGCTGGACAAGAGTTCTCAGAAGGTAGCTGTCTGGTGTAAATTACCGCTCAGTGATTGGTCGGACTAATCTAACAAAAATGGTGCTAATACCGCAGTTATTATATGTGCTGCAGAACTCGCCAGTGTGGATAACCATGACTTACTTTTATAGTATACAACGGCTTATTAGACAGTTGGTGGGGGGGAGGGGGGGGGGGGGGGAACGACTGCTAGGATCAAACTTGAGACACTACAAAGGGGAAAAACTTCAGGTGGGCTAGTGTTACCTAATCCCTGGTTGTATTTTCTTGCCTCACAGATACATCAGATTAGAGGGTGGGCGAAGATATCTCCCCTGGGTCCTACGGGTCGGCTGTTTATGGCCAGACATGGAGGGAGGGTGCCATTGCATATTCTGGAGATTGGAGCCTTGACCAGACCTCCGGATTCCTCTCCCACTACCCAACTCCTTTGCAAGCTTTGGGGCAACGCGCGTAAGTTAGTGGGTCTTACAAGTTTCATGTCGTGTACACCGCTGTGGAATAACCTGGGCTTGCCAGTTTTCTACTCTTTTGTGGATGCTGGTTATTGGGAGAGGAAGGGACTGTGTGAATTGGGGCAGTTGGCTGTACAGGGGGTAGTCCGATCTTTTGAGGACTTGCAGGAGGAGTTTGCTTTACCGCACTCCTCGTTTTATCGGTACCTGCAACTCCGTCACGTGTACGAAACTCAAAATCGTCTGCGGCTGATGGAGGTGCAAACTAACAGGGTCCTAGAATCGGTTATTGTGAAACGGGAATCTGCTGGAGTTATTTCTTGGCTGTACGGTGAGCAATTGAGTTTTTACCATGAACGGTTCCCTTTGACGGTCCGACATAAGTGGAGAGAGACCTTGGTGGGCTGAGTGATGAGGAATGGTGTATAGTCTTGTCGCTTACCCCGTCGTTGTCTCCATCGGAGGCTAACAGGCTATCACAGCTGTTCTTTCTGCATAGGGTGTATAAGACCCCTCTGTTCTTATATAAGGTTGGTGTTCGGTCCGACTCTGCGGGGGCTCACCTGCTTCCCATGATGTGGGAGTGCCCCGTTTTAGATGCTTATTGGGCTGATGTGTTACGCCTTGTCAGGGATGTTTATGGGGTTACACTGCTTAGAGAACCTAAGGTATGCTTACTTGGTCTTATTGGATGTGATAGGGAACCTTACATGAGAGAGGTGGGGATCTTACGTGTGCTGTACCAAGCCAGGAAACTCATTGCGCAGTACTGGATTAGACCGGCTCCTCCGGGTGTAGCTGATCTTATTGACAGAATATGGCAGATAGTACGCTTGGAGAAAGGGATAGATATTAAACGTAACGTTGAACGGAAATTTGATAATATTTGGGGACCCTGGGTACACTATTTTGACCCCCTGAGGACTGGTTCGTAATTGCTTGTGACCCCTCGGCCTGTGTTTATCATGGGATTGGCTTATGGTCTGGGGACTCTCTGTATGTGACTTCACTCTCTTCCTTGTCTACCCCTTTCTTTCTCTTCTCTTCTGGTGGCTGTGTTGGATTGCCTGGGGGTGCTGCATGCTGGAGTCGTGTGCGCTGGGATTGGGGGAGTCTCCCTATTGGAATATGAGTATATTGAAACCTCTAGTTTACTGCTTGTGTATATTCCTTCTCCTGTAGAGGGAAGTGACGGAATGTTTGTATGTACGGTGGGTGGGGGGTTTATTGTTGGGGAAATATTGTTGTATGTTTAAAAATGGTTAGACTATTAATAAAAATATCTGATTAAAAAAAAATGTATCGGCCGAAAATAGCTATTTCGGCAAAATGCCGAAACAACAAAAAATGTGCCGATAATGACCACCTCCCCTGCCCGCCCAAAGCACAAGTTACAAACACTGCCAGTGGCAGAGGCACTCGTGGGGGGTGCAGGGGGGGGGCCGGCCGCAACATCTGGGGGGGGATGGGGGGTTGCGCTCTCCGGGATAGGATTAGGAATACTTCTTTTTATATGCCCGGGCCAGCTCCTGTGTGTGGCTGCAGGCGGGGGCCGACCAGAGCATATAAAAACTAATACTGTGTACTAAAAACCAGGGGGCCTCCAGCTGTTGTGAAACTACAACTCCCAGCATGCCCGGACCGGCAAAGTCTGTCCGGACATGCTGGGAGTTGTAGTTTCACAACAGCTGGAGGCCCCCTGGTTTTTAGTATACAGTATTAGTTTTTATATGCTCTGGCCGGCCCCCGCCTGCAGCCACACACAGGAGCCGGCCCGGGCACATAAAAAGAAGTATTCCTAATCCTATCCCGGACATCCCTGTGTCCCGAAAAATCTTTTCGGGACATAAGGATGTCCGGCGGTCACTCACCATTCCCCGGCGTCCTCCTGCGATCCTCCCGCGATCCTCCTTCGGTCCTTCGCTTCTCCGCCTCTATGGTCGTACGCACGGGACGTCACTGACGTCCCGTGCGTACAACCATAGAGACGCAGGACCACCGCAGGATCGTCGCGGGAGAATGCACGCTGGCCGGGGCCTGGTAAGTGACTGTGTCATCTTCTTCAGTGTTCCGGTCACAGCTCCTCCGGTCCCGGCACCTACTGCTATGGTCCATAGGCCATAGCAGTAGATGTGACCCCGGGCCGGAGGAGCGGTGATCGGAACACTGTGGGGGCAGCAGTACAGACATACAGCCTCCAGCCATACACTGTATATGGCTGGAAGCTGTATGTCTGTGGGGTGGGGGAACTGCTGACCTAATGTGGGGGGGAGCTGCCTAATATTGGGGGGGGGGCTGCCTAATATTGTGGGGGGGGAGCTGCCTAATATTGTGTGTGTGTGGGGGGGGGGAGCTGCCTAATATTGTGTGTGTGTGGGGGGGGGGGGGAGCTGCCTAATACTGTGGGGGGGGGGGAGCTGCCTAATACTGTGGGGGGGGGGAGCTGCCTAATACTGTGGGGGGGGGGAGCTGCCTAATATTGTGGGGGGGAGGGAGCTGCCTAATATTGTGGGGGGGAGGGAGCTGCCTAATATTGTGGGGGGGAGGGAGCTGCCTAATATTGTTGGGGGGGGGGGGGGAGCTGCCTAATATTGTTGGGGGGAGCTGCCTGATATTGTGAGGGGGGGGGGAGCTGCCTAATATTGTTGGGGGGAGCTGCCTAATATTGTTGGGGGGAGCTGCCTAATATTGTTGGGGGGAGCTGCCTACAAATGTGGGGGGAGCTGCCTACTATTGTGGGGTAACTGCCTACTATTGTGGGGAACCTGCCTACTATTGTGGGGGAACTGCTGACCTAATGTGGGGGGGAGCTGCCTACAAATGTGGGGGGAGCTGCCTAATATTGTTGGGGGGAGCTGCCTAATATTGTGTGGGAACTGCCTACTATTGTTGGGGGGAGCTGCCTACTATTGTGGGGAACCTGCCTACTATTGTGGGGGAAATGCTGACCTAATGTGGGGGAGCTGCCTACTATTGTGAGGAACCTGCCTACTATTGTGGGGGAACTGCTGACCTAATGTGGGGGGAGTTGCCTAAAAATGTGGGGGGAGCTGCCTAATATTGTTGGGGGAGCTGCCTAATATTGTGTGGGAACTGCCTACTATTGTTGGGGGGAGCTGCCTACTATTGTGGGGAACCTGCCTACTATTGTGGGGGAAATGCTGACCTAATTTGGGAACCTGCCTACTATTGTGGGGGAAAAGCTGACCTAATTTGGGAACCTGCCTACTGTTGTGGGGGAGCTGCCTACTGTTGTGGGGGAGCTGCCTACTGTTGTGGGGGAGCTGCCTACTATTGTGGGGGAGCTGCCTACTAATGTGGGGGAACTCCCGACCTAATGTGGGGGAGCTGGCAATCTAATGTGGGGGAACTCCCGACCTAATGTGGGGGAGCTGGCAATCTAATGTGGGGGAACTCCCGACCTAATGTGGGGGAGCTGGCAATCTAATGTGGGGGAATCTAATCTAATGAGCGGAGCGCTGCATTTTACCAGAAGACGGGGAGAAGTCATTTTCGGTATCGGTTTCGGCCGGACATTTTTTTAAATTTCGGTTTCGTTTCGGTTCTGAAATTTCCATTTCGGTGCACCTCTAATAGCAACATATCACCGCTCACCAGCAGAGCTTCAGCGTGCTGGTGTTTACCACCGTGACACGCACGAATACTATGACTCAAGCCTCATATCTCCCGAACGCAATCCTGTTTCACAACAGTATACTAACGTTTACCCCAGTCTTATATTGTATCTGATGCTAGTTTTCAGCCGTCTATTATATGACTTATACTGTTTTGATGCGTATTTTACTATAATTATACTGTTATATAATGTGATGACCTTTTACCTTTGCACCACCCTCCATTTTGTGTGATAATTATCATGTCTATTTAAACCCCCCATGTCATGTATGTACTACTGCCAATCTGAAGAATGGGTAGTTCCACCCTGAAACGTGTCATTGCTGTATTGCTGTACATCAAATAAAGTTGCTGAACTTTACCACTTCGTGACCTGAGTGTGACTGCCTCCACTGGGATCCCGAGCGCCTGCTGCCAAGGTTATTTTTCCTATCCCTCATGCAGTCAAACCTTTATTGATATATTAAGAGACAGAAGCATAAAAAAAAATGACCACCGCACATATCAAAAGTATAAATCACTGACCCATAAAATAAAAAATTATTCCAGATAAACATAGGCTGTAGAAAATTGGTTTAGAGACCTGGATTAGGCTTTAGTAGAGCTAGGTTATTCATTCTCTATGCTTTAAGAATAATACATGTCATTAACCATTTTCTATAAAATCAAGTTTAATTCATCTCAATTGAGCATGTATGAAGTGTTTTTTTCCTGAAAATAACCAAATCAGTATCATCATCTATAATTAAGAGAGAGAAACTTGGGAGCAAGATTATCTGGAGACACTTAAAGGGGTACTCTGGTGAAAAACGTATTTTTTTTTTTTATTTAAATCAACTGGTGCCAGAAAGTTAAACAGATTTGTAAATTACTTCTATTAAAAAATCTTAATCCTTCCTGTACTTATTAGCTGCTGAATACTACAGTGGAAATTCTTTTCCGTTTTAAACACAGAGCTGCCTGCTGACATCATGAGCACAGTGCTCTCTGCTGACATCTCTGTCCATTTTAGGAACTGTCCAGAGTAAAAGGAAATCCCCATAGCAAACATATGCTGTTCTGGACAGTTCCTAAAATGGACAGAGATGTCAACAGAGAGCACTGTGCTCATGATGTCAGCAGACAGCTCTGTGTTTCAAAAAGAAAATAGTTTCCGCTGTAGTATTGAGAAAAAAAAAATAAGTTTTTCACCGGAGTACCCCTTTAAGACCAACCGTTCATGAGAAATCAAATGGTGTAGGCTTCTATGTAGTTAGCAGCGAGATTCATATGGCTTTGTACACCAAAAAAATGTAAAGCTTACACTTAGATAAACATATAAAAAGCTAAATTTTATTGAAGGACATTAAAATAAAAATTAGATTTCACAGACAGAATGTACCAATATACAAAATGGTGCTTATGGCCCAGTATTAATACATTAATATGCACCGTTCCATACACTACAAACATGCATGACCAAGTGTCCAAAGAAATATGATATCTTATGTATTAATTGTACCATCAATTGACCAGTTGCCCTATACTTTTATAATAATATATATACAACTTCACACAAGAGCAGTAGAAGTCTGGCACCACTAATGTGAATGGGTATATGAGAGCATAAATGTAAGAAAAAAAACACAGCTAGTAAATGTGTCTGTCCGAGCAGTGGTTGCTGTGGGCAACGGTGGTGCCCTTATCACAGAAAGTCCAGAAATGCAGCACATTCATTATATGTGGGGAAAAAAGAAGATAAAGCACTCACCGCAGCCGGAGTTGCAACAGCAAAATGTGTATTTATTCCAGTGCTTGGATACATATAGCTGGACGGACAGACACACAGGAAGCAATGGATGGAACAGGTGAGGCGGAACGAAGGTGCGGCAACCGGTTTCACGCCCTGAGGCGCTCCCTATGGGGCAGAGGAAGCACCTCAGTGCGTGAAACCGGTTGCCGCCCCTTCATTCTGCCCCCGCCCCACCTGTTCCATCTATTGCTCCCTTTCTGTCTGTCCGTCCTGCTATATGTATCCAAGCACTGGAATAAATACACATTTTGCTGTTGCAACTCCGGCTGCGGTGAGTGCTTTATCTTCTTTTTCCCCCCCACATATGATGAATATATAAACACCACATGTACCTCCAGTATAACCAGTAACATCCCTTATAAATGTCACTGGAGGTACATGTGTTGTGGATATATATATATACCGTATTTATCGGGGTATACCATGCACCGGCCTATAACACGCACCCTCATTTTACCAAGGATATTTGGGTAAAAAAAGTTTTTTACCCAAATATCCATGATAAAATGAGGGTGCGTGTGTGCGCGTGTATACCCAGATATACCCCCAGGAAAGGCAGGGGGAGAGAGGCCGTCGCTGCCCGCTTCTCTCCCCCTGCCTTTCCTGGGGTCTAGAGCGCTGCTGTCGGCCCTTTTCACCCCCTGGTTATCGGCGCCGCTGCCCGTTCTGTCCCCCTGACTATCGGTGCCGGCGCCGATAGCCAGGGGGAGAGAAGCGGCGCCGACAGCCAGGGGGAGAGAAGGGGCAGCGGCACCCATTGCCGGCGCCGCTGCCCCGTTGCCTCCCCCCATCCCCGGTGGCATAATTACCTGAGTCCGGTCCGCACTGCTCCAGGCCTCCGGCGTGCGTCCCCAGCGTCGTTGCTATGCACGGCGCGGCGCTCTGACGTCATGCGCCGCGCCGTTCAGCGCATAGCAATGACGCCGGGGACGCACGACGGAGGCCTGGAGCAGCGCGGACCGGACTCAGGTAATTATGCCACCGGGGATGGGGGGAGGCAACGGGGCAGCGGCGCCGGCAATGGGTGCCGCTGCCCCTTCTCTCCCCCTGGCTGTCGGCGCCGCTTCTCTCCCCCTGGCTATCGGCGCCGGCACCGATAGTCAGGGGGACAGAATGGGCAGCGATAACCAGGGGGTGAGAAGGGCCGGCAGCAGCGCTCTAGACCCCAGGAAAGGCAGGGGGAGAGAAGCGGGCAGCGACGGCCTCTCTCCCCCTGCCTTTCCTGGGGCGGTATCGGCGTATAACACGCACACAGACTTTAGGCTAAAAATTTTAGCCTAAAAAGTGCGTGTTATACGCCGATAAATACGGTATATATATATATATATATATATATATATATATATATATCTCTTGTCATACCTTTTTTATTGGACTAACAGAATTTTGTAGAGACAAGCTTTCGGGATTCCTCCCTTTATCAAGTCCAAGGCAAATCTAAGCTCACAAGCAGAAGACACAGGTTACATCTCACAAATATGCAGGGGTTAAGACAATAGATGTGGAGAATTCACACTAAGATGGGCCATAAATTGTCCTGCTATAGGAACATAGACTAAATAGATAAGGATGAGAAAAAGGGGGAGGGAGGGGGGAGCAGGGGAGAGACTGGTAATTAAGCAGGACATAGTAAGATGCAAAAGAGAATCCAGTATAGTACAGTACAGGTTATAAGAAATTTTGCATGTGTATATTGGCATTCTATATCTGTAGATATTGTGTATGTTTGCTGGCTGTATTTAAATGTAATTGCTATGCCATAGGATCTTTTATACTTGGATAGGAAATAGTTAATTTTCGTGCTATACAAGTGTAATGTCCCAGTACAGGTACATGGTCCTATACTACTTGTAGGCCTGTCAGGTTGAGTCCCTCAGTGACCTGGGGGGCTCCCCTGCAGGGTCTCCCTTTGTTTTCTCCCTGTTGTTCTATATGGTGTGTGTATCACTTTAATGCTTAGACAGGATCCCTATGTCTAGATAGGATACAGGACCTTTGGAGGTCTCAAGGACCTATTATGTTATTCAGTTACATGAATTGTTGTAACCTGTACTCCCAGAGAGCACCAGCTTAACATATGACCCACAGTTTGAACAATGGGCTTCAGTCCAGCTCCCCAATATATAAAGGGGTGGACATCTTTAAATAGCTCTCATTTTCCTCAGACTCTTCTGAGAGTAACATCAAAGTCTTTGCTAAGGCAGCAAGCACCAGAGGCCTAAGAGTCAAGTGTTCAGCATCTGAAGTACCCCAAAAGCTACAAGTCTCTCCAGTAAGTCTACAAGTCTATGAAGTTAGTCTAGTCCTGCACATAGTCAAGTCAAGTCTAATTATAAGTCAAAGTTAAGTTTATTACAAGTATTGGTCCAACAAGCTGCGAGGTCCTCTGGGTACTGGCCACCTCTCTGGGAATTCTGGCCTTAGCTGTGAAGATAGTTACACCTTCCTTCTACACAGTATAGCCTCCGTTTACCCATAACTGGTTGTGGACTCTTTAACATCTGATCCCACCACTCTCACCGCAACACCCGTGGTCCAGCCATACACCGGTGGTTACCACAATTCTATTTTTGCATCACGAACAGGATACGGGTGTGTGCTTTAACAATTCAGTCACTAAGTCAAGTCAGGCCACCCATCTACATTATGCGGGTTTGTGTCGAAGGCAAGTTGCTGGAAGTCTCCCCCCCCCCCCCCCAAGTCTGAACTGTATCTCAATGAAAGTTTCATGTCTTTGTTAAAAAGTTTGTGCCAGCAAAGTGTACGGGACTGTGTCATTGAAATAAGTTTATGTGCTGGCGCTGAAGAAATCGTGGGGGGAGGTGAAGTTTACAGTATTGTCGGTGGCAAGAAAGTTTACAAAAAGTGGATTTACAATGTGCAAGATAAAAACAGAAATGATGTTGCACGCCAAAATGTCTGTAGTACCTGAAAGAGTTAAAGATCTGCTGGAAAAGCACGCCAAAGATTCCCATCAAGGCCAGCGTTCTGCCCCAGGGCGTGGAAACAATGTCGTAGTGTCCAGCCCCAAGTGGAACTTGAATGAATAAAGAGTCCACAACCAGTTATGGGTAAACAGAGGCTTTACTGAGTAGAAGACAGGTGTAATTATCTTCACAGGTAAGGCCATAATTCCCAGAGAGGCGGCCAGTGCCCAGAGGACCTCGCAGCTTGTTAGACCAATACTTGTAATAAACTTGACTTTGACTTGTAATTAGACTTGACTTGACTATGTGCAGGACTTGACTAACTTCAGTGACAGCAGTCCTAGACTTGTAGACTTACTGGAGAGACTTGTAGCTTTTGGGGTACTCCAGATGCTGAACACTTGACTCTAAGGCCTCTGGTGCTTACTGCCTCAGCAAAGACTTTGATGTTACTCTCAGAATAGTCTGAGGAAAGAGAGAGCTCATTAAAGATGGCCACCCTTTATATAGTGGGGGGCTGGACTAAAGCCCATTGGTCAAGCTGTGGGTCATAGGTTAAGCTGGTGCTCTCTGGGAGTACAGGTTACAACAAATCATGTAACTGCCTAACATAACATGTGACAGGCTTACACACAGGTCCTTGAGACCTCCACAGGTCCTGTATCCTATCTAAACATAGGGATCCTGTCTAAGCATTAAAGTGATACACACACCATCTAGAACAACAGGGAGAAAACAAAGAGACCCTGCAGGGGAGCCCCCAGGTCACTGAGGGACTCAACCTGACAGGGCCTACAGGTAGTATAGGACCATGTACCTGTACTGGGACATTACATAAGTGTCTACAATGTTGGACTTTGTCATGCCTGAGGAAGCTACGCATGCGCAGCGAAACACCTTGCATCTTGATAAATAAAACCTTTTTTTGGTTCCCGCTGTGTTTTATCTGGGCCTGTCAGCGCCATATGAATCTTGCTGCTAACTACATAGAAGCCTACACCATTTGATTGCTGAATTGAAAAGCTTGAGGGCTGCAGAAGGTTCTCCACCTGATATCTGGATATACGCTCATCATTGTTGTGTATGAACTACACAACCACATCGGGTAAGTCTTACCCACCCTTCAATATTGTTTTAGGCTATGGAGAGCCTCCTTTCTCTTTTAGACAGGATGAGAAATGACATATTCAAAACTGTAATCATAAGAAGGCTGATAAACTGCCCCCCAAATTTTTCTCCCTACAAAAAATGGACTCGGAATTTGACCAGGATATTTAATGCTCACTCCTAAACACTGTCAAATCATTATCATCACAGAAATACTTCATGTAAAACACTGTGGTCCGAGGCAATAAAGGGGCATCTTAGGCTATGTTGACACATAGAAAATTCTGCTATTCCACTCAAGTTCCATGCAGAAAAGTAGAACTCTGCAAAAGCGGAATTCGAGCAGAATTTCTGTGTTTTCACTTGAATTTAGAGTCCCATTAAAGGGATACTCCGCTCTAAACATTTTATCCCCTATCCAAAGGACAGGGGATAAGATGTTAGATCACGAGGGTCCCGCCACTGCAGCACCCCTATCGTTCAGTGTGTGGAGCGAGAAGGGGTGATGGCTTTGTACTATCCGTCACGCCACCTTCCATAGACATGAATTGATTGGGCATGGCACGATGACACGAACGCGGAAGCTGCAAGCTATCGTGTTCTGGATGTGGCCGTTGCTGGCCCGGAGATCGAGGGGGGCCTCTAGTGTCAGGACCCCCCGATCTAACATCTCATCCCCCATCCATTGAATAGGGGGGATAAGATGTTTAGAGCGGAGTACACCTTTAACTTCAATAATGGGACTCTGAACAAAATTTAGCAAAATGTAAGAGACACGTCTCTATAGTTTGCAGAATCTTTTTTTTTTTTTTTTACAGCGGAATGTCCGATACAGAAATTCCACTGTGTAAATAGGACAGCGGAATCCCATTGCTCATAATGTGCAGTAATATTGCAGAATATTCCCGCAGAATCTCACTGGGAAATTGTGCTGTGTGAACATAGCCTTATTGTAGTAAAATAATCTTCTGTGTAATACTTGTGATTACGCTCATGAAATGTCAATCCTGTTACCTTATTACATGGTAGAAGTACTCACATATAAAAAGGAGGACCTGTCAGCTCTTTTGTTATGTATTTTAAAAAGTACTTGCATTCCCAGTAAAATACTGGAGCATCTTTTCTTATGACTCTTCATTGGAGCATCTTTTCTTCTTACTCTTCATTGTACCATCCTCTGCAGTACAAACTGTGTAGTAACACACTCTGCTCACAGACAGAATGGTAACACCCAGTTGTCAATGTAGGCATACATTTCCAGGATCATCTTGACGAGATTTGTCTGTTACAAAAATGGAAAGGATTGGTGCAGCTCCCAATTAACTACTATCCGAGGTAAACTGGGCAAACACCTATACCCAAGGTGGATTAAAAACTTCTGGAATTGTAAGAAAAAATTGCCCAAACCTCAAGGAAAGTACAGATAGATCCCAAAATTAGATAGGGCAAATAGACAATCTAGTAACATCCTGCCATGCATTTACCTGACTACCACCTCCAAAGTGGTAGGCAGGTAAATGCATGGCAGGATGTTACTAGATTGTCTATTTGCACTTTATAATTTTGGTATCTATCTGTCCTTACCTGTCTTGGTATCTTTACTTGTTCCATAGTCATATTGCATTGTGACTTTATATATGCTATACTGTTGTTATTTATCTATGTGGACAGCTACCCTGTATTCCATGTTTTTTTGCCTGCTTTACCTCTTCCACTTAGCTGCAGTTGCTCTTGTGGTGCCTTGTTTTTATCCCTTTCTATGGGATGTCTGTATTTTGGCATATTTGTTAAATAAAACATCTTTTACACTACTGGTTCTCTTTTTGTTGGTGTATATAGAAGTAAATAGAAGTGGCATGAAGAATAGGAACAGCATGGCCCTCATTAACATACATTATAATCCATTCTTTTTATGATTTCTTAGTAATCTGATGTGGAGGAAGTAGGCTATGGTCATTTCATGAGGTCAAAAGACTGTCAAGGCAGAAACACCCATATGCTTTTCCATCCATGCCAAATGCCTAACCCTCAATGATGAAATAGATTACAATACATGAGTGCTGTGCTGTTCTTGTTCTTCATGCCACATGGATTTGATGTGTTTTTGGAACCGTGCAGGGGGACTATTTTTACCGCAGCAAAGGTCAAGTCAGTATAAATGTAAATCATTGTACCTAATGGAAGAACTGAGTAGTGCCAACCCTTTGTTCCTGTTGAGAAATAATATACACTTTTTAAAGTGGAGATGCCACAGCTACTTTGATTTGTGAAATCTCTATATTTCATCAGAACATAGTATGGAGAAAGCCCTGGAAAATGGCACTGTGCATGCTGGTTAATGAATGACTGCTGCATAAGGCTCATAGTTCCCAGTAAAAAAAAAAAAAAAAATAACAGTGGTCAGGAATCCTCAAAACAACTAAAAGGGAGTAGGTTGAGTATCTTACAATAAAATTCAAGGAAATAAAAAATATGAGAAAATTTGTAGTTTATCCATTTCCTTGAAGTCATCACTCTAAAGGTTTCTGAATGCAAAATATCCAAAACATTAAGCACAGATCAAATATTATATATATATATATATATATATATATATATATATATATATATATATATATATACACACACACACACACACACACATGTGAATAACAAAGAAAACCACACACACATTTATATATAGCGTGAAAGTCTGGATATCACTGAACTGTAAGACAATAAAAATCACCCGAGCAGGTTTTTCCAATTTCATTAACGTCCTTTTCATCAACACAATAATTTTTTTAATAGACATTGGTCTTTGAGAGTCCCTGCATTTGTCCAGTTTTATCAGTTTAGGAAAACACAGAATTGGACTTTAGTGTTGATGTCCTATGGATAAGACCAAAGGTATTAAACATCCTATAACTAAGGCAAGTACTTCTGTGCGACTCAGTCCTTTAGCAGTGCCTGATTCTGGTTTATGGCTGTGTCCCATTCCACCAACTTCTGGAAGTACATGGACTGTGGCTACATAGAGGAATGTCCCGGCAGAGAAGAGCATTGCAACTCCTGTGGCATTAACATCTAAGAGCACCTCTTTACTGCTCTAGAAAGAAAACACAAATTGACATTTTATGAGCTTTTGGGAGACAGTGTGTGTGTGTGTGTGTGTGTGTGTGTGTGTGTGTGTGTGTGTGTGTGCGCGCGCAGGGCCTCCATCAGGGCAGTGCAGGCAGTACTGCTGTCAGGGGCCCGGACCAGGAGCACTGTGTACAGGGGCCCGTCCTGCTCTGTCACCCTCCTCGTGTACTTCTCCTTCCCTAGCTTTATGTACTAACTGTAATCCAGCTTTTCCAGTCTCCTGAAGGGAATATCTGTCTGGTGAAGCAGCCATATTGAAGAGGAGACATGGAGTGAAGTAAGAGATGTAACACTAGAACTCTGTCATTAAGAAGTCTCAGTGCAGGAGTTCCCCAGGTTCATAAGCCTCCTATTGAGCAGAATACTAGTGTGACAACAGGTACTTCAGGTCTCTAATACGGCTGCTTTACCAGAAACATTTTATTCGGGAGACTAGGAAAACTGGGTAACAGGCAGTACATTAAGCTAGAAAAGAAATGTGAGCTCTGCCATGTCACCCAACGTTCCCAGTCTCCTGTAGCCCCAGAAGTAATGGGCTATTCATCCTCCCTCTACTTGTCAGAGTATGGAAGCTGTGCTGTCTCCCTGCCACCGCTCTCTTTGCCCCTCGCACTCTGTGACACCACCGCTTACTATGCTGCTTGACGCCCCTTCTTTCTCTGTTCCCCTGGTAGGTATTAAAATAGTTATTAGGGACATTTGCACAAGTACCCTGTAACCAACGCCAATGTTATATTTTGCAACAATTAGGTTGCAAAGGTCTGGAGACCGCTCTTTGCTTTTACCCATCATGAAATATGTCTTTTGAGACACATTGGCAATAAGACTGTTTTGTAGGCCATCAGTTGGAACTAGCTGATATCAATTTGCGCAGACAAGGGGCTTTTTAATTACGGTACTGATAGATTTCAGTTGTTGTCTTGGCTTGAACACATAGTTGGTTAGTGTGGTTGATCCTGAGTAAAAATATGTATTTCTTACAAAATTCCATTCAGGGTATGCCGAGATATAGCCAAAGCTCTTTTTATTCCATGTTTTGACACTAACCAACTCTGACGCTGTCCCCTGGGTCCCGTCTGACACCACTTTTCTTATCCATATGCATATTTATTAATTGATTTTTCCTATAGCTCACGTGACTGTCAGGCTCAAGGCCTGATTATGGAATCAACATATGTATTATTATTGTATGTGTGCATCCTGTTTAATTCATGACCTGGATAGGGATTCAGTCTGTGTATCTGTTTGTTCCTGTTTTATTGGGGAGGGCCTGTTTGTGCTTAATCTCCTTTTGAAGCCAGACACTCTGGCCATCATAAAACAAAAAGATAAGGGACCAGGAAAGAGAGATGCCAGTTCCCCTCACCTGGTGGGTTTAGAGGTAAGGGGAGATAGATTTCTTTTCCCTCCTAAAAGCTATAAAACTTAGATGCTGAACACATTCTTGGTTCACAAACCTTTGTTACAAGCCTGTGGCAAAAGCTGGACAACATCCTAAGAAACAGCTTGAGACTCACCCACAAGGACTATTATGCAACCATTATCCTGTAAGGACTTACTTTTTATATTCTGAAATTGTCTTGTTGAACTCTTTTATATATTTTTGTACCTGTATGTCATTTGTTTATTTTATACGAAGCACTGATCTGGTCTTTGATCTCTAAATATGAGCTCACCTTTCTGAAGGAGTCTCTGGTGAAAAATGTTTACCAAAGGGTTAATAGTAGTGGATACCCAGAGGTCTGGTTGCTTTAACCCTTACACCATCACACTCTCTAGCGTCTTTGGCTGGATCAATAGGGTGCGATCTTGACAGTGACCTTCTCCCCTCAGCGCTCTTCTCCCCCACATCATTGCAACATGAGCGACTATGGGCATGTAACCGATTCTCTTCAGCACCTTGATGTTTCTTCTCTCTCTCACCTCAAAGTTCTGAAGAGGCCAGGTCCCATGGTCATGCTCTCTCATGTCCCCATGACAAGAGAGAGAAGAGGAGCACTGAAGAGGACAGGTGATATAGTTATAGTCTCTCATACCGCAATGATGTGGAGGAGAGACTAGCATTGAGGGTAGAAAGTCATGTGGGCTGTAAAAAAAAACATGCATATGGATGAGAGGGGCGGCGTGGACGGGACCATGGGGATGACATCACAGTTGAAGTTTGCCTCAAAATACACACCCTGGTGCAGTTAAGCCTTAATATAAACTAAGTTTCTGGTAAGAGATATATATATATATATATATATATATATATATACACGCACACACACAGTGACCCCTCGACCTACGATGGCCCCGACATACGATGCTTTTTTATGTCGGGGCCATCGCATAAACGGCTATCCGGCAGCGCTGGCTGCTTCAGCTGCCACCGGATAGCCGTTTACGGTGCCCCGTGAGCTCCGGTGATGTCTCTTACCTGTCCTCGGGGCTCCGGCGCATCCTCTCGGGATACCCTGCATCGTCGGCGCTCTCCATCGACGTCATCACGTCGCTGTGCACGCCGTCCCGTTTTCCAATAGGAGCGGCGTGCGTAACAACGTGATGACGGTGACGGAGTGCGCGGATGCCGGGAAAGCAGAGGCCTTGCCGGAGCATCGGGGACACCTCAGGGACGCGGCGACAGCGATGGACGGCGACATCCCGGGCAGCGGTGACGGTCCAGAGAGGCGGGGAAAGGTGAGTACAACTTCCTCTAACAGTGGTCTTCATGTTTTGCAACATCTGGAGGTCCGCAGGTTGAAGACCACTGTCCTATACTTTACATTGCACGGATCCCTCAACATGCGATGGTTTCAACAAACGATGGTCCGTTTGGAACGGATTACCATCGTATGTTGAGGGACCACTGTGTGTGTATGTACATATACATATATATATATATATATATATATATATATAGATATATAGAGGGAGAGAGAGAGAGCGAGAGAGAGAGAGAGAGAGAGGGGGGGGGGGGAGAGAGAGGGGGGGAGAGAGAGAGGGGGGGAGAGAGAGAGGGGGGGAGAGAGAGAGGGGGGGAGAGAGAGAGAGAGAGAGAGAGAGAGGGTGAGGGAGAGAGATAGAGAGAGCATTTAGTAATATATATATATATATATATATATATATATATTTTTTTTTTTTTTTTTTTTTCCCCCCAGGATTAACCACACTAACCACATGTGCATTCAGGTTAGTGTGGCCAAGCAATGTGTCAGTTTCCCTTTAAATTGCATTGAATAGGAGTCTTATTTTTATTGAGGTGGTATTTTCTATGAAAATAAATACCGTACTACGCATAATGTATGGTGGAGTGAAAATCCATCACACTAAACTAAGTCTGGCTATCCATGCATCCTTTTATACTGTTTTAACAAGCTTTATTCAATATAATGCCCACCGGAAATTGGTTAATGACTTGTATATTATCACGTGCAAAACATTATATTGCTTACCTTGCTTAATCCCAAGTATGTCAACATTGATAGTACAGGAGCTGCAAGAGCAAATACAAGCAAATGCTTTCTGATGCGGTTACGCTCCAACCCTGCATGCATAAGAAATGAAACCAAGCCAAACGCAGCTGGAGCCTACAAGAAAGGAATATCAAAATGATAATTAATCAATAAATTTGTGTATATATATCTAAATCTATCTATCTTTATATATATATATATATATATATATATATATATATATATATATATATATATTATATATATATATATACACTTACTACTGAAAAAATTATTATAAATGTGCTGGTCTCCCAAATTATCGAATCACTAAATAAACTATATAAAGGGAACCTAAAATATAACTTTTAATAAGTACGTAAGTTAAAACGTGTACAAATAGATATCAATGGTAGCAAAATAATATAAATATTCAATTTACAAATGAATGGCGGCCATCAGTGCAGCTGTCATTGCTAAAGATGCAGTGAGTTAGTGTTCCACAGATATATCCTCAACATAATCCATAAGATATTGGGCTTCCAGATAATAAGTATCCAAATATCATTACATGGAATGCTGAATTCTATTGTACTCAAATTGCATCCTTAAGGGTGGCACCTCTAGAGATTCGTTCACAGTCCTCTATTCTAGGAGTATGTGGTTGAACATTGTTATTGACTGTATATAACCACCAGATGTCCCTCTGTTGGGGGTATAGAATAGTTACTAAATAGAGTGTGTGAATCACTGGACACTGGTTATGCTATAGTTATAGTTCACACCTAAGTGGTAAGTTATGCGTTTTAGAGTAGCTATCACAGTATTATAGTAACTGAGCACCTTATCCACTGTGGTTCACACTTATTTTGTTTATTGGGCGTCATGAAGGGCCACACAGTCCAACGTGTCTTGCTATACGTCCTATTCTCCCACCGCAGTATCTCACAAAAACCGCTTCACATATATGTATCCAGGTATACATTATGTGGGTTGAGTAGATGCATGTTCATTAGTCATTGCGGTCTGATCCTTGAATTAGTCGGAATGCAGCTCCTACTATCAACGGACCACTTTGCTTGTCGCACTGTGTAGACAGCGTCATATAGATATCCAATATAATGAGGCTCCCATTACTCCAACATGCACATATTACATAACCACAGTCTCTATTCTTGTTCAGTGCAAGGTGTGAGAATATAGATATAAACAGTTGTTGCAATATCCAAAGCTGGTATTCAATGTGACAATGTTGATCTGTCTATCACAGTGGTAGTAGGTTCCTACAGCGCGTAATATCATTTGAACCATGGGTCAACGCCAGTATGCATAGAGTAGTATAATGATTTACACTATATGGGTGTGAACAAAGGCTGATTGCCACTTAGATACTTTCTTAGATAAGGCAAATAGTATGTCCAGTATATGGCTACTCCGGAGTGCCTATTCTTTCATATTGAGTGTTCATTATTAGAGGTATAATAGTCACTGATGTATTGCAGCACTTATCTGAAAGTTGTCTTCAATCAGTATCTCAAGCGTGGACATCTAGCTCTCCTGATAGTCCCGAGAGTCCATTCATCATGTCCTAGTTGGTAAAAAGCGGACGCTTGAGATACTGATTGAAGACAACTAACAGATAAGTGCTGCAATACATCAGCGACTATTATACCTCTAATAATGAACACTCAATACCCCCCCGACCCGCCGCACCGCACCCCCGACCCACCGCACCCTCCACCGTGATGCTGGGTGGTATACTGGTATGGATTTTTGCCCATACCGCTATACCGTTCGGGCCCCTCCCCCACCCTTCGAGTCAATAAAAAAATTAAACTTACCCGTAATGGGGGTGGTCCGGGCCATCCATCCTTCCTGTAGTGTCCGGCGCCATTCCGGGTGGAGGGTGAACCGGTCCGGGCTGTCCTTCTCCGGCGGTCATCTTCTCCACTCCGTGCAGGCTCCGGCCTAGCACACTGCATAGACGCCGCTACGCCCTGACGTCAGGTGCGTCGCTGCGCACGGGCGTCACTGCGCAGCGGCGTCTATGCAGCGTACTAGGCCGGAGCCTGCCCGGAGTGGAGAAGATGACCGCTGGAGAAGGACAGTCCGGACCGGTTCACTCTTCACCTGGAACGCCCCCGGACACTACAGGAAGGAAGGATGGCCCGGACCACCCTGACAGGTAGGTGGAGAGAAGCGGGTGGTGGCAGCGGCGGCCTATGGCCCCGTAAAAGCCACTGCAGATCATTGATTTAAAGCGCCCGCTTTAAATCAATGATCTGCAGCGGTGTCGCAGGGGGTTAAATAGCCGATATTGGCTATCAGCCCTAACCTGCACCGATTATCGGCCCTAAAAAAACGATATCGGTCGATCCCTAGTATATATATATATATATATATATATATCCCCCAAGTAAAGCATCCCACAGCACTTTAATATAGGGTGAAAAAAACTAAGTTTATTTCCTCATATATGGAAAGCAATGTTTAGACTGTCTGCAGTGTCTTTATCAAGCATATAAAAGTTATCAGGGTACTGGTATTTATGTGTGACACACACCAAATCAATTACAAAGGGATTACAGTCAATAAAAAGGTAAACATAAGATAAACAGTGATCAAATATACAGAAACATCAGAAGCATATACAGATGAATATGTGCAATAAAATAAAATGGGTCTGGTGCTATTACATCCACATAGCGCCAAACCGATTATAATAAAACAATATTATATGTAAATGAGCTTGTACACAATCATCAAAACAAAGGTGGAGGAGGGGTTAGATCAAAATACTCACCACATGTATAGGGAATGATGGCGGCACGTCTGTATTGCATTGTAAGCTCATTTACACATAATATTGTTCTATTATGATCGGTTTGGTGCTATGTGGATGTAATAGCACCAGACACATTTAATTTTATTGCACATATTCATCTGTATATGCTTCTGATGTTTCTGTATATTAGATCACTGTTTATCTTATGTTTACAAAGTGATTACAGTCAATAAAAAGGTAATTGATTTTGTGTGTGTCACACATAAATACCAGTACCCTGGTCACTTGATAAAGACTGTGCAGACAGTCGAAACGTTGCTTGCAACTTATGAGGAAATAAACTTCATAGTTTTTTCACCCTATATTGGAGTGCTGTGGGACGCTTTAATTGGTATTGACTACTACTGCTGCCAGTGACCTGGGCTGTGATTGGGCCCGCCTGCACCCACATCACCTTGACGCTACTGGTAGTGCTGCTCCGCTTTGCTACTATATATCTATATCTATCCGTGGTGTCTGGGGTGTTGCAATGGTGTAGTAGGGTCCGGTGTTTTATTCCTGTGGGGCAAGGTGTTATTAACCCCTTTATTATTCCCTTTATTTTGGCTATTGCTGCATTTGAGAAGTACATAATAAAGATTTCCAGCTTTCACTATGATCCTTGGCCTGACTGGTGGTGTGCTTTTGAGACTCTTTCTATATATGTATGTGTACATTGCCTCTCTTCGCTTTTTCACAAACTGTAGTAAAACACAGTATACAAAAAATTGTGTAAATTAGAAATGAGGTAACTAAAAGCATCACAAATCCATATAATAAAGATTTAATGTAGCTGACAATCAAAATAAAACCAGAAAAGGACAAAAGGATTTTTTTAGGGTAATAAAGCTTACATCAATATTCATGTGAAAAGTTTTTCAACCTACTAACATATACTCATTAAAAAAAGTTTTTGTAATAAAAATAATGCACCCAGATAGAAATGTTGGAGTGCTGCAAAACTCAATATGTAATTACGCAAACATAAAGATATAAAAAGGATTACAGTTGTAGTCTGTTTAGACTAGACAAGAATGCTTGCCCCCCTACTCTACATATGAAGGCTCTCAGAGGTAAATTTTGGGAAGTGTACACCTCTTGGTGAGAGATCGCTCACTGCGTCTTGACCAACCAGCACTGTGCTATGTAGGTTTTGTTTGAAATCTCATTAGTTGCTTTTCATATGCTTTAAAACATTTATTTTTACATGCTTGCTTGCACTTTTTAATCCAATTAAGAACTTTTTAACTCATGTGGGATCCCCTGTACAATAATTTGTATAGTCAGTTTATGGACAGGGGATTTTTACTCTTTATGAATTTAAGAGGTTATAATTAATTTTCTTTAACTCAAATATCTTTTATTCATTTTTAGAAAATGATTTAATAGGAAATGGGACTGGTAGGTCCCAAAAGTGAATGACAGCAAGACCCAAAGGGTCTAAGTAACAAACATCAACAACATAAGTCACATAGTCATGTGCACTGTTATCGTAATAAGGTAAGCATTGGAGGTAAACCAAAATGACAGTGGTGGTGTAGAGAGAATTTAGATATACCCAACCTATCCTTTCCATAATGCTAATGTGTCTATGGGATGACCTAAGTTCATCTACCACAAGTACCTCCATTGATTTTCAGTGTTTGTCTATAGCTGATCTGATTACCGAAAGAGTATGAAAGATAATAGTAAGACTGAAATGATAGGGATTCGAGACCCAGAGAGAGCAGGCTACCTCCGGTCCCCATAGGAGGGCCCTCCAAGAACTTAAGGAGACAAAATCAAAAGACACGGAGCGCTCCCTGTGTGGAATCAATAATTGAATCGCAGTGATAGAGATCTTGTAAGAAACTCGCTCACCTTATTCTGTTGTGCTGAGAAAAATCCAATAGACTGCAGCAGCTTCCCACAACAACCAGCGAGCGTGACGATAATGGAGTCTGAAGAGAGGCTGAAGAAATGGAAGCTGAGACCGCGCTGTCAGGAAGAAAGGTAGGGGGATTCAGGATAGTGATATCAAACTTTTATTCTTGTGACAAGTGCACTTGCACTTCCTGACAGCGCAGTCTCAGCTTCCATTTCCTCAGCCTCTCTTCATCCTCGAAGAACTTAAAGGGGTACTCCGGCGCTTAGACATCTTATCCCCTTATCCAAAGGATAGGGTATAAGATGCCTGATCGCGGGGGTCCCGCCACTGGGGACCCCTGTGATCCTGCACGCCGCACCCCATTAAAATCAGTCCCTGGAGCGTGTTCTCTCTGGGTCTGATTACTGTCGATCACGGGGCCGGAGCGTTGTGACGTCACGGCTCCGCTCCCGTGTGACATCACGCTCCACCCCCTCAATGTAAGCCTATGTGAGGGGGCGTGACGGCCGTCATGCCCCCTCCCATAGACTTGCATTGAGGGGCGGGGCGTGACATCACACGGGGGGCGGAGTCATGACATCACGCTCTTTCGCTCTCGTGGTCTGGATCCGAAGCCTCCAGCGTTGCCGGAAGCCGTTGAGGTGGGTGCTGCAGCCGAGATCCCGGGGGTCCCAAGCAGCGGGACCCCCGCGATCTGACATCTTATCACCTATACTTTGGATTGGGGATAAGATGTCTAGGGGCGGAGTACCCCTTTAAGGAGGGAATTGATGTCATTCCAGAACCACTGCATGATTGGATAGGTCCTACATCCTCTGTTACAATGCCAGCACAATTGAGATGCAGTAGGGTAAATTTCCACTAAACGAGACTGTGCGATGTACCAGCAGTACAGTAATTTGCCGGAGGAATCCAGGTGGCTGACAAAGAGGAAAAGCTTAGAGAGAGAATATACAGTACTCTATTGTGAAGGAACACTCCCACTGTTCCTGAAAGACTAACCTCGGGGTTGGTGAGGTACTTTAAAAGGAGGGATCTCGACAGCATATACCTCCCTACATCTACTGGAGATCTAATAAAAAGATATATAAAAGAGATTCTGTTCGGCACTGCTGGGTATGTAGTAGCAAACTGGTGATGGGTGATAGAGATGAAGGTTGCTTGAGTGAAGTGTAAGGTGGTGTTCTGACAAATGCATAGTAAAAATCCAAATGTAAACACAGGCAAAAGGATATTCGGCAACTCACCGGTCTTTGTCTTCACATAGTTACTTTATTGGAACTAAGGGACGTGGAATTCCTATCGCCTACCGCCCGGGACATGCAGTTTCGAGCGCCGGGCAGGAGAATTTTTCCAGCCCTTAGCTCAAAGCAGGGCCGGACCTGACAAGCACGGTGGCGCTCAGAAGTCATTATGGAGCGGACTCCTGACTCGTGCCCGCTCCATACTCTGCAGCCCCCGGCTGTTCTCAGTAGCCGGGGGCCGCCGCTAATAGCCAGCATGCGGCTGGCTATTAACCCTTTAGATTGCTGCTGTCAAAACTGACAGCGACGTCTAAAGGGACATGTGTATAGCCCCCCCCGCAGCGTGATCACGGGGGGAGATCCACGATACAGGTAGCCGGAGGGCTTACCTCTGTTCCCTGGTGTCTGTGGCTCTGTCATTGATAGAGCCTGGCTGGACTAGGCTCTATCAATGGATCGCAGATCACACAGATCAATGGAGTTCAATATAACTATTGATCTGTATGACGAATATAATGATTCATCCTAAAAGTCTAATAAAGTGCATAAAAAAGTTTTAAATAAAAGTTTAAAAGACACACGACACACATTAACCCCTTCTATTTTAAAAGTTCAAATTGCCCGCTTTTCCTATATCAAAAAATAAATTAAAAAAAGCTATCATTTCTGGCATCCAATCAATCACTTCACATTTATCAGAATACATAGACATCCTACTATAACCATACGTCAAACAAACCAAATCATATATTAAAGACACTACTCAAGTCATCAAACACATAGAATCACTTAATTGGCAATCAAATTAGATACTAGCCACGCTGGATGTCAGCTCACTATACACATGCATAGATCATCAACAAGGTATCTCATCCATCAATTATTTTTTACAAGACAGCACTATTCCTCAAGATCAAATTAAATTCATATTAAACAGTATACAGTATATCTTATCACATAACTATTTCTTTTTCAATGGCAATTTTTATTTACAGTTGATTGGTACAGCAATGGGGACCAGGTTTGCACCGAGTTTCGCCAATCTGTTTATGGCCCAATGGGAAAATTTTACGCTCACTCCGGAGCTCGGTGCAGACCTGGTCCTCTGGAAGAGTTATAAAGATGACATTCTAATTATATGGAAAGCCACCCCGGATCAATTAACAACATTTATAGAACATTTAAACAATAACACATACAATCTGAAATTCGCACCCAACATCAGTACACAGACCATAGAGTTTTTAGATTTACAAATTACTATCCAGGAAAACAAAGCCATCTGTAATACATATCATAAACCAACATCTAAAAATAGCTACATACGGTTTGACAGTTGCCACTTACCACAATAGCTTATCAATATACCCTACGGACAATATCGGCGCATCAGACGCAACTGCACAGAAATTCAACAATTTGATAATGAAGCACAAACATTAACACAACAATTCATACAAAAACAATATTCTACTACTTTACTTCAGGATTCATTGCATAAAGCTAGAATACAAGATAGAACACAATTTTTCAGCGAAACTAACAAGAAACAAGTCAACACTACCCACCAAGCAAAATTAATAATTCCGTTTAACACTTCACACAATCAGGTCAAAAGAATCAATAAACATTAGCATTTACTACAGCTAGATAAAACCATCGGCTCATCCCTACCAAAACACACCCCTATCATATTCACCAAGGCACCGAATCTAGGTTTAAAGATCGCCCCGACCACAAAACAAACCAAGACCACTTCACTCACAACAACACAATCCACTATATCTCACACAACCGGTCTCTACAGATGCGGCCAATGCAACAATTGCAAAGTTACGGTATTCCCCCCCAAAAAACTGATAAAATTACATCTACTACAAATCATACAAAACATTCCATCAAAGAACTACTTACATGCAATAGCAATAATATTATTTACATCATTACATGCCCCTGCAATAAACAATACATAGGCCGCCCTTCCCGCACCCTCAAAAAAAGGATAGCAGAACATTTTTACAACATAAAAAGAGGTTATGAAAAACACACATTATCTGCCCACTACAAACAATTCCACAATAGCCATTTGGAGGTACACAATTTTCCGCATCACAGTCAGTACAACCAGATTGGAGGGACGGGGGGGTAATTTCATAGCCAAGATGTCAAGAATTGAGTCAAAATACATATACGAGATGGACACACTGGCCCCTAAAGGCCTTAATGCTGAATTAGAAATCTTTGGTTTTATTTAAAATTTCAATTTAATAACATGAAAATAAAAAAAAAGAGGCATGGACTCAAGGGACAGGGACATAATACTCCCCCTTTATAAAGCATTGGTACGGCCTCACCTGGAATATGCTGTTCAGTTTTGGTCGCCTGTACATAAAAGGGACACTGCGGAGCTGGAAAGGGTGCAGAGACGTGCTACTAAACTAATATGGGGCATGGAACATCTTAGCTATGAGGAGCGATTAAAGGAGTTACAATTGTTTAGTCTTGAGAAGAGACGTTTAAGGGGGGATATGATAAATGTATATAAGTATATAAATGGCCCATACAAAAAATATGGAGAAAAACTGTTCCAGGTTAAACCCCCCAAAGGACGAGGGGGCACTCCCTCCGTCTGGAGAAGAAAAGGTTTAGTCTAAAGGGACGACACGCCTTCTTTACCGCGAGGACTGTGAATTTATCGAACAGTCTACCTCAGGAACTGGTCACAGCAGGAACAATTAACCGCTTAAAACAGGGTTAGATACATTCCTGGAACAAAATAACATTAATGCTTATGCAGAATTATAAAACTACATCCCTTCCCCTTATCCCCTTACACCCTTCCCTTCAATCCCCTGGTTGGACTTGATGGACGTATGTCTTTTTTCAGCCATACTAACTATGTAACTATATCATTTAATGAAAATAATGTACTAAACAAGATAGGTACCATAATAAATAAAAATAAATAAAAAATCCATATACTCCTAACCGATAGGCATGTGATAAAACACGTGCTATTCGGTGTTTACCATATATAGCGATATACAGAATAACAAATTTTGTTCAAAAACATATTCCCATCTCCATCATTTTAGATAAATCAATATATGTATATATCCACATGTTCTAATTGATAGGGCGGTTGTATAGTTATAGTATATAAACATACCTTTAATAAAATATACACCTGTAATAACACTTATATACAGGAACATATATGGTACACATTTTTTGCTATTACACTCCATACAATAAACACACATCATACCAAATGAATATGTCATAACATATTCAGTGAAGATACACCAAAAATCACAGATATATATATTTTTCCATATATTTTTTAAATATTTTTGTCTATTTTACATATGGAAGTATACAGACATTTACGCACTTTATATCCATATCCCCTCATCATAATAATAATATTATCATATATATGTATCATTTACAAACATATATCACATTTTTATAAATCACATATTTTTTTTATTTTTTTATTCAATACCCACCATATAGTTCAGTTTTCATTCTACTTTTACATTATATCCATATATTATATATTTCTTTCTTTCATCTTGTTCTATATATGATTCATTACACTCACTATAGTTTATAGTAAATATATGTATATATGATCCAATACCCACACTTTGGTTCTTCTGCTAAAGTTCAGGATCATTCAGATCCCTAATCACTAATGAGATTCAGTGCTTGTTCAGGATCATCCAGATCCCTAATTACTAATGAGATTCAGTGCTTGTCCCATTTACAGCTAAGAAAAGCTGTGGTTATAAAAGCAGCACATTTCCAACAGATCATCAAAGCTATTGATAAAGAGACAGATGAACGTCTCGAAACACGTCTAGCCTCTACATATACCAGCAATCTATTATACCATACTCCCCACCATAGAAACCAGGATCTTCACAAATCAACTTGCAACTGCTGGAGGCCCCGAGTGAGCGGCCCACTGTTACATGCGCAGCAACACATGACATCAGCACTGTTACGTGCGCTTCTACACAGGACGCCAGCATCCACTGCCGACCTCCCTTACATCATCACTCCCACAGTCACCTGTTGAAGCCCGGACTTTTCACATCGGCCGGACGCCAGCCGTGCCAGTCCAGCACCACAGGACATAGTTACATAGTTAGTACGGTGGAAAAAAGAAATGTGTCCATCAAGTTCAACCAGGGAATTAAGGGGTAGGGGTGTGGCGCGATATTGGGGAAGGGATGGGATTTTATATTTCTTCATAAGCATTAATGTTATTTTGTTCCAGGAATGTATCTAATCCTGTTTAAAATCTGTTAATTTTTCCTGCTGTGACCAGTTCCTGAGGTAGACTGTTCCATAAGTTCACAGTTCTCATGGTAAAGAAGGCGTGTCGCCCCTTGAGACTAAACTTTTTCTTCTCCAGACGGAGGGAGTGCCCCCTCGTCCTTTGGGGGGGGGGGGGGGGGTTTAACCTGGAACAGTTTTGCTCAATATTTTTTGTATGGGCCACTTATGTACGTTTATCATATCCCCCCTTAAACGTCTCTTCTCAAGACTAAACAATTGTAACTCCTTTAATCGCTCCTCATAGCTAAGATGTTCCATGCCCCATATTAGTTTAGTCGCGCGTCTCTGCACCCTTTCCAGCTCCACAGTGTCCCTTTTATGTACAGGCGACCAAAACTGAACAGCATATTCCAGGTGAGGCCGTACCAATGCTTTATAAAGGGGGAGTATTATGTCCCTGTCCCTTGAGTCCATGCCTCTTTTGATACATGACAATATCCTGCCGGCTTTGGAAGCAGCAGCCTGACATTGCATGCTATTCTGTAGTCTGTGATCTACAAGTGCACCCAGATCCTTCTCTACCAGTGACTCTGCCAGTTTAATCCCCCCTAAGACATACGACGCATGCAGGTTATTAGTACCCAGATGCATAACTTTACATTTATCCACACTGAACCTCATTTGCCAAGTGGATGCCCAGACACTTAGTCTATCCAAGTCATCTTGTAACTTATGCACATCCTCTATAGACTGTACCGTGCTACAAAGCTTGGTGTCATCTGCAAAGATAGAAACAGAGCTGTTAATACCATCCTCTGTATCATTGACAAATAAATTAAACAACAGCGGGCCCAGTACTGAACCTTGGGGCAGTGGCGTTGCGACCCGGGTGTGGGGGGTGCGGCCCGCACCGGGTGATACCAACCTAATGGGGTGACACCAAGACGCTCCGCAGCACCCACACCCCCTCCCCAGCTACACTGACACCCCCCTATGTGCCCGACCGGCCTCCCATCCGTCAGCACACCCCCCCCCCCTGTGCTGTGTGTGCGGTGCGCCCGTCTGTTAGCAACCCCCCCCCCTTTCAGTGCACCCGTCCGTCATCACGCCCCCCCCCTCACCTTCACCAGTACTGTGCCCGGCCTCCGCTCCCACGTCTGCGCTGGCCTGACGTCACACCGCATGGCCGCGCAGGGGGACGTCAGTTATGTCACTCGCATTGCGCCCGGTGAGAAGGATCGCTGCGCTGGATGGGTGAGTGTGTATGTCTGTCTCTATCTATGTTTGTGTGTGTGTGTGTGTGACTGTGTGTTTGTGTGACTCTTTGTGTGACTCTGTGTGTGTGTGTGTGTGTGACTCTGTGTGTGAGACTGTGTGACTCTGTGTGTCTGTCTGTGAGTGTGTGTCTCTCTGACTGTGTGTTTGTGTGTGTGTCTCTCTGTGTTGTATGTGTTTTTTTTTGTGTGTGTGTGTGTGTGTGTGGGGAGACTTTGACGCATTGTGGGGAACCTGCGGCCTAATGTGGGGAGTCTATGCTACCTAATGTGGGGAGTCTATGCTACCTAATGTGGGGAGTCTATGCTAGCTAATGTGGGGAATCTGTGCTACCGAATGTGGGGAAACTGCTACCTAATGTGGGGAATCTGTGCTACCTAATATGGGGAAATTGCTACCTAATGTGGGTTAACTGGTACCTACCTAATGTGGGGAAACTGGTACCAAATGTGGGGAATCTATGCTGCCTAATGTGGGGAAACTGCTACCTACCTAATGCTCCCCCCCCCTGGCAGTAGCACCATCATCATCTGCCAGCAACTACCCCCCCCCCCCCCCCAGCAGCACCTCCATCAGCAGATCCTGATGGTGGATGATGGCGGTGCTCCTGCCAGGAGGATGATGGGGGTGATACTGCCAGGGGGGATGGCCAGTAGCACCCTCATCATCCTTCAGCAACACCCCCCCCCCAGTAGTAGCACCCCGATCATCCACTAGCAACACCACCAATACCCCCCTCCCGTGGTAATAGCATCAGCTAACGGATGTTGAGGGGTGTTACTGCGGTTGTGGTATTATATTCAGAGGGTGCACTGTATGGCAACATTATATTCAGAGGGCGCAGTTTGTGGTAGTGTTATATTCAGAGGGCACAGTGGGTGGTAGTATTATATTCAGAGGGCGCAGTTTGTGGTAGTATTATTAGAGATGAGCGAACTTACAGTAAATTCGATTCGTCACGAACTTGTCGGCTCAGCAGTTGATGACTTATCCTGCATAAATTAGTTCAGCCTTCAGGTGCTCCGGTGGGCTGGAAAAGGTGGATACATTCATAGGAAAAATTCTCCTAGGACAATATACACCTTTTCCAGCCCACGGGAGCACCGGAAAGCTGAACTAATTTATGCAGGATAAGTCATCAACTGCCGAGCCGAGAAGTTTGTGACGAGTTGAATTTACTGTAGTTTGCTCATCTCTAAGTATTATATTCAGAGGGCGCAGTGGGTGGTAGTAATATATTCAGAGTGTACAGTATGTGATAGTATTATATTCAGGGGTACAGTATGTGATAGTATTATATTCAGGGATACAGTATGTGGCAGATTTATATTCAGAGGGTACAGTATATGGTAGTATTATATTCAGGGGTACAGTATGTGGCAGATTTATATTCAGAGTGTACAGTATGTGTTGGTATTATATTCAGAATGTACAGAGTGTGGTAGTATTATATTCAGTGGGTATGGTGTATGGAAGGTTTATAATCAAAGAGTATAGTGTATAGTAGTATTATATTTAGAGGATACAGTGTCTGGCAGGTTTATAATAATAATTGTTTTCATATAGAGAATGAGAACGCGCTGACATAGTGAGGAGACGTCTGGGCGTCACATTCTACAGACAGAAGTTTTAGCTGGACCAGGCGGTATGTACCATCTGAATTAGATAAGGGAAGACTATAGAGAAGACGTCACTGATATCATTGTGTATTCTCCTCTCTGTGTCCTATCAGAGCTGTAGTCGCTTGTCAGTTCTACAGTTATGGTCAGTGAAACTACAACTCCCAGCATAACCTCACCACTGCATAAAGGGGTACTCTACTGGAAAACATTTTTTTTTAATCAACTGGTGCTACAAAGTTAAACAGATTTGTAAATTACTTCTATTTAAAAATCTTAATCCTTCCAGTACTTATTAGCTGCTGTATAAGCGATTCACAGGAAGTTATTTTCCTTTTTAATTTCTTTTCTGTCTGACCACAGTGCTCTATGCTGACACCTCTGTCCATGTCAAGAACTGTCCATAGTAGGAGCAAATCCCCATAGCAAACCTATCCTGCTCTGGACAGTTCCTGACATGGACAGAGGTGTCAGCAAATAGCACTGTGGTCAGATTGGAAAGAACTAAGCAACTTCCTGTGGAGCATACACCAGCTTATAAGTACTGTAAGTATTAAGATTTTAAATAGAAGTAATTTAAAAATCTGTTTAACTTTCTGGCACCAGTTGATATAAAAGTAAATGTTTTCCAGTGAAGTACCCCTTTAAGTAATTCTGGGAGCTGTATATTTAAATGGTGAAAACTTCTTTAACACTTTCCCATTCTGTGGCAACTGGTATATCTGATTATTATACTGGAATTTCTCACAATGCGCTACAACAGTGGTGTCTGTCACAACAGGCTAAAAACTTACTGGGGGGAGGGGGGAGGTATGGGGTGACACCATTTTCTACCGCACCGGGTGACACCAACCCTAGCAACGCCACTGCCTTGGGGTACACCACTAATTATCGGGGACCAATCAGAGTACGAATCATTGACCACCACTCTCTGGGTACGATCCATGAGCCAGTGTTCAATCCAGTTACAAACTAAAATTTCCAAACCCAAAGACCTTAACTTACCTGTCAGACGTCTATGAGGGACAGTATCAAATGCTTTAGCAAAATCCAGAAACACTATATCCACAGCCATTCCTCTGTCAAGGCTTCTACTCACCTCTTCATAAAAGCAAATTAGATTGGTTTGACAACTTCTATGCTTAGTAAACCCATGCTGGCTATCACTTATAATACAATTATCCCCTATGTATTCCTGTATGTAATCCCTTATAAGTCCTTCAAACAATTTACCCACAATGCACGTTAAACTTACCGGTCTATAGTTTCCTGGGGAAGACCTAGAGCCCTTTTTGAAGATTGGCACCACATTCGCCTTGCGCCAGTCCCTTGGCACAATACCAGACACCAGAGAATCTCTAAATATCATGAACAGGGGTACAGATATTACTGAACTTACCTCTCTAAGAACTCTTGGGTGCAATCCATCTGGCCCTGGAGATTTGCTTACATTTATATTACTTAACTTACCTTGTACCATCTCTACATTAAGCCAGTTCAGGTACATTACATGATGTGTTACCAGCACTGACCGGGCCAATGTCAGGACCACGCGGAGAAGTGCAGCTTTCCCTTCAGACGGGCACTTACAACTGTGCCGGACGCTAGTCGAGCCAGCTCATCAGTGTGCTTAGGGACACCGCCTGGGAGGTCAGGTAAGTGGTGCTGTGCACCATTGCATATTGCTAACCCACTGTACTACCAATGAACATAGGAGTATATGTATATATCACCAACAGTGGTAAAATACTAACTATTACTGTACCACCAATGAGCATAGGAGTATAACTCCAATATACCACCAACGACGTACTACCAACTGCTGCTTATTTATTTTATATCCTGGACATTTAACAATAAGCTGGTTTACTTTTATTACTATTTTTATTTTATTTTCATATTTTAACCTATATTTTACTTAAATATCTATATTAATTCCTGCCCCCTGCAATGGCCCTGCAGGGGTAGGTGATTATAACTGTATTTAATAAATGTTTTATGATCACACAATCTCCTACAATCTTTTTAATATCACATTTACATATATATATATATATATATATAGATAGATAGATAGATAGATAGATATAGATAGATAGATATAGATAGAGATAGAGATAGAGATATAGAGATAGAGATAGAGATAGAGATATAGATATAGAGATATAGATATAGAGATATAGATATAGAGATATAGATATAGAGATATAGATATAGAGATAGAGATATAGAGATATAGAGATATAGATATAGAGATATAGATATAGAGATATAGAGATATAGAGATAGATAGAGATAGATAGAGATAGATAGATATAGATAGATATAGATATATAGATAGAGATATATATATATATATATAGAGAGAGAGAGAGAGAGAGAGAGAGAGAGAAATTACATTTACACACACATACACACTTCTATACACACATTAAAATCCATATAGACATCATCACATATTTATATGGTCCATACACATTTATCCATATCACACAAACCCAATTCTAGTAAGCCCAGATTTGAGGAAACACGTACACAGTATATACATTGTATATACACAATTTTCATATAATAAAAATAAACATATTTCGTATGTTTAATTCCCTGGTTGAACTTGATGGACATATGTCTTTTTTCGACCGTACTAACTATGTAACTTTTTTCGACCGTACTAACTATGTAACTATGTATTGCTGCGTGTGTAATTGTACGAAATATTAAAATCTAACATTATGTAAATGTAAATTACGTAAATGTAAAAAAAAATAAAAAAATAAAAATAAAACAAATCCCAGAATTGCTGCTGTCAGATCACCTGCCTGTCTGGGGGTGCAGCAAGGAGTCTCTAAGGAAATCCTCTATAAGGGGAGGAGCTTGGCTGGAGATAAAGGAGGAGCTTGGCTGGAGATAAGGGAGGAGCTTGGGTGGAGATGAGGGAGGAGCTTGGCTGGAGATGACGTAGGACGCCGGCTCTTACTCGGTCTCATGATCCCAAAATTTTGCTTCCCTGTGGTGCTTCCCTGTTGACTGAAGCTATCCCTTGGGCTATTCTATCTCCCCCTTGTCTATATCTGTTTTTTGTTCTTTGGACTGTGTCGTCCGATTGGTGCCGTGTCTGAATTGCGGCTCGGGGCTCCCCTGGACTCCGTGTGCTGCTGCGTGCTCATGGTCCTTTCCTGGTCGGTGGTCGCAATGTGAGGAGGTCCGGTGATTTGGGGATGTTACGTTGCCTGCCCTCGTTACTGGTTGTTCGGAGACGCTGTACAGCTGTGGTTGGCTCCCCTGGCTGTCAGTCTCTCGGAGCTGTGCTTTGGGGGAATCTGCTGCCGTTCCCACTGCGCAGGCACGCCACTGAAGGACACCGGAGGGGTCTGACGGTCCAGACGGATGGGTTATAAGGACCGGAGGAGCAGGTGACAGTATATATATATTTTTTTTTTGTTGTTTTTTTGTTTGGAGAATATGTTATTGAAAAATTAAAAGGTATCATTATAGTAGGTAGTTATGGCTATTATAGGGCGAGGAAAAAATTTGTGTAAAAGCGAAAATTGACACGGACAAGTGGATCGTCATGAGGGACAAGTAGATTTTGCTCTGTTTTAGTCCCGTGGACAAGTAGTTTTTTATTAAATTTCCACACCCATGGAAACATACTCACATATAAGGTTACAGGAGAGGGACAGTAGGGGGGGGGGTACAGTAGGCAATGGTAGCCGTTTTGCACAGACTAGTGCTTCATCTGGCCTCAACAGGTAAGTGAATTAGACAACCAATCACCTAGAGTAAACACCCATTCACGTGATTAAAATACCACAGAGGTGAGAGGTTACCAGCATTATAAACACACGGCCATGTCAACTTTACCATTCAAGCCTAAAGGGCCTGTAGCATTTGTTTTAATAATCCAATGTACTTCTCTTTTTAATAATTTTCAATCAGACCTTATTCCTGGGGAAGGTATAATTTTATGAAGTCCTACAAATCGTAGAAGCTATGGAAAATTTCACTGACTTTGTATGCGAAGCATTACATTTCATTCTGACTAACAGCATTTTTACATACCAAGACCCCTGTGGGGACCCCAGTGTCCTGTACATATGTTAATCTGTTCTTGGCTATGTTTGAGCATCGACATGTCTATTCTACAACAAATTCATACCTACAGTATATCAAAACCTACCTTAGATTCGTGGATGATATACTGTTGGTATGGTCTGGTATATAACAACTGTTAATAGAATTTGTCAATTATCTGAACGAATGTAGTACAGTTAATATGGCTTTCACACATCAATATGGAGTAGATACATTAGAATTTCTTGATGTGAGACTAAAATTACAGAACACCACACTAATCAGTGAAGGCTATAGGAAAACAGTAGCTAAGAACACATTGTTACATTATAACAGTTTACAACAATTGCACATAAATGTTAAGTCAAAAAAGCCTGCAAGGGCCCTTATTTCCCGGCATCAAATGGACAAGTATCAACAAAATTTTTTTTTTTTCTGTGCTGATATGGGGGAAGACCATAAAACATAACTTTTAATATTACTTGATAAAATACACCAAAACTAGCGATAGTGCTCCAATATCCCAGCACCAACTCAAAATATTCAAGTGTAGCAGTTACCACATATCCATGTGGATTTACTCAAAGATTAAGAACTGTTGCTGATTAAGAACTATTGCTTAGAATGACAACCAACGCGTTTCTGCCACAACGTGGCGTCCTCAGGGAGATATATATTCAATATGCAATAGAGCTATGAACTGCTTAATAATGAGAATTTAGTAAGAATAGGATATAGTTACATAGCTAGTACGGTCGAAAAAAAACATATGTCCATCAAGTTCAACCAGGGAATTAAAGGGTAGGGGTGTGGCGCGATATTGGGGAAGGGATGGGATTTTATATTTCTTCATAAGCATTAATGTTATTTTTTTTCCAGGGATGTATCTAATCCTGTTTTAAAGCTGTTCATTTTTCCTGCTGTGACCAGTTCCTGAGGTAGACTGTTCCATAAATTCACAGTTCTCATGGTAAAGAAGGCGTGTCGCCCCTTGAGACTAAACTTTTTCTTCTCCAGACGGAGGGAGTGCCCCCTCGTCCTTTGGGGGGGGGGGGGTTTAACATGGAACGGTTTTTCTCCATATTTTTTGTATGGGCCATTAATATACTGATATACGTTTATCATATCCCCCCTTGAACGTCTCTTCTCAAGACTAAACAATTGTATCTCCTTTAATCGCTCCTCATAGCTAAGATGTTCCATGCCCCATATTAGTTTAGTCGCGCATCTCTGCACCCTTTCCAGCTCCACAGTGTCCCTTTTATGTACAGGCAACCAAAACTGAACTGAATATTCCAGGTGAGGCCGTATCAATGCTTTATAAAGGGGGAGTATTATGTCCCTGTCCCTTGAGTCCATGCCTCTTTTGATACATGACAATATCCTGCTGGCTTTGGAAGCAGCAGCCTGACATTGCATGCTATTCTGTAGTCTGTGATCCACAAGAATACAGAAAACAGTGTAGCTAATTGTAGGGAAGACACCCGATACATAGTGTACATTCCCTTATTAATAGTGCAGCATTTTTTGCAGGAGGTACTGGGAGGTAGGTGCATCCCTCTTGGTAACCTGAAAAAAATAAACACAAAGACATAGGGGGGAGTTCGATGTATATTCAGCATTAGTGCGGTTGCTGATCTTTGCAACCATATATAAACACCTAGGAAAAAAAAAAAAAAGAGACAAGCATTCACAATCCCCAAAGTGTTCCAGGGTACCTGAAATAAAGATATAGAGTCCCAATCAATATGGGGGAGATGCCAGTACCTGAAATACAAACAGTTCTAATTGCACCGGTATATGTACTTACACTCCTGTAGCCTCACGTTCGGTTAGCTGTTCCCTGGTGGATACGCTATACCCGCAGTGGCAGGGAGCAGTCTGTCTCTGACGACTGCTCAGCATTCACTGAGAATTTGCCGGCGTCTGACGTCTTATCCTGCTTCCGACGGAACCACGTCATCACACCCCGCCCTCTCTGATGACTGCAGAGGGTGGCGCTGAGTCTGATAGTGGTGTCCTTGGTAACGGAAGCATATCAAAGACTTAAAGACAATTCGCTTGTACATAACCAAAAGAAAATAAATGAACCTGGCTGAGTGTGAGTATGTGCATCAGAGTAATTTAAAGCAAAGAGATGCAAATAGTATAGTGGTAGATATTTATATATATAGATTAGGGCCATTGGGAAGTGGGGGAGATGATTCAGGGGCTATATCACAGGGTACCTTTTAGGGATGTCCCGATACCGATACTAGTATCGGTATAGGGGCCGATACCCGGTATTTGCATGGTATCGGGGACTTGTCTAATGTCCCCGATACCAAAGCCGATACCTGGTGGAGTGCTCCGCTGCTTCTCTGATCCGCATCATGCCGCAGCCCTGTTCCACCATCCCCTTTACTGCCGCTGCTCAGTTCTGCCGTCTGAATCATGTGGTCTTATGGAGGAGCATGTGACACTCATGTCACTCCACCTCCTCCCCTGCGCCCAGCGTAATGCTACGGTGTGGGAGAAAACAAGTGACAGTTTTCCTTTAACCCGTACAGGACCTAGGGCATATGGATGGAATGGAATTTCGTATGGAATTTAATTCACACTTGCGATTTGCGCCGATTCTGGGTCATACGGGTCTATGGTGACCCGGAATAGATGGGGGATCGCGGTTGTCTAAGACACCCACGATCCCCCTGTAGTGATAGGAGTGAGGTGGCAGGGGTGCCACCCCTCCTATCTCTGGAGGGGTTTAGTTTCCAAAATAGTATGCCATGAGTTTTTTTTTTTTAGCTGTTCTGGCACCATAGGGGCTTCCTAAATGCGACATGCCCCAGAAAGACTCACTCTCCAAAATCCCATTGTCCCTCATTCCCTCACTGCGCCCGCCGTACACTTCACATACACTTATGAGGTATTTCCTTACTTGAGAGAAATTGGGTTACACATTTTAGGAAGATTTCTCTGTTACCCCTTGTAAAAATTCAAAAACTGGGTCTACAAGAACATGCCAGTGTAAAAATGAAGATTTTGAATTTTCTCCTTCAATCTGCTGCTATTCCTGTGAAACACCTAAAGGGTTAACAAACCTTTTGAATGTCATTTTGAATACTTTGGGGGGTGCAATTTTTATAATGGGGTCATTTGTGGGGCATTTCTAATATGAAAGCCCTTCAAATCCACTTCAAAACAGAACTGGTCCCTGAAAAATTTTGATTTTGAATATTTTGTGAAAAATTGGAAAATTGCTGCTGAACTTTGAAGCCCTCTGATCTCTTCCAAAAGTAAAAACATGTCAACGTTATGATGCAATCATAAAGCAGATACATTGTATATGTGAATCAATATATCATTTATTTGGAATATTCATTATCCTTATAAGCAGAAAGCTTCAAAGTTAAAAAAAAATGCTAAATTTTCAATTTTTTCATCAAATTTTGGAATTTTTCACCAAGAAACGATGCAAGTATCAACAAAATTTTACCACTAACATAAAGTAGAATATGTCACGAAAAAACAATCTCAGAATCAGAATGAAAGGCAAAAGCATCCCGGAGTTATTAATGCTTAAAATGACAGTGGTCAGGTGTGCAAAAAATGGCCGGGTCCTACAGTGAACATTGTCTGGGTCCTTAACCCCTTAACGACGCAGGACGTATATTTCCGTCCTGCGCTGGCTCCCGCAATATGAAGCGGGATCGCGCCGCGATCCCGCATCATATCGCGTCGGTCCCGGCGCTCATCAACGGCCGGGACCCGCGGCTAATACCACACATCGCCGATCGCGGTGATGTGCGGTATTAACCCTTTAGAAGCGGCGGTCAAAACTGACCGCCGCTTCTAAAGTGAAAGTGACCCGGCTGCTCAGTCGGGCTGTTCGGGACCGCCGCGGTGAAATCGCGGCCTCCCGAACAGCTTTGCAGGACACCGGGAGGGCCCTTACCTGCCTCCTCGGTGTCCGATCGGCGAATGACTGCTCCGTGCCTAAGATCCAGTGAGGAGCAGTCAAGCGCAGATAACACTGATCACAGGCATGTTAATACACGCCTGTGATCAGGATGAGAGATCAGTGTGTGCAGTGTTATAGGTCCCTATGGGACCTATAACACTGAAAAAAAAAAGTAAAAAAAAAAGTGTTAATAAAGGTCATTTAACCCATTCCCTAATAAGTTTGAATCACCCCCCTTTTCCCGTAAAAAAAATAAAAGTGTAAAAAAATAAATAAATAAACATATGTGGTATGGCCGCGTGCGTAAATGTCCGAACTATAAAAATATATCATTAATTAAACCGCACGGTCAATGGCGTACACGCAAAAAAATTCCAAAGTCAAAAAAAGCGCATTTTTGGTCACTTTTTATACCATTAAAAAATGAATAAAAAGTGATCAAAAAGTCCGATCAAAACAAAAATCATACCGATAAAAACTTCAGATCACGGCGCAAAAAATTAGTCCTCATACCGCCCTGTATGTGGAAAAATAAAAAAGTTATAGGGGTCAGAAGATGACATTTTTAAACATATAAATTTTCCTGCATGTAGTTATGATTTTTTCCAGAAGTGCGACAAAATCAAACCTATATAAGTAGGGTATCATTTTAATCGTATGGACCTACAGAATAATGATAAGCTGTAATTTTTTCCGAAATATGCACTGCGTAGAAACGGAAGCCCCCAAATTTACAAAAAGGCGTTTTTTCTTCGATTTTGTCGCACAATGATTTTTTTTCCAGTTTCGCCGTGCATTTTTGGGTAAAATGACTAATGTCACTGCAAAGTAGAATTGGCGACGCAAAAAATAAGCCATAATATGGATTTTTAGGTGGAAAATTTAAAGGGTTATGATTTTTAAAAGGTAAGGAGGAAAAAACGGAAGTGCAAAAACTGAAAAACCCTGAGTCCTTAAGGGGTTAAAGGGTTTAAGGGGTACTCTAGACTTTATAAATTTTAAAAACGTCCAAAGTTTACACCGTTCATCATATGGGATCCTTAACATTATATTTTGATCGGACATTTACGCACGCAGCAATACCAAATATGTTTATTTCCGTATTTCTTGGCATATAACACGCACTTTTAAAATCTAAATTTAGAGTGGTTTCAGTGCTGGCTGCAGCTGGAGGCACTCTGTTTGGGAATCACTGCCGTAGAATACCCCTATGCAATCTCTAATTTAGGCCTCAACTGCGCATGGCACTCTCTCACTTCGGAGCCCTGATTTCAAGGAAACTGTTTAGGGCCACATATGGGGTATTTCCGTACTCGGGAGAAATTGCACTACAAATTTTGGGGGGCTTTTTCTCCTTTTACCCCTTATGAAAATGAAAAGTTGGGGGCTACACTAGCTTGTTAGTGTAAAAAAATAAAAAAAATTACACTAACATGCTGGTGTTGCCCCATACTTTTTATTTTCACAAGCGGTAAAAGGAAAATAAGACCCCCAAAATTTGTAACACAATTTCTCCTGAGTACAGAAATACCCCATATGTGGGAGTAAAATGCTCTGCGGGTGCACAACAAGGCTCAGAAGTGAGAGCGCACCATGTACATTTGAGGCCTAAATTGGTGATTTGCACAGGGGTGGCTAATTTTACAGCGGTTCTGACAAACGCAAAAAAAAAAGAAATACCCACATGTGACCCCATTTTGGAAACTACACCCCTCATGCAATGTAATAAGGGGTACAGTGAGCATTTACGCCCCACAGGTGTCTGACAGATTTTTGGAACAATGGTCCGTGAAAATAATTTTTCATTTGCACAGCCCACTGTTCCAAAGATCTGTCAAATGCCAGTGGGGTGTAAATACTCACTGCACCCCTTATTAAATTCTGTGAGGGGTGTAGTTTCCAAAATGGGGTCACATGTGGGGGGGGGGTCCACTGTTCTGGCACCACGGGGGGCTTTGTAAACGCACATGGCCCCTGACTTCCATTACAAAAAATTTTTTTTCCAAAAGCTCAATGGCGCTCCTTCTCTTCTGAGCATTGTAGATCGCCAGCAGAGCACTTGACGTCCACACATGGGGTATTTCCATACTCAGATGAGATGGGGTTAGAAATTTTGGGGGGCACTTTGTTCAATTATCTCTTGCAAAAAAAATGATTTGAGGGAAAACTAGCATTTTTGTGAAAAAAAAATAAATAATCATTTACACATCCAACTTTAACGAAAAGTCATCAAACACCTGTGGGGTGTTAAGACTCAATGGACCCCTTGTTACGTGCCTTGAGGGGTGTAGTTTCCAAAATGGTATGCCATGTGGGGGGTTTTCTGCTGGTCTGGCACCATAGGGGCTTCCTAAATGTGACATGCCCCCCAAAAACCATTTCAGAAAAAACTCACTCTCCAAAATCCCACTGTCGCTCCTTCCCTTCTGAGCCCTCTACATACACATATGAGGTATTTTCTTACTCAAGAGAAATTGGGTTACACATTTTTGGAAGATTTCTCTCCCTTTACCCCTTGTAAAAATTCAATAACTGGGTCTACAAGAACATGCAAATGTAAAAAATGAAGATTTAGAATTTTCTCCTTCAATTTGCTGGTATTCCTGTGAAAAACCTAAAGGGTTAACAAACCTTTTGAATGTCATTTTGAATACTTTAAGGGGAGCAGTTTTTATAATGGGGTCATTTGTGGGGTATTTATAATATGAAGGCCCTTCAAATCCACTTCAAAACAGAACTGGTCACTGAAAAATTTTGATTTTGAAAGTTTTGTGAAAAATTGGAAAATTGCTGCTATCATAGTATAGCTCACGGGACCCAGTACCTGTCTGATTCAATAAAAGGTACTAGGGATGTCCCGATACCATTTTTTAAGACCGAGTACTCGCCGATACCAAGTACGAGTACTTTTATTCTAAAGGCAATCTGACAGCATGGTGACCTGGTTTCTGGCGCTGTTTACCGTATGATATGTGGGTTCCTTTTTGTGTACAATGGAGGTGGCTGCTGTAGTATGAGCCAAGATTTCTCTCTTCTCCATTGGACAGAACAAGGAATTTGTATTGGCGGCGAAACAGATGACCGATGATCACATGGTGAGCAGCGGTAGAAACCGGGTGACCTGCACTATCTACCTATAAATTGGAGTTAGTGCAGGTGACTCTGCTGTAAGATTCTTTAATAGTAGGTAGTATCCTCTTGTAAGTAGTATAGATAGGTGCAGACATTAGACAGCAGCCCACCCTGTAGACAGCAGCCCACCCTGTAGACCACAGCTCCCTGCAAACATTTGTATCAGCCCTCCTGTAGCCAGCAGGACCCCCCTTTTAGCCAGCAGGACCCCCCTTTTAGCCAGCAGGACCTCCCTTTTAGCCAGCAGGACCCCCTTTTAGCCAGCAGGACCTCCCTTGTAGCCAGGAGGACCCCACTTGAAGTTGCTTACTTGCCTGTCGCCACTCCGCTGTCCCTTTCTGCTGGTCCCTTTACTGCCGCTGCTCCGTTCTGCTGTCTGAATCATGCGGTCTTATGGAGGAGAATGTGACATACACGTCACTCTGCTTCCTCCCTACAGTTTTAGAGAACACTGCAAAGTGACTCCAAAATGTTGTCCTCCAGCTGTTGCAAAACTACAAATCCCAGCACGCCCAGACAGCAAACAGCTGTTTGGGCATGCTAGGAGTTGTAGTTTTGCAAGATCTGGAGGAATACAGTTTAGAGATCACTGTATATTGGTCTCAAACTGTACCCTCCAGATGTTGCTAGGCAACTCACCGGCTTCCGTCTGATCCAGCCTCACGTCTTCGCCGCCCTCCGATCTCCGTCGCCCGCTGCCTCCGACACCCGCCCGGATCAGTAAGTGGATCTTCGGTGCCGTTCCCCGTCATTTCCCCGTTCTGCTCCACCTACTGTGGGTGGGCAGGACGGGGAAAACGAAAGTTAACCCCCCCGCCCCCGATCTGCTATTAGTGGTCGCGTCTAGACCACCAATAGCAGGGATAGGAGGGGTGGCACCCCTGCCACCTCACTCCTATCCCTTCAGGGGGATCGTGGGTGTCTTAGACAACCGCGATCCCCCTTATATTCCGGGTCACCATAGACCCGTAATGACCCGAAATTGCGCAAATCGCAAGTGTGAATTCACTTGCTATTTGCCACGATCGCCGACATGGGGGGGGTCTAATGACCCCCCCTGGACATTTTCACGGGATGCCTGCTGAATGATTTCAGCCCGGCGGGGACCGGAATACTCCATGACGTACGTGTACGTCATGGGTCCTTAAGTACCAGGGTGTCATGACGTACGCGTACTTCAAGGGTCCTTAAGGGGTTAAGTCCCTTAATTTTAAGTCCCTCTCACTTTTATACTTCACACTCTTGTATACAGACACACAATTGCTAGCTCAAACAATCTTAGTGTACTTGCTTTTAAACCACCTCTATCTTCCACTGCCTGGAAGTGAATGCAAATGGCTAGCTGGCTGCAAGCTATCTTTAAGCATTTCTTCATCACCAATGGCACTCGACAAGGTTTCACCCTGTCCCATCACTTTTTTTGCATTGTGATGGAGCTGTATACCTGCAACTCTCCTAAGGTTCATTTGGCAACAAAATGTCCAGATTTGTCGACCCATTACTTAGCTAACATCCTCACTCAATTCAAAGTGATGGTATTATGACATCTCTGTAATCTGCATAAAATCCCTAACTGCCTGTACACCCACCTGGTGGGGGATGCGGGTGTACAGGCTAACCACTTCAACTGAACACAATTTCCAATATGTCTGCCAATGCATTTCACTGACTATCTGGAGTAAATGTTGGGTGTCTTAGATGTATGACGGGATCGCTGGTAACAATGAACGGAGCAGCCATTCGACATAAGGAAATAAGTGCTCAGTCACTGAGCCAATCCTTGCGACGATAGGTCTGCCCGTGGGGTGGCTCAGCGACTTATGCACTTTTGGAAGGCGATACCACTTGGCTGGTTTTGGTGTCTCAAGAATTTACTTTTCTGCGTTTTTGCTTGACAATATACCCTTGGATACATAGCTTAACCACAGGTACTGGTGGATAGTGCGGGAGACGCTGATTAAAACGAGCCCTACCTTGTCCGGATCTGCACCGCCGTTCTTCCGCAATTGTAGTTTTATTATCTGTTGAAATCTTCCTTTAACTGGCACGGGCGGGGCTTCGGCGCTTAACTGGCACTGACGTCAGCGCCGCTTATGAATATTCATCCCCCCTCCCCACAGTTAGGAGCGGCAAAGAGAGGGAGAACTGGAGGGAGGGGGGGATGAATATTCATAAGCGATGCTGACGTCAGTGCCAGTTAAGCGCCGAAGCCCCGCCCGTGCCAGTTACAGGAAGATTTCAACATATAATAAAACTACAATTGCGGGAGAACGGCAGCGCAGATCCGGACAAGGTAGGGCTCATTTTAATCAGCGTCTCCGGCACTATCCACCAGTACCTGTGGATAGTGTGGGAGAAAACAAGTGACTGTTTTCCTTTAAAGGGGTACTCTGCCCCTAGACATCTTATCTGATCGCAGGGGTCCCGCGTGATCTCTCCCATAGCCCCCCCCCCCCCCAAGTCAAAACTCTCCGTGGCTGATGACGGGCCAGTGGTTTGTGACATCATGGCTCCGCCCCTCGTCACGCCCCGCCGGTAATGGCAGACATCAACGATCGCGCTGATGTCTGCCATTAACCCCTCAGATGCCGTGATCAATACAGATCTGCATATCTGCGGCACTTAAAATGGCTGATCTGATCAGCCACAGCACTGCCAAACCAAGATGGCGGATGGAGGTAAAATAAATGTAAAAAAAAGTTTAAATATAATATAAATATAATATATATAATTAATATATTTGGCATTGTCTCGTGCTAAACGTCCGAACTACAGTCATGGCCGTAAATGTTGGCACCCCTGAAATTTTTCAAGAAAATGAAGTATTTCTCACAGAAAAGGATTGCAGTAAGACATGTTTTGCTATACAAGTTTATTTCCTTTGTGTGTATTGGAACTAAACCAAAAACGGGAGGAAAAAAAAGCAAATTGGACATAATGCCACACCAAACTCAAAAAATGGGCTGGACAAAATTATTGGCACCCTTAAAATAATATTTGATTACACACCCTTTGGAAAATTATAACTGAAATCAGTCGCTTCCTATAACCATCAACAAGCTTCTTACACCTCTCAGCCGGAATGTTGGACCACTCTTCCTTTGCAAACTGCTCCAAACTGCTCTCTCTTATTGGAAGGGTGCCTTTTCCCAACAGCAATTGTAAGATCTCTCTGCAGATGTTCAATGGAATTTAGATCTGAACTCATTGTTGGAAACTTCAGAACTCTCCAGCCCTTTATTGCCATCCATTTCTGGGTGCCTTTTGACGTATGTTTGGGGTCATTGTCCTGCTGAAAGACCCAAGATCTTGGAAACAAACACAGCTTTATGACACTGGGCTGCACAGTGCGAATCAAAATCCATTGGAAAACCTCAGATTTCATGATGCCTTGCACACATTCAAGGCACCCAGTGCCAGAGGCAGTAAAACAACCCCAAAATATCATTGAACCTCCACCATATTTCATTGTAGGTACTGTGTTCTTTTCTTTGTAGGCCTCATTCCATTTTTGGTAAACAGTAGAATGATGTGTTTTACCAAAAAGCTCTATCTTGGTTTCATCTGTCCACAATATGTTTTCCCAGAAGGATTTTGGCTTACTCAAGTTCATTTTGGCAAAATATAGTCTTGCTTTTTTAGGTCTCTTCGTCTGCAGTGGGGTCCTCCTAGTGTTTCATTTCATTTAGATGTCGGCGGATAGTTCGTGTCGACACTGATGCTCCCTGAGCCTGCAGGACAGCTTGAATCTCTTTGGAACTTGTTTGGGGCTGCTTATCCACCATCCTGCGTTGACACCTTTCATTATTTTTTCTCTTCCATCCACACACAGGGAGATTAGCTACAGTGCCATGGGTTGCAAACTTCTTGATAATGTTGTGCACTGTGGACAAAGGCAAATCTAGATCTCTAGAGATGGACTTGTAACCTTGAAATTGAGGATTTGAGAACTAAAATTGTGGAAAAATATCAACAGACCGTTCTCTTCTCTTTCTGTTGTCCATGCTTAGTGTGGCACACACAGACACACAATGCAAAGACTAAGTGAACTTCTCTCCTTTTTATCTGCTTTCAGTTGTGATTTTTATATTGCCCACACCTGTTACTTGCCCCAGGTGAGTTTAAAGGAGCATTACATGCTTGAAACAATCTTATTTTTCCACAATTTTGAAAGGGTGCCAATAATTTTGTCCAGCCCATATTTGGAGTTTGGTGTGACATTATGTCCAATTTGTTTTTTTTCCTCCCTTTTTTGGTTTAGTTCTAATACACACAAAGGGAATAAACGTGTATAGCAAAACATGTGTTACTGCAGTCCTTTTCTGTGAGAAATACTTAATTTCCTTGAAAAATTTCAGGGGTGCAAACATTTACGGCCGTGACTGTATAATAATATAATGTTAATGATCCCCTACAGTGAACGGTGTAAACATTAAAAAAAAAAAAAAAGTCCAAATTTCAGCTTTGTTCTCACATCAAACTGCAATTTATTTTTAATAAAAAGCGATCAAAAAGTCCCATATGCACACTCATAGTACTAAAAAACTACAGGTCATGTTGCAAAAAATTTACCCTAACACATCCCTGAATATGGAAAAATAACTTGTAAAAAAAAGTTTGAGTTTTGTTAAAAGCAGTACTATAATATAAATGTATGTAACCATGGGTAACATTTTAATCGTACTGATCCAGAGAATAAAGAAAAACATGTAATTTTTTACCATAAAGTGTACAGTGTGAAAACGAACCCCCCCAAATTGCAAATTACGATTTTTGCTTAAATTTCCTTACACAAAAAATATTTTTGGGGGTTTATGATACATTTTAGGGTAAAATGAGAGACGCCATTACAAAGTGCAACTGCTCACGCAAAAAACGAGCCCTCATATGGGTCTGCGAATGGAAATAGAAAATAATTTTGTATTTTAGAAGGAGAAGAGGGAAAAAACGAAAAATAAAAAATAAAATTGGCTGTGTCCTTAAGGGGTTAAAAGTGATGAGGAAAAAATTATAGACAGGAAACAGGAAAAAGCAAATATATTAAACACAGTCTTCTCCACTGTATTCACAGAGGAAAATGAAATGCCAGGCGAAATACTGCGAGATAACTCCAGTACAGGTCACCTGTCTAACCCAGGAAGAAATAAAGTGCTGCCTCCAAAAAAAAAAAAAAAAATAGACAAATCATCAGGTCCAGATGGTATTTACCCTTGTGTTCTAAGGGAGTTAAGTAAAGTAATAGACAGACCCCTATTTCTAATATTCAATGATTCCACAGTGACAGGGATGGTTCCCCAGGACTGGCGCATAGTAAATGTGGTGCCAATATTAAAATAAGGGGGTCAAAAAGTGACCCCGGGAATTACAGGCCCGTTAGTTCAACCTCAGAAGTATGTTAATTAATTGTTTGAGGGTTTTCTGGAGATGCTATTTTGAAAAAATAAATGTATGACCCCATATCCGCATATGGGACTGTTGAGGGATTGTATAGTAAAGAAGCAATCTTTGCAGATGATACTAAACTCTGTAAAATGGTTAACACAATAGAGGACAGTGCACTGTTACACATGAATCTGGATAGGTTGGAGGTTTGGGCTGGTAAGTGGCAGATGAGGTTCAACACTGATTAATGTAGGTTTATGCACACGGGTAGGAAAAATCCAGGCTGGGACTATTTATTAAATAGGATAACACTTGGGACGACTGACATGGAAAAGGATTTAGGAGTCTAAGTTAACAGTAAATTTTGCTGTAGTGACCAGTGTTAGCTGCTGCCGAGGCAAATAAAATCACTCAGGTGCATCAATAGGGGCATAGATGCCCACGACAAGGAAATAATTCTACCACTGTTCAAATCACTAGTCAGACCACACATGGAATACTGTGTACAATACTGGGCACCAGTTTACAAGGAAGATATAGTGGAACTGGGAGGGGGGGGGGGGGGGGGGTCAAAGACGGGCAACCAAAGTAATAAGGGGAATGAGAGGACTACAGTACCCAGAAAGATCATCAGAATTAGGGTTATTTAGTTTAGAAAAAAGGCGGCTTAAAGGAGTAGTCCAGTGGTGACTCAGTGGTGAGCAACTTCTCCCCTATCCTAAAGATAGGGGATAAGTTGCAGATTGTGGGGGGTCCGACCGCTGGGGCCCCCTGCGATCTCCTGTATGGAGCCCCGACAGCCCGCGGGAAGGGGGCGTGTCGAACTCCGCACGAGGTGGCGGCCGACACGCCCCCTCAATACAACTCTATGGCAGAGCCGAAGCGCTACCTTCGTCAATCTCCGGCTCTGCCATTGAGATGTATTGAGGGGGCGTGTCGGCCGCCGCCTCGTGCGGGGGTCGACACCCGCTATCTCGGCGGAGAGCCGGGGCCCCGTACAGAGAGATTGCAGGGGGCCCCAGCGGTCGGACCCCCCGCGATCTCAAACTTATCCCCTATCCTTAGGATAGGGGATACGTTTTTCACCACTGGACTACCCCTTTAATAACTTTGTACAAATATATCAGTGGGCAGTACAAAGATCTCTTCCCATGACCTATTTATACCAAGAACTGTCTGGGTATAAATAGGTCTATATATTACAAAGGGGATCCTCTAGGTTTAGAAGAAAGAAAGTTTCTACACCAGCACAGACAGGGGTTCTTTACTGTAAGAGCAGTCAGACTGTGGCATTCTCTTCCGGATGAGGTGGTCATGGTGAACTCAGTAAGAGTTCAAAAGGGGCCTGGATGCTTTTCTGGAGAGTAATATTGTTACAGGTTATGGATACTAGATTTATAGGGACAGAATGTTGATCCAGGGATTTATTCTGATTGCCATATTTGGAGACAGGAAGGAATTTTTACCTCTAGTATGAGGGTTTTTTGCCTTCCTCTGGATCAACTCAGCAGGGACTCAATAGGGATATAGGTTGAACTTGATGGACTCTTGTTGGAAGTCAACATTAGACTGGTACAATTAGATATGGTGGGGAGACCGGATATGAGGAGTGAACCTGCTTTCACCCGGTTGTAAATATCAATGTCAACAGGCCTGGCATCTGGACATCTGTTTGATCCCATTATGAGCAGCAGTAGTGATAAGCATTATTGATAAGCAATAAAATAACAATGCTGAATGATAAGGATGAAAGTGAGCCTCCTGTCCTGAGGAGACGAAACTAGCCCCTGTGGTATCGCACACAATGGGCCATGCATCTGTAATGGAGTGAACGTCCTGTTGGCCCACCAAGGTGTGAATCCCAAGGATTCGCATTTGTAATGGAGAAAACATCATGTCAGCCTACCAAGGTGCGATTCCCACTGACTTATCCGAGGTGCAAAGACACCATCCAAAGGAAGATGTAGCTATTGCAACAGTATTTAGGAACTGACCCATATCCGGTTACTGCGAGTTGATTGGAGAGACTGTAATAAAGAAGGCCGGACAATATCGGAGCAAAGGGTGGAGCTATGGGTGTGAATGTGGTTTGAGGTGATCTATACTAGGCTGAATTGTATGGGAGTAGATTAGTATTAGATTTAGATACTAGGTTTATATGTTATATGTTTATTAATGCTTATATTATTTTCCAAGTATTGGGCATTGAAGGGAGGTTTTGCTTTATACTGTATAATTATTTACTTTGTAGCATTTTATGTTATTTTACCTTTTTGCTAATTAAATAAGCTATTTCTTAAAGTCTGGATTCCTCCTCTTTCAAAGACTAGTTCAGGATAGAGTTGGTAGCAGATTATCATAGATACAACAACTCTGGTATTTTTTCAACATTATAAACTATTTAACTATATAACAGCAGAATAGTGGGTGCAGCTTTGGAGGTCAATGGAGCATAAGACCTTATTTAACAGTAGAATAGTGAGTACAGCTCCGAAGGTGACTGGAGGATAAGACATGATGTAACAGAATACTGACAGAATCTTTGGAGGAGACTAGATATAACAGCAGCTTTGGAGGTGACTGGAGGATCACATGTATAACAGCAAAATAGTGAGCGCAGTTTTGGAGGTGACTGGAGGATAAGATGTGATGTAACTGCAAAATAGCAAGTGCAGCTCTGGGGGATAAGACATGATGTAACAGTAATAAAGAATGCAGCTCTGGAGGTCACTGAAGGATAAGACATGAGGTAACGGCAGAACAGTAAGTACAGCTCTGGAGAACGAGGGGACAGCACCAAAATTGTTAACAGGGGCTGACATGATTCACCACAGTGGGCTCTGGTCCCAATCTTCTAAGACACACTCTTGCTGTACCACCGCTGGGACCTCCCTGCAATCTCCTAAACCGTGTCCCAGCTCTCCTTGTGCATGGAGGGGGGACAACAAGCACCCTCCATGAGTTCTCCAAGGGAGCACCGAAGATGTATCACAAGCGCTCCCATAGAGAATGCGGAGGGTTTTGACGAAGTAGAGCCTAGGTGCCGTACAAGAGATTGTAGGGGTCCCAGAGGACAGACCCCCTGAGATCAGACACTTTAAAAAAGCTATAATAAATTTATAATACAATTTATTTATTAAAATAAAAAAATGCTGTCACTTTCCCCACACTAACAGGTGGAGTGAACGACCTACTGCTTCTGTAAAACCAAGCATAAATTAACAGCCTTTAACTTTCCCCATGTCATACTGTGTGGTATGGATCCATCTCCTGGCAATCTCATCTCTCCACACTGACAGATCAAAGCAGGAGAAGTTTATTTATGCTCGCAGCAGTAGCGTTCTCCCTCCCTGCCCTCTGCTACTTACTGCTCCACAGCTCCCTCCTCACTCACCCATTGACTGTACAGCACGATGCAGCTTTTGTACACTGCTGTGGTGGAGATGCCAGGAGGTTGTTTTGATAGGCCAAGTAATTCAAATGTACCTGCCTGCATGAGGGAGTATCATCATGCTGCAGGGGTGGAGCAACTCTTCATGCTTGCTCTGGTTCCCCTCTACTTCTCACAATGTAAATGAAATGCCTGTGCTCTTAATCATGGGCATTTGTCAGACCCTCCCATGATCTCACACTTATCCCCTATTCTTATGGGAATCCCAGAACACAAAAAAAAAACTTATCAAAAAAAGTATTTAGGCCTTAATCTTGATTTAACCATTTCTAAGTCACAACCTCAAGTGGGAACTACAAAGACAGCTAGGTCTGCTGAAAAAGTAGCATGGTAGTAACAGTAAATCATACTAGTTCTAATTTCTTTATGTAATTAGTCCAAAAAAATAAAGCGGGATGACGACAGAGGTGAAAACAGTTACCTTATGCAGCATTATTGCCACAAATACAATAAGTTGCACACTGGTCTGTGATGTAGATGCCGCAGCCCCTAGAGCAACTCCATCAGCTGTAAAGTAAATAAAAAAAATAATAATTCCACAACAAAGTGTAACTATTACAGCTGTAACTATTACTGCTTTATATCATGATTCAATCAAACTATTTACCTGCAGCGTGCACTACAAGACCTAGAGTGGTGGTGATCTTAGAACTGGCTGTCCTAGCGGCCTCAGGGTCTAAAAGAAAGTAAATCAGTCAAACATTCAAAGAGAAAACTGCTGTAGACAAACTCTTCACATCAGCACTCACCATCCGTAGAGTGCACATGAGAGCTGCCAATCTGATCCACCAGCAGCATGAAGACGAAACCCAAAACTAGAGAGACCCCAATGTAACCATGAAGATTAGAATGATCATGCTCATGGACTGATGAGACTTCAGGTCCAGTCTCTGCTTCCTTTACTTTCTGGCTTTCCAGTTCATGGTGTTTTGCTGAAATATAGAACATACATAGCTGTATAAGTTTGATTTAAAAAGATTTAGAAAAAAATAAACATTCTAGAGGAACCTAAACTTCCTAAGAGAGTATGTGTGTGTGTGTATATATATATATATATATACACACACATATACATACACACACACGCGCGCGCACACACACACACACACACACACACAACAGATATAAAAAGTTTCAGTCTCACACCAAGGAAAAAGTACATAAAGCACCACATGACTAATGGACATGTATTTTAGGCCAATTCAGGGCTACAGTGTATCACAATATATATGTATATGAGCATATGAGCTAGCAAAAAGATTACCTCAACTCATCCTAGAATGCCCTAGCAACTGCAATCCAGCATTCAAACCTCTTACACAGTCTCAAATTTAACACTTACATTTATTGATGTCAATGAAGTAGGTATACAAAAAAAGTTAACTGTATTACTTTGACAGACCCACTGGCAGGAAACAGAATGCAATGTGTTATCAAGTTGTTAGTGACAACACGATTAGTCACTGTGACTGTTTGATGCTGTACTATTAGTCAAAATAGCACAAAAATATTGTGCCATTTGCCTTTTAGACCCTAACAATGAATACAGAGGACACATAGATATAGGAGTCAGCCTATTTCCTTAATAAAGGAGAACTGCAGTGAAAAGTTTTTACCTGTCCCTGTGCCCGGGCTGCAAAAACATAAATAAACTTTAACTCACCTTCCTACGTTCCCCCGTTGTGTCGGAATTGGCATCCCGTTCCTCCGCTACTGCACGTAGTCCTTTTTAGGCTCGAAAAGTCACAGTGCAGTCAGTGTATTGACGGCTGCAATGATGTTCCACCTTGGCTGGTGATAGGCTGAGCGCACTGTCATGTAAGGAGCTCTGGCCCGCCTTCTCCCTGCTGCCCGGGCTCCTTAAATGACAGTGCACTTAACCCATCACCGCCAGAGGCGGGAAATGGCTGCGACCGGCAGATACCAGTGCAACGGGGACTTTTTATGCTAGTCAATCTTTAAGAGAATGAATGAACGAATAAATAAAATTCTACTTCTGGTATTATTGCCATTCAAAATTTTAAAAATCTAAAATTTTGTATGAAAAGAAGATTTTAAAAAAGTAAATAAAACATCATAACATCCAATAGGAGCGGCGTACGCAGCAACGTGATGACGGCAATGAAAAGCAACAATTCACAGTGACGGTCCGGGGTGGTGAGGACACGGCGACAGCGATGGAGGGCGACATCCAGGGCAGCGGTGAGGACAGGCGAGTATAATGTCCTATACTTTACATTGCACGGATCCCTCAACATACGATGGTTTCAACTAACGATGGTTCATTTGGAACGAATTATCATCGTATGTTGAGGGACCACTGTATGTATGTATATATATATATATATATATATATATATATATATATATATATATATACACACAGTGGTCCCTCAACATACTATGGTAATCCGTTCCAAATGGACCATCGTTTGTTGAAACCATCGTATGCTGAGGGATCCGTGCAATGTAAAGTATAGGACAGTGGTCTACAACCTGCAGACCTCCAGATGTTGCAAAACTACAACACCCAGCATGCCCGGACAGCCAACGGCAACTGGTAGAGGAAGTTGTACTCACCAGTCCCCGCCGCTCCGGACCGTCACCGATGCCCTAGATGTCGCCCTCCATCGCTGTCGCTGCGTCCCCGGGGTGCCCCCGACACTCCGGCAAGGCCTCTGCTTCCCCGGCATCTTCTCTCTCTGTCGCCGCCGTCACGTCGTTACGCACGCCGCTCCTATTGGATGACGGGACAGCGTGCACAGCGACGTGATGATGACGATGGAGAGTGCCGACGATGCAGAGGATCCCGAAGAGGACGCACGGGTACAGGTAAGTGATCGTCAGTGGACCACACAGGGCACCGTAAACGGCTATCCGGTGGCAGCTGAAGCAGTCTGCGCTGCCGGATAGCCGTTTATGCGATGGCCCCAACATACAAAAGCATCGTATTTTGATGCTGCCTTCAACATGCGATGGCCTCTGAGAGGCCATTGTATGTTGAAATGATCATATGTTGGGGCCATCGTAGGTCGGGGAGATCATTGTAATATATATATATATATATATATATATATATATATATATATATATATATATATATATGTAGCTTGAGCGGTTCCAGAGAAGATTTTTGAATATTGAGTAAAAAAAATTTAAAATAAAAAAATCGGCAAAAGAACCAAGATGGAGGCCAGGTCATGACCATTATGTAAATAATGATTAAGCAGAGCGCACGATTCTACCACTATGCCGAGTCACATGTGTTTTGGATTAACAGTGCAACAGATATTAGCTTTTGAAATTCACAGCGGAATAATAAAAAAAATTTAATATAGCTGCAAGCAGCAATCCAGGTGGCCAAGCCCCGAACAGCCGGGTTATAACCATAGCACACGATTGCGTTGACCTCTTATGGTGGAGAAGGTGACCATGCACATGTGTGCTAAAATTCACATTGTTCTGACCAGAAATGTAAAATCGAAAACTAGGTTTGCAGAATATTGCGCAACCCAAGATGGCAGCCAAATTCTGTGATCAATAGTGGTACAGAAATTGAGCACTTTACCATTTTAGATTAAAAGGAAAACTGTCAGATATTTTCTCCCGCACTATCCACACTACTGGTGGATAGTGCGGGAGGCGCTGATTAAAACGAGCCCTACCTTGCCCGAATCCGCCCGGCCGTTCGCCCGCAATTGTGGTTTTATTCTATGTGTATATCTTGCTGTAACTGGCACGGGCAGGGCTTCTACACTGATGTCAGCGCCGCTTATAAATATTCATCCCCCCTCCCTCCAGTTCTGCCTCTCTTCGCAGCTCCTAACTGGAGGGAGGGGGGATGAATATTCATAAGCGGCGCTGATGTCAGTGAAGGAGCCCCGCCCGTGCCAGTTACAGCAAGATATACACATAGAATAAAACCACAATTGCAGGAGAATTGCCAGGCGGATCCGGGTAAGGTAGGGCTCGTATTACATGTGGATAGTGCGGGAGAAAATATCTGACAGTTTTCCTTTAACAGTCTACAAACAGTATTATATACATGTAAAAAAGTTGCATATTATTAATGCTATCTTAATGTTGTTATTGGGGTGCGGTGGCCATATTGATTATTTGGCCAACTAACAAACATGGTACAGGCGGTAACCACGAACATGTCTGCCAAATTACAAGTTATTCTAACAAACAGTTTCAGAGAAGAAGATGTTTGTAGAATATTGCGCAATTAAATATGGTGGCTAAACCATTGGAGTAATAGAATCGTAATAAACAAGTCATAGGTTATCGGCGGTCAATTGCTCAAGCCTGCATCTCAGGCTTGGAGCAATCAATCGCCGAGGAGACACACCGGAGGCAGGTAAGAGGACCTCCGCTCGTGTCCCAGCTGATCGGCACACCGCATTTTCACTGTGGTAGTCCCGATCAGCCCCGCTGAGCAGCCGGGCACCTTTCACTTTCGTTTTAGACGCGGCGTTCAACTTTGAACGCTGCGTCTAAAGGGTTAATAGCGCACGGCACTGCGATCGCTGTTGCGCGCTATTAGCCCCGGGTCCCGGCATCGGATACATGCCGGGACCAACCCGATATGACGCAGAGTCACCGCGTGACCCCGCATTAGATCGTGGAAGCCGGCCAAGGACGTAAATATATACGTCCTTGGTCGTTAAGGGGTTAAAACAAAGAGGTTATGTGGATACATAAATTAGGTTCAATGCACCCAGGGGGATTAAATATGGATTTCCCAATCCGAGTGTTCGCTAATCCATTTTAGGGTCATGATTTCTCTAGTACCATAGGTACAATGTATATATTCTGATATGATTATTAATATATACATTTTTTTATTTTAGATTTTGTTTATATGGTCCGAACACAAGAAGGTCTCTCACCATTGACTGAACATATGATATCCTCTGGAAGCTCCTTCTGAAGTTATAAGAAAGGTTCCTTTTTTTGCTGACATTCTATGACACATTGGACGACCTAGATTGAAGTATTTTTGTTTTTGTGCAGAATCAGTTGTTTATATGGTATTGTGTGAGGGAGCTATATTAGTCCCTAGGGGGTATTGTACGTCCCTTATAGACAGTCCGAATACATGGACATGGAGGACACCAGAAAACGCCAATTAGTGTCTGATAATCCCAGGAATGGGACAGGGACAGCATGTTGTTGGTATTCCTCTAAGGCAGTTAACTCGAGATAAGCTGTTTCTCAGCCATTAAATTGGAACTGCCGATAGTTCTTATGGGACTGTAGTGCATTAGATAAAGCCTCTAACAATGGGACAGAGTTGGAGCAAACCACGCACACAATATGATACACTAGAGAGATTACTTTTATGTATTTTTTACATTTACATTTGATCTGCCCTAAATTTATACTAGTAGTATGGCCATCCTTTGTTTCATAGTTGTCCCATCGTACATTGCTCTTTTGTATGCCACTATTTAAGATGGCGGATGAAGATTTATGTCTTGGCCCTTACTTATGCCAACACTCAACATGGTGGATGCGGATTTAGGCCAACCGACAATGCATGTGCTGAAGTGAAGATTAGGGCAAGCACTGAAAAAAATGAACACATGAACCCGTGAACACTGATGCCTTCCGGCCGGAACCGTATACAGTGATCGGGAACATGCACCATTGAATTGTTTACAAACAGAACGTGCGAGAGGAGTGTTGGATTTCCATTGGCTCAAGATGTTTACGTCAATAGGTGAGTGCCGCTCTTGATCTTGGACC